>NC_135662.1:33191827-33526827 GCF_964188315.1 Podarcis muralis
AGAGGCAATAGAGATAGGGGTGGGCAAAAGAAAGCACTGAGAACCTTGTCCTATTAACAAAATGTCACAACACACACACACCTAAACCTAGTGTTTGGCTTCCAGACATGGGTGGAATAGCCACTATGCTTCTTCATTACAGCTGTTGTTGTTTTTTAAGGATACAGAGAACTATTATTTATTCATTACATTCTATATCCCACCTATCACACAACTCAAGGCAGCATATGAGAGATCCCTGGGTGGTTTCTCCTCCAGGCAGTAGACCAGATCCAGGCTTGCTGAGATTCACCCAGATTACTGCTTCCTGTGCCTTTAGACCATCCTCTGGGCTACTCAGCTGATAAAACAGGGCCCTGAGCAAGACTTACCCAGCTTGGCACTGCCAGACATTGTTGGTCTCCAACCCTCATCAGCCCCAGGCAGCTTGGCCAAGGGTCAGGGGTGATGGGTGTTGTGGTCCAACAATATCTGGGGGGGGGGGTGACAGATAGGGTTGCTCTAAATTAAATTGTGTGAGGAGATATAAATACCCAAATTGGAAAGCATGATTTGAACTTTTAATAAAATATATAATTAAGAGTGGTGAAATGGAAGCAAAGTTTCTTATTAGAAAGCCCTAAGAACCTATGGAATAACAGTATATAGTGAAGTGAGTCTGGTCTATTGGTGCAGATGGGACACTGACACACACATCCCTCAAACCACAGTCTGCGCTCAGTCAGCCCCCACCTGCCTGCCTTCTTACCTGCAACCAGTTCAAGGGCTGGCACAGACTGCCCGTTTCCATCTCATTAGTCTCAGTGTTGTCCCTTGAAGAACTTAGCAGAGAGGAGGAGACTAGCATTAGTTGGCTTTGTCTGTCATTGGCTCAGTCTCCACCTACTGGTGGTCTTCCTGCCTTTTGCACTACCACCCCCAATCGGCACAAACCACCACTGGTAGAGTGTTGAGGCACAGGATCTCTGAGATACAGCAATTGCCTAGAATTGTAATTACTGAAATCTGCAATTGTAGCTAAAGCAGCAGTTAGTCCCTATACCCCATCTATTCCAAATGCTAAAACACTGCAAATAGATTATGAAAGTCTGCTTGAAAGGAGAATACTTAGTTCTCCAGGGAATGATAGAAATAGTGTGAGATTTACGGGCAGACAAATCTGTGAAAGTGACCTTTCCCCTTGAAATGGAGCTCGCTGCTCTTTTGATGCCTTAATCTCAAGGAGAAGAGAGCAGGAAGAAGTTTGCGGCTGATGTTTTCTTATACTCCCTCACTTCTGCAACAATAGGACAAGGAAGCAATGAATGAATTGATAAGTGGGTAGAATGGTGTTGTTTTAAGCAGGTTCTAGAAAATGCCCTTTAAGAAACTATAAACCATGTGAAGGCTGAGAGAACATTACAGCAGAACCCCAAAATTTAGCATGTTGTTGACATATAGTCTCATACTGAGGGGACCAAGTCCAATAAGGAACAATAGTCTGATGGTAATTTTTTTTTTGCCAGTAGAAGAAACTGCCTTAGAAAATGGTGGATTCTCCTTTGTTAATGGTATTTAAGCTGGGACAGGATGGCACCTATCAGAGATGTTGCAAAAGTGGCTTTCCTGTATCAGTAGAATTTCAGACTAGAGGACCTTTGAGTTTCCTTCCAGTTCTGTGATCCATGTCCTTCCCCAAGAGGGTCAATCTGTGAATGGAAGCAGTTTAGTGCTGCACCAATGGTGACCATGGCTGGATTGGGGCTATGCACACACTCCCCAAAGATGGTTGGCATGGTCAATGCTCATCACCTACGTCGGTGAGCTTAAAAAAAAAGAAAATCTTCACTTCTCATCAAACATCCGTTTGGCAGGTTTGTGGCTGGAGACCAACAGACATCTACTTTCTGTATACAAGGATCTGTAACCAGAGCTACATACAGGCACTTCTTAGGCACATCAGAAGAGCACTGCTATAGCATGGTCATGAAACAACATTAAGAGAAATCCAAAAAATTGTAGAGATAGAGGGAGCCTTCTGGGCCGTTGGGTCCAGTCCTCTGCTCAGTGCTTATGCATCCCCAACAGATGGCTGTCCAACTTCTGCTTCAAGATTTATAGCAGGGAAGGGCCCACTCACTCCCAGGTGTAACTGGTTCCAATGCCGAACTGCTCTTACAATCACAAATATCTTGTGGTGTTCAGCTGAAATCTACCCTCCCGTAGTTTAAGCCCATTAGATCTAATCCACCTCTTGGAGGTAGTAAAAAACATAAATTTTGTCCTTTTCTATGTGACAGCCCTTTAGGTAGTTGAAAACCACTATGTTCCCCTCCTTTTCTGCAGCCTAAACATAACTTCAACTCTTCATTGTAATATTTGATTTTCATATTCCTGGCCATCTCCATTGCCCTCACTTGAGCCCATTAGTGTGCCTAACTCCTTCTTAAATCAAAGTGCCTGGAACTGGAAGCAGTACTTAGGTGACATCAGTGGCGTAGCGTGGGGGGTGCAGGGGGGGCCGGCCGCACCGGGCGCAACATCTGGGGTTAGGGCAAATCCACAGGTTAGGGGGCGCAAATCCACGGGTTAGGGGGCGCAAATTACTTGCCTTGCCCCGGGTGCTGACAACCCACGCTACGCCACTGGGTGACATCAGACTAATATGAAATAAAGTGGAACTGTTATGAGTTGGAAACTATAGCTGCGTTCAGACTGAATACTATGATTTAGTATTATGTGAATGAGCCTTAGGATCACGAGCTTCCCATTCTCCTCATCTCCTCTGGTGCTGCTGCCAGGAGGAGACTGGAAACTTCTGCTTCCCTTTTCAACTAATGGCAATTTGCTGTTAGGTCTAGTACCAAAAATTTCTCCCCACATTTTAAAAACAACCATTTCCCCCTGCTTTTAAATTCCCTGTTGTCATAAGGCCCTGCCTACTGAAAAGAATGAGTGAATGAAGCTTCACAGCTGCAGTGCTGGGTGCAGTTGGATTTCACCCATCATTAACTTTTAAAAATTGGTACAGATCAGGTCCCTTCCCCGATTTCTCTCCTCCTTGCTTCTGCCTTAGCATGCCGTATGCCATAACATTCTGTCCTCCAGCTTCTTTTAAGTCTGAGTTTGACATCTTGCAGAAACATTTATATCTCTTCCATTTCCGACCGGTTTCAAAGCTGCGGTTTCAGTTTTCTCCTGGTTTTTTATGGATGGACCTGTCATTAGTACATAAAAGATCTGATGACAAGTAGATGCCTGTGGTAGTATAACCTAAGAGGTGTAGAACACTTGTGCTATTTCATGTTTCCATTTCTGTTGTTTGTACCTTTTAACTTCACCAGTGCCATAGCTAGTCTCCCTAGATAATAAAGTCAGAGTGTCTGCTTTCCTGTTTATCTCTTCACCATGTACCCCACAAAAATCACGTCTTTATTTTCATTGTTTGCTTTTTGCCACAAAGCAAGAGGACTCTTTTACTGCTTCTGCACTAGAGCTGGCATTTTCTGAAAACTTATCTGCACTGATTGCCCCTCATTTATAGCTCAATCCTTGAAGGAGAAGCTCTTTTAAAAATCCTGTTCCACTATGTCATATACACATTATTGTATGCACTCCAGGTTTCATAAAGTAACCAGTATATAAGCAAAACAACAACTTACTGTTATAAGTTGGGGGGGGATGCCCTAAACCCTAGAAATTAATAAATGGTAGGGTTTTGTTTATTTGGGATGTGAAGGGTTAGAAATACAAGCTGCAGAGGAATGCTATGCCTATGCAAAGTGACCTAGCCAAGCTAGAGCCATTAAGAAACCATACAGGTCCTTTGAGGGTCATTGGCAATGCAAAAGAACTCTCCTTCCCCCCAGCCGAGGTGTGAACAGATACTGGGGATTTGGGAAGTGGCCAGGATAACTGGTGACAGGAAGTGAGTGGCTTTAGCAAGGTGTGCTGGGAAGAAGAAGGGGGAACAAAGAGAGAGATCCATCTTGGGCAGGCTGGCTGAAGACCAGCTGGGACAGATGCCTTTGACTTCAGTGCTGCACTGCTGTGGAGAACAAGCCCCTCTTGAGATGACTATGCTTTAAGATCTGGACCCTCTCCATGCAGACTGAAGGTGTAGATATGTGAATAAATCATATTTCTCAAAGCTACAACAGCCTCTGCCATGTCTCAAATTCTCCAAAGCAGCACAAACTCTGCTACTGCTTGGCAGAGAGTGGGGTGACACCCAACTTTTGTAACAATACATACAAATATACTTACATATTAATACTAATAAAATTAAGTTGCAGAAATATTGTATCAAACAGGGCTTCATAAGCCTTAGAAGTTACCTGGGCAATTAAGCAGTATATAAATTAATAAATAATAGTAATTATTATTTTTATTTTTTCATATAATTTTGCATGTAGTTTGACTTCTTTTTAAAAATAAAAACGGACACTGCACACAGCTCAGACAAAAGTGGGTGCTTGATGCAAGAGGCAGTCCCATTTAGGTAAAACTCGATGCAGTGAATTCTGGGTATAAATCCATTTTAACTGCATTCTACCTCCATCTCTATTCTGCACCAATCAGGACATTTAAAAAATGCATTAACTATTTATTCATCTCTTCCTTTTAAAAATTATGATAAACAATAAATAATAATGCAAAGCAATTTTTTCGTAAACTCAAAATAATCAAATAACTGTTCATTTGTTCTGTAGAAATGCCTATTTCATTTACTACTGCTGTGATACTTTCTGCTGTATTAGCAGAATTCATGCACACACATACAAAAATAGCTCAAGAAAGGATTAAGGATATCTTTAGTACCATGTCAACACATAATATTTGCACGTTATGTGGCTTACATTGAGGGATGGATGGATCATACTATTTCTGGTCTGTGCAAGCTTTGCATGTGTCCATTCATAAGTCCATTGCATTGCATTTCCACGTTCATCTGAGAATCTATCTATCTATAACCGCATGACAATGTGTACAGTAAAGTCTGGGAGGTGCAGATGGGGTCACTTAGAAGATGCAAAGAACAGATTCCTCATGCATTCCTACCTCTGTCTTCAAGAGTGCACTTAATAAATGTGTTTGAGAACTTCAGTGAGGCTCATGGAATTGCTGCTGCAATCCTATACCCACTTACCTACAAGTAAGCACCATTAAAATAAATTTCTGGGTAAATGTGCCCAGTCAAACACCACCTAGGGAGGCCTATCCACGTGTATAATATATATATATACAAACCCAGGTCGAGCCATACAGTCGAAACCAGAGCATGCCACAATGAAAGAATAAAATTCATAGAGCAAGTAGCTCAAGTGAACATGCAGAGCCAAATGCCACATTCAGAGGCAAAAGCTTATCAAAGCCAATCCAAGTTGAGCTGAAACCATGGAGATTTCTCCCCAATCCCAATAAGGGCAATCACAGCACAATACAATCCCTCCCTTGATAACTAGAGCAGCCATGGAGCTGGCTCATACTTGGGTATTTTTTTATTTATTTGACCGTATGAGTTTTTACACTATGGTGAAACTCTGATATCTCCCATCACTGAAGGCCTGTCTCCAGTTTGCATGTAGAATACGCTGCAAACCTATTTGTCCGCCCTGGCTTCTAATCAAGAGTCCTAGCGGAATGGAGTTCTGTGAAGGAAACAGGAATCTCTAATAAAGATGGCTGACGACCTTCATTAAAAAATCAACTACAGTTCCCAGAGTCCCTCAAGGGAAGTCACGACAGTCAAGCCTGTTTTTGGATCTGTTTGCATTTGCACTTCAGATATGCGCTAAATCAGGTGTATTAAATAAGTTTCCAGAAACGAGAACTACATGTCATGGAGAGTTCCTCTTACTTTCTGTCCACCGTTCCATCACCGGTCATAGAAGGTATTGTGTATCTGCTATAATTATGGTTAAGAAGATTGTGGAGTTAGAAAGGTGGGCTTCTGTTTGCTTTATTGAGGGGAGAACAGAGTTCAGATAACTTTTTGCTTTCTTTTCTTTCTTTTTTTTGAACAGAGGGGGCCTACAGTGACACAGCAACCCAGCCATATGGCGTCATTATTCAGCCGACACAAATTTGACACTTGGTGAATTTATTATATTTTGCTTTGCTCCTGGTGCCCGAAAGGCTTTGTAACTGTCTCTTCATAGGGCCTGTCACAGATGTTGATGTATTTTCCCTACTTTGCAGCCCAGGTTTTACTGTGGAAACTGATACAACTTCACTATAGAATTTCTAGATGAATTATTCACGCATTGCATGCCTTTCTGCACACACAGAGGCTTGGAAGAAAACCATCCGATTCAATAAATGGGTCCTTTAATCCTCTTTAAACAACAGGATCTCTCTGTGTGTGTTTTTTTTTCAGGCATTTACTGTTGTCACCTTTGTGATCCTGATGTTTCGGGCAACATATTTACATACAGTAATTAGCTGACATCCACACACCCAATTTTTCACCTCAAAGCGCACTAAAAGCAGTCTGAAAGAGTACTGAACCTGATACTGCCAAGAGACAATAAATATACCATATGTGCCAAATCCTCATCCTTTTGATTTGAGCTTGCCATCATAATTCAAAATCTGACAGGCCTTGGTGGTGTCTAAGGTAATTCCTGAAATATCTCAGTTGTGGTGGTGGCAGATAAAATGTGCTGCCCTTAACTCCAGTATCTTATGCCTAGACAAATTCTTAAAGAAAAAGAAAATTTTGGACTTGATAGGGGAAAAGGAGAGATTGACCAATCTGTCACTGTCAGAAATGCAATATACGGTACATTTAAAGCAGTATCATGCTACTTTAAACAGTCATAGCTTCCTCAAAAGAATATTTGGAACGGTAGTTTGTTAAGGGTGCTAAGAGATACATGGGTAGCACTGTGGGTTAAACAACAGAGCCTAGGGCTTGCTGATCAGAAGGTGAGCGGTTCGAATCCCTGCGACCGGGTGAGCTCCTGTTGCTTGGTCCCTGCTCCTGCCAACCTAGCAGTTTGAAAGCACGTCAAAGTGCAAGTAGATAAATAGGTACCGCTCTGGTGGAAAGGTAAACGGCGTTTCCATGCGCTGCTCCGGTTCGCTAGAAGTGGCTTAGTCATGCTGTCCACATGACCCGGAAGCTGTACGCCAGCTCCCTCGGCCAGTAAAGCAAGATGTGCGCCACAACCCCAGAGTCGTCTGCAACTGGACCTAGCGGTCAAGGGTCCCTTTACCTTTACCTATTCCCCTCACAGAGCTACAATTCCCAGAATTCTCAGAAAAGAAGGATTGATTGTTAAACCACTCACTAATATATGGATCTGTGTACACATTCTCACAACAATGTGTATAGAGTTTGCATTTGTTGACAACTTTTGTTGCAAAACCACAACGTTATAGCCTCCCAATAAAGTTTATGTGGTATCTTGAAAACACTGGCTGTGGCATAGGTTTTTGTGGGCTAGATTCCAGGTCATCAGGATATGGTTGGACCCGGGAATATATGATACAGATTATTATATAGTAATAAATATCCATTACTATTGTACCAGGGCTACACATTATTATATACAAGACTACAGAAGGGTTTGGGTACCATATGTTGAGTGCTGCTCTTCTGAAAGTACTAAGGTATCTGGGCATGAAAGGTCATGGATGGTGCTTGTGCAAAGACACAACAAGATAAATATATGTTCCCTAGGAAAACTGTCCTCTGGCCTTGAAATTGTATGCATTGCAAGCAATCCTCTAGCTGCATTCAAAAGGCATTCTGTAAATACAATCTCCCCAGCTCCACCACTACCATTAGGAGGGTGAGGGTGGGTGTGAAAGAATGGAACAGACCAAGGATCAGATCCTGTATTCATTAACATGCATCAAATAACCACATAACTAAATCTTCAGATGTTAACATTGGGTTTAGGTTCCTGTCTTGGAACAGTTTTCTTTTCTGATGGGGTTCCATATGTTGCAATTCCATCCTTCCGCCCACACACTGACGTTCAAATATGGTATTCACAGACTTCCTGGCTTTTGCCCAAGTGTCATATATTAGCTTCAGCCTGGAGCACTTACATGTATTATTATTAATGCACGTGCCCTCAGAAAGTTTCACTAAGAATAACATCAAATGAAATTCAAATCTATATGTCATGTCTTGCATCCAAAGTTCTTTTTACCTCTGTCTGAAATTGTGTGCCAGAACAGCAGTTGTATCTTTCTGAGGAAATAAGTATGCTCAGGAAGATGTTTTTCACCACCATGTCTGGGCTGCTGAACATAACTTTTCAGAAGATGGGAAACAATGTTGTATTTAGGTGGCAAAAGAATGAGGTTGCAGATGTAACCGTAGCCTGGAAACAGGTCCTTTGACCCTACTAGTAAAGTTACTATCCATATTTTCCACCTGAATCTCCAGCCCTATTGCAATGCTTGTGGGGAGGGGGTGGTAGCCTAAAGTCCCAAATAGGCTGGACAGGGCATCATTACTGGGAAACATCAGCCTGACAGACTTATTAGGTTAACTGGGTGTCCAGCCATTACAAAACGAACAAAGGGACTGCTACAATTTTCCTGTTTTGCAAGGTATTAGATGAGACTTGGGATGAGGCACATGGCTTGGCATCAGTAGAGTAAAGTTCACACTTTGATATTCCTCAAATATATTAGTCAAATGCCAAAAAATGAAGTACAGTAGTACCTTGGTTGTCGAACGACTTGGCTCCCGAACAAATCGGCTCCTGAACGCCGCAAACCCAGAAGTGAGTTTTTCAGAAGCCGAACGTCCGGCGCTGCTTCCGCAGCTTCCGATTGAGGGCAGGAAGCTCCTGCAGCCAATCAGAAGCCGCGCCTTGGTTTTCGAATGGTTCCAGGAGTCAAATGGACTCACGGAACAGATTAAGTTCGACAACCAAGGTACCACTGTAATGTCTGTGCATGTAAGGCAAGGCCTAGTATGGCTAATTCACTCCTTATGCATAAGAGCTTCACTCCAAGGAAGTACCATGGATTTTGTTGAAACTGGTCAGCTTTAAGGCACTGATTTGCTTTAAGGAAATAACTACAGGTTTAGGATTCCAATCCCATGTGCACTTATTTGAGAGGAAGTCCTATTCAAACCAGTGGGGGTTCCTTCCAAATAACAGTGGCTGGGATCACACTGCCTAAATTCCTTTCCTTGGGAAATACTTGCCTAGCAACCCTGGTCCCTTACATTCTTCTGTCTTCTTATCAACCTAGATTCTGCTGGCTGATCAAAACAGCTGGTTACATGAAGAAGAGGTCACATATGCTTTGCCACTTGGGAAAAGCTTCACCATATGTTCCTGGCGTGTGGTTCAGAATTAAAGAGTTAGCCACAAGGTATGTTTTCCGGTAGACTCATTCTCTACCCCTACCCCCTCTGTCCTTTAGCTTGGGTCTGAAAAACCAGAGTATTCAGAATTTCTGTCATAAGTCAGTTAAACCAAAAGAGTTATAAGGGCATGCCAGGTGGAGGGGAGATGTCCATTTAAGCTTTGCACAAATCCAGATAAGGCATACGAGAGACTGAAAGAAAACAACGTCTTGTTCTTGTTTAATTGGGCTGAGATGGAATGGAGGGGAGGAGAATAAAAATGCCCTATATAGCTCTGATAAACATCAGCAATACTTGAGTGCCAGGATGGACTTGTATTAGAGACACAGTGTAACAGTAAGTCACATTTGGCAAATGCCAAGTTAACACATCATAAAAATCCAAGCCTTGAAGGTGCACTCTGCCCTTCCGTCTGGGAGTGTGGGGGGGGGGGAGCAGCTTGTAATGGGCTACTTAGGAAATGTTTTCTATCTAAAAGCTTGTTCAGAAAATGAAACCACTCATCTTAAAACATAACTTGAGAGATAGGGAAGGGGTTGTTGTTTTTTGTTTACTGCATTTGCAGTGAAATAAATACATAGTGGCCGTGATCCATGTGCTGCACCTTATTCAAATCTGTTCCTGATGGTGTCAGCCAGCCTCCTTCAGGACCCTCCTGGAAACTAGGAAATTGAAGATGACAAACTAACAGCCAATCAGCAAACTTGTTAAGCCTCAACACATTGATTTAAGCACTGTTTAAAGCCTGCTGTTTCCTTTGGAACTGGTTTCATGCCCACGTGATCTAGAGATTCCAATGCTCTGATGTGCACACAAAGCTCTATAAATAAGAGACCCGCAGTATCTCTTCCGTAGGTTGGAGCCCCTGGACATGAGCATAGCTCCGAATTAGAAATCCATGTAGCTTTACACTGTGCCAATTAGATGTGTGTGTATCCTCCTGGATTTTGATGGGACTTGCTCCTATATGTTTGATTCGATCCATGAAAGAAAGGCAAAACATGTTCTGAAACAGATTTGATTGGTAGATTTCCTCTGTACATATACAAAAGAATATTGCATTCATGGCTTAGTTTTGAGGATTCCAGTAGGCACCATCGCATATCTCTGTAACATTCGATCTGCACTTGCAGTCAGGGACATATGAAGGGGGGGGTCCAGGCCGCCCCGTGTGTCACCCTGAGTGGGTCTTGGGTGCCTGCAGGTTCCGCACTGTCCACCCACTGCCTCCCCCCCCCCAGCTGTAGGGAGGCCGAGGGTGTGCACACACCATTGGTACGGGCACCGCACATGCACCATCCATACGGGAGCTGCGCAAGCGCCATCCATACAGGCACCACGTGAGTGCCGTTGGTAAGGGCGCCGTTCGAGCGCCGTCCATATGGGTGCCATGCGTGCACCGCCGGACGGTTTGCCCCGCCCCTGTGAGCAGTTTGCCACGCCCCTCGGTGCCCCGCACCATGCGCCAGAGAGACTTCCTCCGCCATTGCTTGCAGTCCCAGATAGATTGCTAGCTGATCCACTCTCACTGGTCTCCCTTCCTCTGCTTCCTTACCACCATCAAGCTAGATTGTGTCAGTCATACACTACAAGGGTGGGGCAGAGGACCTGACTTGCAGGCTAGATCCTGGGCTCTCCCATCTGTCTGTAACCTGACATCACTTCAAAGGAAAGACCTGGGAGGGCACTCTAAGTGTGCTCCCAAGTCTTTGCATGCTTCCTTTGCAGCCTGGCTTGAATCCATGGTTGGAGGCCGTAATGCTTCTGAAAACCATTTTCTTGAAACCACAGGATCAGAGAATCCTGGGTGGCCCCTGTGAGAACAGGATGCTAGACTTGTTGTTGTTGTTGTTTAGTCGTTTAGTCGTGTCTGACTCTTCGTGACCCCATGGACCAGAGCACGCCAGAGTTTTGACCAAATGTGATCCACTTGGAGCAGGAACTGGCAAGCCACTCCAGTATCCCTGCCAAGAAAACTCCATGGACAAAGACATGCTAGACTAGATGGACTATTAGCCCGATCCAGCAGGCTCTTGCTATGTTCAAGCCATTGCTGCACGTGAAAAATGCTGTCATCTTTTCTGCACAGTTCCTGCAGCTTCATTGTGTCCAGTAGATATTCAGCGGATAACACTTGTGCCATCACCATACCAGCATTCTGGGGAAATCTGCAACATGCTGCATGGTAAACCTAATCACCTCCAACTGTGGGAGGCCCCAATCCCTTTTTTTGAGGGGGCCCAGGACTCCTCAATGTTCAGAGGGCCCCATGCACAAAGTCAGGATGTCGTGTGATGTCACACGGTCCGGTCCCTTCAATTCTCCAGAGAAGGTGGCACCTCTGATCACCTCAATGACATTGCCTCAAGCAGAGGAGGGGGAAGAAAGCCAAGCCTTCTTTCATCATAGCTTCCAGAGGTGTCCCCCGCTATTTAAGTTTTACTTGCAACCAGTTGCCATTAACTTGCATAATAAAGGAGATGCATAATAGTTAACAGAAGAAACTGGCTTGACAATTTTGGCAGTAACTTTTGAATCGCAGGGTTGAAGGGCATCCTGAGAGTCATTTGGTCTAACCACAAGCCCATGACATATATCAGCAGAGTTTATTTCACATATTGAGAGCAGTCACTGGGTTTCAACTACATGAATCTAAGTTCCCTTCCTTTACTTCAGAAGGAATTGTAGCTCCCTACATAATTTTCTATCATTTTGACAGGATGCTTCATCCAGGACTTAACTTAGAAGAACCTAATAGCTAGTTGTCATTTGCCATGCAGCAGGAATAGTTGTTTTTAATGTTTAATGTTTTAATTTGTCAGAAGCTGCCCAGAGTGGCTGGGGCAACCCAGTCAGATAGGTGGCATATCTTCTTCTTCTTCCTCTTCTTCTTCTTCTTCTTCTTCTTCTTCTTCTTCTTCTTCTTCTCCTCCCTCCTCCTCCTTTAAAAGCATCTATTCTTTTGGCTTGTATATACAAAATTTATTAGCAAGTATCTGCAATCACAGCAAGTAGCCATAATCCACAGGCAAATATCATCAGTGATGAAACACATTTTCTGCAACATTGTATACTTTCCAACAACATGTTTTAAAAGTCCTGGAAGCTCTGCTTCCAAAATTACAAAACATATAACCATTAGTTGAAAGGACCTCAGTAAATTATTGGAGGTTTTCTTAATTGAAATGTACTACTGGGATATGATAATGAGGAGAACGGCATTTTGTCCTAAAAGAAGAGTGTGTTTAATATCAAACTGGATTTGGCAGGGAGTCTAGGATTTACAAATCTCCGGTGCCATGCCTGTTTAAACAGCCATTTGGTGAGGGACAATTTTATTTTTATTTTTTTTATAATAAGTTTTTATTAGTTTTCCATAAATAAAGAATAAACAAAACAAAAACATAGACATAAACAAACAAAAACATGACTTCCCCATACCACCCCTTTTCTGCATTCTTGTTTCAAGATTTTTCAGCAACCCTCTGATCATAACTTAAATATATTTCATGTATTTAACTTCAGTTAGTTATTAATACAACTGTAGTTCTTTATCTCTTATAACTCTGAGCCCCTAATTTTCCAAATTACAACAGTTTTTAAGATAAACTTTAAATTTGTTCCAATCTTCATCCACCGCCTCTTTCCCCCGGTCTCGAATTCTGCCAGTCATCTCTGCCAGTCCCATATAGTCGATCACCTTCGTCTGCCATTCTTCCAACGTGGGTAAATCTTGCGTCTTCCAATACTTTGCTAAAAGAATTCTTGCTGCTGTGGTAGCGTACATAAAAAAAGTCCTATCCTTCTTTGGCACCATTTGGCCCACCATACCCAAGAGAAAGGCCTCTGGTTTTTTAACAAACGTTCTCTTCAGAACTTTTTTTATTTCATTATAGATCATTTCCCAGAAGGCCTTAATCTTCGGGCAGGTCCACCAAAGGTGATAGAAGGTTCCCTCCGTTTCACTGCACTTCCAACACTTGTTATTGGGCAAATGATAGATCTTTGCTAACTTAGCAGGAGTCATGTACCACCTGTAGATCATTTTCATAATGTTTTCTTTTAAGGCATTGCATGCCGTAAATTTAACACCAGTGGTCCATAACTGCTCCCAGTCTGCAAATTCAATGTCATGCCCAATGTCCTGTGCCCATTTAATCATATTAGATTTCACCATTTCATCTTGAGTATTCCATTTCAACAGCAAGTTGTACATTCTTGACAAATTTTTAGTATTGGGTTCTAACAGTTCTGTTTCTAATTTTGACTTCTCCACCTGGAAGCCTTTCTTTCTGTCCTGTTTAAATACTTCATTTATCTGTCGATAATGTAACCAATCTCTCACCTTAAATTTCAGTTTCTCAAAACTCTGCAATTTTACATTTTCACCATCTTGTTCTATAATTTCACAATATTTAGGCCAATTAGAACCCATATTCAATTTTTTCACCTCTTTTGCTTCCATTGGTGACAACCACCTGGGGGTTTTACTTTCAAACAGGTCTTTATACTTAATCCAAACATTATACAGAGCTTTCCTCACCATATGGTTCTTAAAACCTTTATGCAATTTTACCTTGTCATACCATATATATGCATGCCAACCAAATCTGTTGTCAAATCCTTCAAGGTCCAAAATGTCTGTATTCTCGAGGAGCAGCCAATCTTTCAACCAGCAAAACGCTGCTGATTCATAGTAGAGTCTTAAGTCCGGCAGGGCAAAACCCCCTCTATCTTTCGCATCTGTTAATGTCTTAAATTTTATTCTTGGCTTTTTGCCCTGCCAAACAAATTTCGAT
The DNA here is from genome assembly GCF_964188315.1 of Podarcis muralis. Taxonomy (NCBI): domain Eukaryota; kingdom Metazoa; phylum Chordata; class Lepidosauria; order Squamata; family Lacertidae; genus Podarcis; species Podarcis muralis. Next base: position 33,205,949 of record NC_135662.1, read on the forward strand.
ATGTCTTTCTGCCACCTCTTGAAACAGTCCATCTTGTCTATTATTTGTAATGTCTGAAACAGAAATAACATTCTAGGCAATACATTCATTTTGATAACAGCAATTCTGCCTAACAAGGAAAGTTTCAGCCTTGACCATATGTCTAAATCTTTCTTAACTTCTGTCCAACATTTATCATAATTGTCTTTAAAAAGATTCACATTTTTCGATGTCAAATTCACCCCCAGGTACTTCACTTTTTTTGCTATCTCCAAACCTGTTTCATTCTGGAATGTCTCTTTTTCTTCATTTGTTAGGTTTTTTTCCAATACTTTAGTTTTTTGTTTGTTCAGCTTAAATCCTGCAACTTGACCAAATATCTCGATCAGTTCTAAAACTCTTTTTGTACTAGTGATTGGCTGTTGCAAAGTCAAAACTAGGTCATCTGCAAATGCCCTTAATTTATACTCTTTCACTCCGACCTGAATTCCTTTAACCAACTGGTCCTTTCTAATCATATTTAACAAAACCTCCAGAACTAGTATAAAAAGTAGGGGGGAAATAGGACATCCCTGTCGTGTTCCTTTCTCTATGGCTATCTCTTCCGTTACCACATTGTTCACAATTAGCTTTGCCTTCTGCTCAGAATAAATTGCACCTATACCATTTTCAAAACCTTGGCCTACCCCCATCCCTTGGAGATTCTTTTTCATAAAACTCCAACAAATATTGTCAAAGGCTTTCTCCGCGTCCACAAAAATCAAAACCGCTTTTCTGGTGAGGGACAATTTTAAGGCCATGACTGAGGAAGCCAAAGTGGCTCCAGATGTGGTGTTCATGTCCAGGTGTGGATGCCTTGGTCTGTCTGGTGGTGAAGGCTTTTCCATACCTCCGAAAGCAACACCTGGACAAGATTACATATATAAGGTTAAACTCCTACAAAGCATGCTGCTTTCTGTCTGATCTTTTAATTGCAAGAGGCATCCCTTAATGTTGATATGAACATAATGCCTTGTTTTCCCCCTTACTGTCGTGCTCATTAGAAATTATCACAGACAGTGGGATTCTAAAGCCCATCCCTGAAGAACTGAGTCCTGTTGCAATACTAGAAGGGGTGTTTAGCAAACTGTTTTGGGACAGGGTATGTACATGGGAGCTCTTCTGGATCCCTTGTTAAAAGAGAAATTCTTCCAGTAAAACACACTCATACACACACACAAAATAAAATAAAAATCAGACTTTTGTATTCTTGATCTCGTAAACAGATGGCTGCATGTGACCAAAAGTGGTTTCACTAGTTGTGAAGTATTACTTTAACAGAAAGTTCCTGTCTACAGACAGAGTTAGGGCTAACATTTAAAAAGATGAAAAGATACTTGCATAAATAGCATTACGAGTAATGAGGCCATATTAAAATGCCTTTAAAACCTAAGAGCTTTGAAAATGGGCTGTTGGCTTTGTAAGAGTGTGTATCAAAGTATTATTCCAAGCCTTTATACAATATACATGTCAGAAGTAAAAGAGTGTAGCAGAGGGAGCTGGTGTGGTCCTTGCTTTAAGCGTACACAACCTCACACGATTATAGAAATGCAATTCCCTTTAGCCCCATTCAGGCATCATATTTGCATATAGAAGCAACAGGCAAATGAGGACAAGTGCACTCTAATGCTTCTGAAGCAAGGAGCCTCCTGTACCCATGGGATTTAGAAGTCTACATTGTTCAGGGTGCTTTCACAAGTGCAGGAAGCTCCCCACTTTAGAAGGGGCTCCAACACATGGAGAGCAATGGAGATGGCAAAGAAACTTGGCTTCTGTTTCCCCACTCTTAGTTATATCCAGGTTGTTGTTGTTCTAGCTCAATAGTTGAAATATACTGGTGTTGAGTGTGAATTTCATGCTCTTTATTCAGCTCATGGTAGCAATGAATGAAACTTTCTCCAAAATGTCTATCTATATATACATTATTTACACAATGGGCCCCACATGATTGGTTAATTCCGGGATGCTCCTGCAGGCCAATCGGGTTGCTGATTCACTTCATCCAGGAGCCTGATTGCCTGCTCCTGCAGGCCAATCAGGTCGCTGATTCACTTTCACCTGGAGCTGGATTGGGTGGCTCCTGCGGACCAGTCAGACTGCTGCATTCTGAATCCTATTGTTCTAGGATTCAGCTCAGTACATAACAATAGCACTCGCCATTTGGGGTATTTATATATTTTCTCATTATAAAATTTACAGCAGCTTTCTTCAATCTGGCACCCTCTGGATGTTGTTGGACTCCAGTTCAATTTATCTCTGACTCGTAGCCAGGCCATCTGGGGCTGATGGGAGTTGGAGTCCCACAACATTGGGAGGGCATCATCTTGGATTGGCTGTTGCAAGGCTAGTCCTAATCATTAGAAAGAATCATCCAACCACCTTAGGCAGCTGATGTGTGAGAGAGTGCTGTGAATGCACAGAAAACTGTGGATTATTTAATTGTTGCTTTTTATTGCCAAGGATGCGGGGAAGCCCTTGTGGGTCTTTCTGTCACGGGTGTCAAAATAACTTGACCAGCCTTAGATGCTATGTGCTTTGGAGTGGGCAAAGTGGGGGGGGGTGCCATTTTCTACTCTCCTTCTGGCACCAAAATGTCTTGAGGCAGCCCTGAATTGTATACCTTCCATTTTTGCCTCTGCAAAACAGATACTGCAAACTTTTTTTCTGTTTGCTGCTCCCCTTCAGGCAGAAAAAAAAATGTATTTAGACACCCCTGGGCTGTTGCCACAAACAACTGGAGGAGAAGAAAGCCAAGATAATTTTGTTTCCCGGGGTGAGCAGCCTTTTTGGACCAATAGGCATATTTGGAATTTTGAGGATGCCAGTTTTGTAGGATGCCAGTCACAAAATGGCTGCTGTGGGGTGTGTGGCATAACACAAAATGGCTGCCTCATCTAAAAGAGCAGGGGCAGGAAACAGAAGATCAAAATGGTGCAAACATGCCCTCCCATTAATGAGGAAAGGGCACTTATATCAGCCACTGCCACACTCTGTCGCAGAGAAAGATTCTTTGTACTTCTCTGTTCAGAATGGGAGGGTGGGTATACTGGAACCCAATAAAAATGACGTTTAAGAGGACATGTTCAGTGTAGAAGAAGCCCAGCAAACAGTGTCTTATGAATTATAGATTTCTGAGGTGATATTTGCTGAGACCTTTCATGGGTGCTATACAAGGTGCTGACAGGAACTTTGGCACCCAAAGGCACCAGGCTGGCAGTCCCTGTGTTGGCTCATAATTAATGACTTGGAAGAAGTGGAGCTCATACATCAGCAGTTATCAGGTGGGAAAGATTGAGCATGTGTTTGGATGCCTCACCTGGTGAGACCAGGGAGTACAAGGTGTTGCTGTTGAAAGGAAAGAGCCTATGAATGGCAGAATGGTGGGCGTGGGTAGAAACTTTTCATGAGTTTTAATGGATTTAATGTTGATGATACTGTTGGACTCTGAAGAACTAGGGGATTTAACTGGTAAATTTCCACCACTTTCCTTCTCCCACAACCCCCCCCAAAAAAAAACTTTTTAGAGAACATGGACTTGAGATGGTGAGATGGGCTTGGGCATGAAGATGGCTTCCCTAGGAGGAAGACATTGAGAGATGATAGATACTGTGGAGCTGGGAAAGAAAGAAACCACCAAAGAGTGCTAATGTTGAGGGTGGGTGGCTCCTTCTGGGAATTTTAACCAGATATTTCTGTATTTACGTATATTGGAATTACTGTAACCCTCTCCATGTTTTCAAGGTAGGGCAGTTTTAAAATCTAAATAAAGGCATATAAGGCAAAGAGGTTTGCACACCTTCTGGGAAAGGTAACCTCAGATTTGCTAGAGTTCTATTTTTGGATTGAGGAAATGATTTGTGTTTTTATTCCGTTCCTTTGTTGTTTCTATATTAAGGCTGGTGGTAGCCATGCACAGAACATTTTTTCAAAAATAGTGTACTTTAAATATTTGTATTCCTAGCAGACAGGGAGTCTGTGGGATCAGCATTTTCGTCAATTAAGCTTTAATCAGGACAGAATGTGAAAATATACTAATTGCAGCAAACCCGCTGGCGGGTTCTGTCTTCTTTGGGATGCTCTCCATGTTCTTTCATTTCATTGCCTTCAGCTCCTCACTGCAAAGTAGAACAAATATACATCCTATTGCCAACATAAGGGATTTGGGAAAGGAACCTAAAGCATTACTTCCATGAAGCTCTCGTTCAAACATTTATCCAGTTAGCTGCCTTCTCTGCAGTCTTACAGCATTTTACTCAGAGAGCCTCTTGTGTGGCTTTCTCCCAGGAAAGGGGGCACAGAATTGCAGCCTTAAGGTACCGGTGATCCATTTCTCACAACAGACAGATAAACAACCGATACTCAGAGGCTCCCTCCCGGCAAGAAGTTATCTCAGCACCTCCAAAGCCAGGAGAGATCATGACCAGAAACTCAGAAAGTTTGCTTTTCATCACCATTCACACTCTGCCAGTGACTCCAGGGGCCATGCACCTTGGGGTCTGCTCTGCTCTGCCTCCCTTCCTCTCCTCCTCCTCCTCCTTCTCGTCCGTCAGTCTCTCAGGCTGTCTGCCTTCTTAAGAGCGGTGGACTTGTAATCTGGTGAACTGGGTTCGCTTCCCCGCTCCTCCACATGCAGCTGCTGGGTGACCTTGGGCTAGTCACACTTCTCTGAAGTCTCTCAGCCCCACTCACCTCACAGAGTGTTTGTTGTGGGGGAGGAAGGGAAAGGAGATTGTTAGCCACTTTGAGACTCCTTCGGGTAGTGATAAAGTGGGATATCAAATCCAAACTCTTCTTCCTCCCTCCCTCCCTCTGCTTGCTGCTTTCTGCCTATGAGCAGTGGAGGAGCAGCCTTGGGAGCATGAGGGTGGGTGGGCTCTTAGCAGATTGGAGAAATGTGATTTTTGTGTTCCCTGGAACTCCATCCTTGGCAGGGGCCAACCTTTAGGTACTCCCCTGCCGATACCTTTAAAATGTAACCACCCTGGCAGGGCAATGCAGGCATCTGTTTCCAAGGTCCGAGACATCCGGGCTCAGATCTCCTTTGATGTTGTGTGTTTTTTTCATTTGGAAATGGACAGTGTCAGAACATACATGCCCATTTGGAATAATCCTGGAGTACAATTCTGTGGCAAATCTCTCACTGCAGATTTTCTGTGTGAATGAGCTTGTGGGTGAGTATGAACACTCCCTCACATTACAAATATAATAATACCAATTTAAAACCCTCCACTCATAGAAGAAGCTGGAGTGAGAACTAAGCTAGAACTGTTTTCCCTGACATGCTAGTGTTCAGAAAGCAGAAAGGTTTTCAAACAAAATAACACTTCTATATGCATTAGCCTGTTCCTGAAATTATGCAGTACAAAGGAAGGTGTGTCCAAATATGTGCCTCAGCTGAAGGTAAGGCTTCTATCAGCAGAACGGGGAGGGAGCCATTTTCAGGAATCCCATCTGCTCCAGACCAGATTTAGGGGGCAACACAGGGGGCTGCTGCCAGCCAGCAGAAGTGGCTGAAAATTGCTTCCCTCCTCATTCCACTAACCAAAGTGTTACTGACAGCTGAGCCACACTGCTGGATACAACCCCATGTGATTATTTTGAATGCATGTAAATCAACTCTTATATTTTGCATGTTTTAGTGTACAGTGGAACCTTGGGTTGCTGACGTAATCCATGATGGAGGCACGTCCGCAATCCACAGCATTCGCAAGCTGAAGCACCGTGTCTGCACAGGCGCCGGTGTGATTTGGCAAAACCTGGAAGTAACCCGTTCCGGTACTTTCGGGTTTCCCGCTGTCCGCAACCCGAAAACACGTAACCTGAAGCAAACATAACCTGAGGTATGACTGTATCTCAAAATGTGGGAGGGTCTTCTAAATATAATTCGGGAATCATCTGGCATAGTGGTTTGGCTCCACTTTGGGCATGAGGCATACAACACATTTCAGACTCGTGAATGCTATTTATGTTAATATCTAACTCTTCAGAGAAGATTAAAAATGCAGTAGCCAATGAAAGTTTTGCATTCACATTTATGAATATGATTGGGGCAAGAGCTGCTTTTCTGGGTGGAAGCACCCTTAGTTCTCATTGTTGACACCTTACCCGCAGCCAGCCTCATCAGAGGTAAATGATTTTCTTTCTTGAAGGAAAGCTAGTGTTTTATTTCTGTAGATCAGTTTGCTGGTTCATAGATATTCTGACTTGCTGCCTCAGCTGCATACTAGGTGCTTTCAGTCCTTGGCTAGAAGAAATGGAGGAATATTTTTTTGGCCTTCCACAGAGCTGTTGAGCAGTAGAGGCACATCAAGATGATTGGTGTCCATTGGAAGCTCTCATTCATCATCCTGCCAAAAAGTGTGCAGGAACACAGTCTGAAAGAATCAGAATTATTGGTGAGAATTATGAGCCCAAGTTCTGACTTTTTTCACTTTTATTGGTATTATCAAAACTGAGCCATATCAAATAAACCTGTTATATATAAACTGTGGTTACTGTTCCTTAGACATAATTTCAGAAAAGGGAGATATAAATAAAACCCATGACATAATTTTTCTGACCATGAAAATGCCCCAGTCCTGGTTCATGTTGAACAGCATGAATCAGTGCATCTGTGATAACGCCAATTTGCTTCAATTCTGACGAGAATTCAGCTGCCTGGCAAAATTTATATTTCAGAGCAAAACAAAATCCATACATCCAAATCGGCTTGTGAGATCCTTTCTCTTTAGCTCTCCCTGTTTCCCTTGTCAGTCGATGTTGCCTATAAAAATTATGAAATCAAATCTGGAAAGGAAAAGTTCCTAGATCTTGTATTTGGACAAGAGGACTAGAGTTTACAGCGGCGGCACAGTGGCAGCGGGAGGTCCCATTAGGAAAGTGGTACCTCAGGTTAAGAACAGCTTCAGGTTAAAAACGGACCTCCAGAACGAATTAAGTTCTTAACCCCAGGTACCACTGTAATGGCTTTGCATGCAAAACTGTGCCAGGTTCAATTTTGGGCATCTTCAATTTGAAAGAGCAGGTAATAGGTGTCAAACACACCTTCATAAGTGGGCGGGCAGGGGCAGAGGAAGGGGGCGATGGGGGGTGGTTCCCCCCAGGTGTCACCACTGAGGGGGTGACAAAATACCGGGCGGCACTCACTGTGGGGCGTGCAGCATGCCCGAGCCATGCATCTCTCCACACTGTCCTAAACGGTCCACCTGCTGCCCCCCCCCCCAGCTGTAGGGAGCTCAGTGGGAGTAGGCAGGCAGACTCCTCAGAGACCCCACGGAGTGTTCTGCCCCGGCTCGCCCCGCCCCTGGGGGCTGGGCACACATGCCGTCCCAGGCTCCCGATTGGCTTGCTCCACCGCTGCCGGGGGGGGGGGGATGCTGAAAGCAAATGTTCTTCTAGGCTGCATCAACATAATGTTATCTATGATTTAGTTGAGATTCTTGCATTGCAGGGGGTTGGAGTAGAAGACCCCTGGGATCCCTTCCAACTTTACAATTCTATGAAATTGGTGTTCTCTGCTTGAGACCCTGGATTGGTGATGGCAATCAGTGTATCTAGTCCAGTGTGGTCACAGTTTTGGGTAGACAGGCAATTAGTATGGTGTGGTTAACAGGCAGCTTCTTGTGAGTTAGTACATAAACTGAAGCTTCAGAAATCTTACTGCCTGCAGCACTTATGTGGGGCAGTGCTTTGCTTTTCTCCATGGGATGAATGGTAACCATTCTTGTGTACAAGAGAAAAAGTAAGGTGGGAATGTTAAGACTACGATTGGTGTGGGCAGAAGTGGGACTAAACATACTGTATGCTGCTAGTGACCTCAGCCATTGAGTACCAAGTCAGATTCTGTCTGCACCATCTCTTCCCTATATGAGCCTAGTTCTGCACTGAGCAGATTTGAGTTCTTGGCTATGCAAAACTGTGACAAAATTTGAAAATGGTCTGATCGATGGATAAATTGATATTGCATCTATAAGTTTGCTCTGTACCAAAAAAAAAAGAAACCCAACCAACCAGCCCAATATCTATATACAGTGTGTGCGCACTCTCTCTCTCTCTCTCTGAAAGTATTTTGCTACACAAATTGCATTTTGTACATGGAAGGCCAATTGCATTGTAAGGAGCGCAAGGCTGATGTAGGGCTTTGATCACGCTGATCAAACACAGACCACCTATCAGCCTCCATAGTGCCACTATCCTTCATGTACATTCTCAATATTTTTGTCATAATACCTATCAGTCATTTGAGCTGAGGAAAAGAAAAGGATTGTAGCAATTAAATATATGATTGGATCCAGACATTTAAACCACACTCATTATCTAAAGCTTGTGTGTGTGTGTGTGTGTGTGTGTGTGTGTGTAGGGGTGGTATACTTGTGTCTACATGTGTTTGTGCGCTCAAAGCAGAAGCACTTCCCCCCCCCCCAGGAGTTTGCTTGAATTATGAGTCGAAAGATGACAATTTGCATGCTAACTGAACTCATACACCGTGTAGATTGAAAAGGACATCTGTTGCTGATTGTTTTAGTCCCGTGCTTTTGAAGCTTAAATATGAAAATTAAGGAGGTAAAAAGGCAAATGATTCTGCCAAGGGCCGAGAGCAGCATTTCCTCCACCCCTATTTTTATTTTTATTTTTATTTTTATTATTTGGAGAGAGTATAGCTCTTGAGAAATGTCATTTGACTTGTATTTTCCCTATGCACTTGTGCTGTAAGACCAGGCTCTAAGTCACTGCAATTTGCTAGATGTTTCCCCTTCAGATTGGTTTAGTTGTGGCAGAATGGATGGAGCCAGTAGGCTTCTGAATATCAGTTACCAGGAACCATAGCAGGGAGAGTGCTGTGGCACCAGGGGCGCCATCAAGGGAGGGCCGAGGGGCCAAACCTCCCTACTGAAATTTTCAAGAAGGGGTCCAGGGCCCCTCAATATTTCATGGCCTATGGCAGGCCTCAAAGGGCCTCCCCACGGCTGTGACTGGCCTCTCTGGGCTTATCTGCAGCTGTAACAAGCCCCACTGGGCCTCCCCACAGCTGCAGTGGGCCCTGTTGGGCGTCCCTGCAACTGTGGCAGGCCTCACGGCCTTCTCTCACCATGTGATGACACACATGCACGCCGTGTGTTGTGACATCACGCTCACGTGCCGGGCATCCCCAATGTTGGGTGGAACCTGGTGCCTGTGTGTGGCAACTAAGAGATGGAAGAAGCCATGAGGAGCCTAGCCACACAACTGGATGCCAGAGAGGCAAGCACCACTGGGTCTCATTGCCAGCTGTCAGAAATTGAAATTATGCTTCAAGCTCAAAAGCATAATTGCCTGCTGGAATCAAAGAAATAGCTGTTTTCTGAGATGTGTTACTTGATTTGAGGATTGATTCCGATAGTGTAGATCTGAAGCTGCCCAGGATGAGCAAGGTAGATTTTCAAGGAAAGGGACAGGTCCTTTGAGTACCAAGGTAACACGGCAGAATGTTGAGCTACCTTATCCCTCTGTATGACTCTATGCACACATAGCCACATGGGAACAGTTTCACTGGGGGGGGCACTCCATGCTACTTAGGACTGAATGTTAAAATGGCAGCCATGTGGGAGCATGGGCTGATCATGGAAGGACAATCCCAATCAAATTATCACATCTTGCTGTTGTGTCATTATTATAAGGGGTTGTTATTATTTTAGTGTGTATATTTTAATGTGTGTGTTTTTTAATATTGTAAGCAGACTTGACTACTTCTGTTGGGAGTAGAAAGGCAAGGTAAAAGTTCCATAACAAACAGATAAATATGAAAAGTCATAAGTTAAAACTGAGAATTTTTTTTATTGCTGATACATCCTCAAAATCCCCAAAACAGGCCCCCAGGTTGGAGATGAGACACTTGCTCTCCTATCTACTCTCACATAACCTCTCCCATCCTGGCCATTCCATGTTCCATGACATACTAATGTCCACCAAGAATCTTTCCTTTATTTTTCTAAACCTCAGGTTGTACATCAGGATTGAATTAGAGGGTTAAGTACATTAAGTACTGCAGCGTAGTGTGCATAATTCGTTCCGAATGCGTAGAATTTGTGTTTTCGTTTTGGCTGCAAAAGTTGGCATGTATTACAGAATACTGGACTCTAGCTGTTGAAATGCCTCAAACCTCATGAACCAAGTCTGCAAATTGGGGTGGTCACCCATTCATAGTTTTTAGCAATTGTTCCTTTTGGAGCGTGTCCATCTTTGGGATGGAGCGGGTGGGTGAAAACAGAATTGTGTGACCAAACATGATGCTCTGTGTTTAGTTCCACTGATGTATGAATTGCTGAACTGTCCATGATTTGCCACACTGAAAGAGGTGTGATAATTGGTGGCTGCAAAAATTGTAAGTGATGTAAGTAAATGACTGGAGCATGCAACAGAGGAACTTAACTTGGACTGGGAAGCTCTTACAGAGAAATGAAATGGTTGCTGAAATTTGCTTTCAATTGGCAATCGTGCATGGCATCACTAAGGCTGTGTACGCAGCTTAAAACATAACAAGTTCTTATTTTTCTCTTGCTGTGTTTCAAACCATATTAGCACACCACAGTTCACATCAGCCTGAACTGTTATGTGTCAAAAATCTCTCACTGCATGTCCACACAAGTGGAAAATGCTTTTCTGGTTTGATACCTATGCCATAACAAATACATCTATTTTAGGTACCTACACTTGGACATTATTGGCTACAAGGCAGATTCATTTCCCAGCTGCTTCCAGGCCTGCTTCCAGGGTGGCTGAAAGAGGCCATTTTATGGCCCTGATCCCAAGGCCTTGATCCTAAACTTAAAGTTGTCAAGTCGGAAAGAAACTGGCTTGGGGAAAACCTCAGCAAAACATGGTATTTCAGAAGAAATTACAAGAAGCTTGTGGATTGTGGGTCATGTGTACATGGATTCAAACTGGTCAGAACACACTGATTCCAAAGTAAACAGTAATGTGTACATACTCCTAGTGTACCTATTGAGATCTGTGCTTTAATAGGGGGCCTGCTGACAATTTATGGAAGCTCCTGATCCTGGTCACTTCCTCCATGCTTCTTGTCCACCTTCCTTTTCCAGCTGAGTGAGAAGAAGGAGCAGTAATACTAACATACCTTGACTACTCTGGAGGTAGTCCAGAGTAAGAGTCAAGTCTGAGGTGGTGGACAGCCACAGTGAGAAGGAGAAGGATTCTACTGAGGACATCTTGAGGACGTTCCAACACATGGAGCCAACAATGTCCTCCAGAATCACTGCTCTATATGCAGCTGGTGTAGAACACTTTATTTCCTCCCTTTGTCATTATTATTCCAAGATGGCAACTCTAATTAGTGCATATGGGTTTTCTGCTGCTGCTGCTTCTTTTTATGCCACCATTATATTAATGCAATGGCCTAGTCACCCACTCAACCTAACCCTGTTGATTTGATAAGCAAAGTATTTACGGCTTCCACCAGAGCTCTGCAGATTTATGCTGGCAGTAGTTCTGCAGGTGAAAATGGAAACCACATTTGAAGAAAGGAGGCTTTGGGCCAGATTGGGCTATGGGGATAACAGCACACCAGCAACATGGCTGACAATAAAGAGCAGAACAGAAACACATTCAGCTCTGAAAGATTTGTAAAGTGACACAGAAGCAGCGCATACTTAGTTCATCATCTGGTATTGGGGAGGGGGGGCGGATCTTAAGCTACAGACATCTGCATTCAGCTTTCCCCTCTAAATCCTTTTCCACAGAAGCAAAACATAACACACGGAATGAACAAAGCGCTGGCAGCTGATTAACATCTGCTGGTTTGATTAAGATCATATAGATGGCGGATTTTCAGGATCCAATAATTCTGGCTTGCCTTTGCAACAAAGGAAGACATTGTGTAGCAGGCTTGCTATGGCTGTAAAAAGGCTCATATGCTTTGCATTCGCATTTCACACCTGGAGCACGGGGGAAGCCAGGCTGCCCCAATTGCTCGTGTAAATTCCCTTTTATGTTGGACCAATAAAATATATTAACAGGCATTCCAGCTACTGTCGTTATTGCATGATAATGGAGTGGAAATTGTAGGCCAGCAAGCCTCAGGTTGTGGGGATTGCGAAGGAGCATCTCTTATAAACTAAATGAACAAGAGGTGAGGGGAAAACATCATCTTCTCTTGCTAAAGACTACAGGCTGGTCCTCTTCCATCTTTTTAAAACATTTCACAATAATGTAGACCCCAAAATAGCATTTCCTTGTGTCATAATTATAATGGTATTTAAAATATTAAATTGTGTTTAAAGCAAGCTGTTTAAAGTATGTTAAATGACTGTTGCAGATCTGCAGTCAAGAATCATGATCCCACATAGATTTGTGAAGAATTGGTAGAAAGTTTGTAGGACTGCATTTATTTCAGTGGCTTTGGAAACCCTGCAAGGCAATCAAGGATCAAATAATTGCCTGACTTCCCTCTATCAGTTTAGCAAAAATCTTGAAAGGAGAATATGAGTTCTTATTGACAACTGCATTCACACAGAAAATTTGGGAGGAAAATGGTGATAACACATTTGGGGTTGTTTGTTTGTTTACTACCACGTAAATGCAAATCAGATTTTTAAAAAGTAGGAGTGATTTTTCTCTCTATTAAACCACTGTCAGGCTCCACTGTTCTTACAGCCTATGGTTGATTCACAAGGAGATTTCTGTAGCAATATAGTCTGAAGCATCCCAGATGGTACTGTTCAAACACAATTGGACACAGTCTTTATAGTAATTGCACAGCCTCCTTTTTCCTAATTTATTTGATTCTGAAGGGTTTCCTTTTGTTGTTGTTTCAAACTTCTAAAGACAAGCAGCATCTGTTTTGTACAGCAACATATCACTCTGAAAGAGAGCCAAGGCAGCCTAAGAAAGATACTGCAGCTCTGGAATTACTGCTGTAACTTTATTTGCAATCCAGAGCAATAGACTGAAACCTAAAGAAGCCATTCATGCGTGAACAAGGGACCCACAGCAGTTCCCACCCATGGAGAGAAAAGGCATTGTGCAGTTTAGGAAAAAGAGGTGGTGAACTGGATCCACCCTTCATGGGCCAAAATGGACAGTTAGGCATGGGTAGAGTGCTGTCAATTATCTGACATCACAATGATGTCAGGTGACTCATTTTTACCCATGCAGTTTGAAATCAAATTGTGCAGCTGAAGGTACAACATCGTGCAGGCCCCAACAATCCACTGATTACTAGGGCTGTGCAAGCACTGACAAAGAGATTGTTGAGGCTTGCAGAGCACCATTGGAGTAGCATAATGGTTAAACCAGTCCTGTATGTTGGCACTCTCTTTGTGAGCCCCTCGGGGTTACAAATGACTGTGGTTTTGCAGCACTTTGAGGCCGGTATGAATTCCTTTGGTCTTCACCAGTCCTGGCTGTAAACCAAAATTCCAAATGAAACTGCCGATGGAATCCCTTTACTTCTCTTGTGACTTTCTGGAAAACACATTGAATGTCCAGGGACGTTTGGCATATCTTGGTTGCTTCATGTCGCTGGAATACTGCAATCCAGAATCTACAGGTGCCTGTTTGATCTTGCAAGTTCTGCAAAGTTTAGCAGACTCAGCTAAACACAGCTGTATCTGACGCCGAAACTTGGCATTGCCATGACTTCCGCTGCCTTTTATCCGTGACTTGTACGGCTCAGAACAGAAAGATTTTGAAGAATGGCTTGGAGACATTTCGGACATTTTATGAAATGCCAGAGAATACACTCAACATCCCTTTGCTGGCAAATCATTCCGTAACAATGAAGTTGAGCTGTGGATATTTATAAATCTTCAATTTCTCCCTCAGGATCAAACAGCTTTTCCTTTTCTTTCTGAGTAAAAGAACATGGCCATGGTTAGGGGGAATAGCCATGTGGGCCAAATTAGGCTAGTGGGACACAGGCCTCCCCAGCTGGAGTAGGTGACACTTGTGATCACTTGTGATAGGACATCCGAGGTTCATAGGAATTAAGCCAGCTTCAGGATTGTTCTACCTGTGGTGGTGCTGGTATAGACCAAAATTACCATGCAGTTTGCTTTTAGAGAAAACAGAAAAGATAAAGAATTGTACTTGCCTTTAAAACACACCCTTTTCTACCTCTGAAAAACGGAACCGTTTTTAAACAGAAAAAGAATGCAGGAACACGTGTTTGATCAGTTGCAATGCAAAAAGCATACACATAAGCAGACATGAGTGCAAATTTGGGGATTGGGGGGGGGGGTCCTAACCCTAACTGCATTCAATCTTCATAGTATGAAGATAAAATGTGTAAAATCTTAGATGCCATCATTTATGATATTCAGGTAAGTGGGTTTCAATCCCAAAATACCAATCTGCCATGACTGGCACAATAAATTATGTACAGCAAGCAAATGCATAACTTATGCAGCTTACAGAATCCAGCTTTTCTGAGTGCAGAATTTAGATTTCCTTGGCACATTGCTTTAAAAAATTATGTATTTAAGAATATAAGAGGACAGAGCAGCACTCAGTATCTTCCAAGTGTACAAATTGTTCATTTACATCACACAGTAATTAACAATAGCAATAATTACCCCCATTTGCCAGATGAAAATTCGTCAGTTTTTATGAAACAGAAAAAGGCCAAGAACAAACAAGAGCCTATTGCAAGACAAAGAGAGAGGATAAAACACTTTATTATTCTGCTAATTGCATTGATTGGTTGGCAGAATCAATTATTCAAGAAATCTTCATTTTGCAGTTGAAGGTACACCTGGAAGCTATAGTCTTAAAGCAGCATTAGACAATAAAGTGCTGCCCACTTTTCTTCTTCTTGCACCACATACTACAGGACAATACATGCCGTGACTTCATTACACTGGGCACCTACCTGCTCCTTGCTTTACATAAATGGCTAGCAGGGAAACACACAGTGCAGTGCCACCATTTTACACATGTGTTTGTAGTACACACAGTACAAAGAAGAGAGACATGGGAGGCAGGCAGATCCATATATCTTCTATCTAGCACTGTCCTGAGAAGGCCAAGAACCTTTGTTTCTGAAGTGATATTTGAACTGGGGACTTCCGAGGTCTCAGTTTACCAACACATTCCTAGCCTCTGTTCTCCACCAGTTCACCCAACTACAGCCAGACCGACTAATGATCCTAAACAGACACAAAACGAGGGAGATCTAGGCCACCATTAGCAATCAAGGTAGAAACAGATGATGTCCCACTTGCCTCAAATATAAAGTGCTGTGACTGTTCTGCAGAATAAGATAGCGGGGAACTTTAAGCAAGAGGAGTTCTTAGATGCATAGCAACCCTTGCTTGGGACACCTGGAAGCCACAATGGTGTGTGATAATCTCTGTGTCCAAATGGAAAACCTAAGGCTCACAGGATCAGCATGGTCACCAGAGTTCAAAACAGTCACACCCAGTGGTGGAACTACATAATAATTCAACTAATAATGATAATTGAACTAATAATGATTCAAATAAATAAATAAACAATAGTAGAGTGTTGACATAATATGCCTTCAATTTTCTTTGCAAAATATTTCCACAGAGTTCTACAAAATTCTGATTTCTTTCATCTGTTGAGGTTCATCTCCTGAACCTCAACCAAGGAAGTTCTCTCTCTCTCTCTCTCTCTCTCCTCTCTCCTCTCTCTCCTTTTCTTTACATTAAACAAATATATAAGCACAAAACATATGGATACAAGCTGTCCAGAAATTAAAAAGTTTGTAACTATTAGATAAAGAGATACACCGGAACAGTCTCTCTTGACTAGCAATGGATGGATCTGTCAATTCCAGTTCTCACATGAAATAAATTGAGTGTATTTTCCTGGATTCTTACTGAAACAGATTTAAAGTGGTCTACTATTTTTTTAGACATACAGGAGACTGCTATAATATAATACAGCTGATTTAAAGAAGACAAGGATAGTCAGACACACAGGACATTTTCAGATCAAATCTTTCTGCTTTGAAATAATATTCTGTCTTTGGGAGCCTTATAGGCAACATTTCATGACCATCATCCTATTATCTTTCTTGGAGAGAAAAAGGAGGAAATTGAGTTAAAGGATGGTTTGTGCTTTATGGGATGTCAAGCAACAGTTTTAGGCAGAAGGCAGATCAGGCTGTACCATCCGGGTGTTATTAGGGGGTGACATGGGAGCCTCAACCCAAAGCCTTTTGTGTTAGGCTGTCTATCTTCTTCCCACTGGGGGAGGGTGGCAAACTATATATTTTATCTGTGAATTCCTGCCCCTCAATCATTATAATCACTGCTCAGATGGCTAACGCTTCATTGGAACTATCAGAAATTCCAGTGAGGCAACTAAAAAGCTACAATTGATTCATTTCATAATTAAGGGCTTTCCCCAATACATACTATAATGTTAATAACTTCATTATCTGAAGTGTTAAGATTCAAGACTGCAATAACAGTACAGTGGTACCTCGGGTTAAGTACTTAATTCGTTCCGGAGGTCCGTTCTTAACCTGAAACTGTTCTTAACCTGAAGCGCCACTTTAGCTAATGGGGCCTCCTGCTGCCGCTGTGCCGCCGGAGCCCGATTTCTGTTCTTAACCTGAAGCAAAGTTCTTAACCTGAAGCACTATTTCTGGGTTAGCGGAGTGTGTAACCTGAAGTGTATGTAACCTGAAGCGTATGTAACCCGAGGTACCACTGTACTGTTGTAGATGCTTTGGCAGATAATCCTAGCTCAGTAAAGTTACAGGAATTATATGATTCTGCAGAATGCAGTCAAACTGTACATTCAGGTCAATATGTAGCTACATTACACTTGGCTAAATTTGCTCTGAGTATTTAACAGAACTGTTATCTTGGTTGCTGTAGTGTGCTTACAGGCAGTAAACGTCCAACAAATAATTTTTATGTTTATGGAAAAGGGTCCAATGATGCACATAAATTTGGGGAAAAGATAGGAATGCAGGAGGAGGGCGAAACCCAAACCTTGTTCCCAGTGTCCCACTGGGCATTCCAAATTGTCCCTCCGCTCCACGCATGATGTGATTTGGCTGCAGTCCAGCCTGAAGTCCCAGCATGCTCTATTAAACTGAAACATAAATGGAAATATATGTTTTTCAAGGCATGTATATATTTACCCGCAGCATGTAAAACCATGCAATAAATTCACAGACACACACTTGAAATTATATGTGCATCAAGGCTGATTCTCTTGCAGGTTATATTCACTATTGGCCTTCTGAAGAGACCTGCATGAAGGAAGGAGGGCTTAAGACAGAAAGTAAGGCCTCCATTATATCCTGAAAGAAAAGTTGCAGTGTATTTTATACATTCAAATGCAAAAAAGTAATAATCCTAAGAACAGCTACTTGAATATTTGCTATATTTCCTTGACAATAATAAAATTATTTGTTAAGAAACCATACAACTAATAAAGGTGCATTACCTGTGTGACAAAAATGAGGCGAAAACTATAATCCTTACTCAGTCCACTCAAATCAGTTCAGCTGCAATCTTGTGTACACTTACTTGGGAATAACCACTTAGAGGGTTTCTTCCTTTTTACAATCATAAATTTTATGAAATAAAGAAATAAACTTGGATTGAACACACACTGTTTCAGTTTAATCACAGAATATTATTATGAGACTGCTGTGAAATGCATAATCATAGATGTTGCTGTTACGTTTGGATATCACCTATATACAACCAAGTTCTTTCACTGGTTTACAGGGGGCGGAAACAAAATACAGTTTCCAACTTGCAAAATAAAACACTTAAACCAAAATTAATAACAGCAGTAAAAGCAGCTAGCAAAAATAGCAGAAGCCAAGCAGCAATTTAAAACAAAAATTGCAAGAGGATGAATGCTCTATTAGAAGTCTGGATAATTAAGTGGGATATAAATCCTGTTAAACTAATAAAAATAAAAGGCCTGAGAAAACAAGAATGTCTTCACCTGGCACCTAAAAGGCACCATTGGCTTCATAGGTGCATAGATTTCAAATGAGCTTCTCTGAGCAGGGCATTCCAGAGTTGTGGCGCCACCACTGAAAAGGCCCTCTTCTCAGTGACTCAGCGAAGTGCTATACTGTACACTTCATTTGGTGGGAGAAGGACCTCCAATGCAGATCTCAAGGTCTGGGCAGGTACATAAGGGAAAAGGTGATTCTTAAGTAACTTGGGCCCAAGTCATTCAGGGTTTTAAATGTTAAAAGCTGCACTTTGAACTGGGCCTGGAAATGGACTAGAAGCCAGTGCAGTTGACAGAGGTACAGTGGTACCTCCAGTTACAAACTTAATTCGTTCCGGAGGTCCATTTGTAACCCAAAACCGTTCTTAACATGAGGCGCACTTTCGCTAATGGCACCTCCCGCTGCTGCCACGCTGCCAGTGCACAACTTCCGCTCACATCCAGTGGCAGAGCTTCGTGCTCTGGCACCGGGGGCAGAGAGCAGGCGGGGGCGGGGCTGGTGCGCATCCCGGGGGTGGGGCAGCCGCCCAAAGGGGCAGAGCGCACGTCCTGGGGTGGAGTGTGCTGCCCACAGTGGTGGGGCATTTGTCCTGGGGGTGGGGTGTGCGTTCTGGGGGCGGGGCGCCCAGCACGGGCAGGGGGGCAGCCATGATGGAACCCCACCAGGATCACGCTGCCGCGTGCTCCCCCCGCCCCCTCTTCTTCCGCCAGTGCTCGCATCCCGGGGCAAAGTTCGCAACTAGGGACATCTACTTCCCGGTTAGTGGAGCTCGTAACCCGAAGCATTCATAAGGAGGACAGTGCGGAATACTGTATGGTGAAATAGGACCATATTTATTTCAGAACAATGTGAACACCACAGAACACTCTTCTAAGTACAGTCGTACCTTGGTTTTCTAGCAGAATGTGTTCCAGAAGTCAGTTCGATTTCTGAAACATTCAGAAACCAAGGCGCGGCTTCTGATTGGCTGCAGGAGCGTCCGGCAGCCAATCGGAAGCCACGGATGCTGTGCCAAATGTTGAGCTTCTGAAAGAACATTTGAAAACCGGAACACTCACTTCTGGGTTTTGATCATTCAGGAGTCGAAAAATACACGTACCAAGGCGTTCAACAACCAAGGTATGACTGTAAATATGTTTAGGACTGGGCTTGAAACTGTAACTTGAAAGCATCCACAGACAGCAGCTCACCAAATTGAATCGTATATGAGGCCAAAACAGGGCAGTGAGGACTGAGCAGACTCTCAGGAACTACAGATTGCTGTCAGGTTGCTAGAGACGGCCTGGAAGAGGGCATGTCTGTTTGGCTGACTGCCTAGCAACACTGCAACATTTTGCTGCATGCTTCAAATGTCCACTACAAGACCTTTCCACTTAAAAAGAATGGCATGATGTGAACTACATACCTGAACACCCCTCCAAGATGTCCCAGCCATGGGGCACGTGCTTGACCTATTAGAAGATCAGCCATAACCATATCACTTCACTTGCGCGAATCATCTTCCAGCACACGGAAGCCCACTTTTTACTGCTAAATTGGAACAGACAGCAATCCACAGAAAACCCAGACTGCCTTTTGCTCCGATTCAATGGAAGATCATTATTTTCCTGGGGGAAGTGGTAGGGTAAAACAAAAAGTGCCCTGACACGGACAGGGAAAAATGGAACTGTGCTTGGAAAGTGTGGGGCAATGGTTTTTTCAGCACACACCCCAAACTAGGTATTTAGCCAAAGATGGCTTCTCGTTGGCTTTTATACAGTAGCTTCAAAGAAGCAACATGTTCTGAAGAAGGACCTTCTTTATCTGCCTGAGGA
The DNA here is from genome assembly GCF_964188315.1 of Podarcis muralis. Taxonomy (NCBI): domain Eukaryota; kingdom Metazoa; phylum Chordata; class Lepidosauria; order Squamata; family Lacertidae; genus Podarcis; species Podarcis muralis. The sequence goes on from NC_135662.1 coordinate 33,225,731, forward strand.
CGAGTGGGAGGCCGGCCCAAACCCCTTTGAATCTTGCTTCTTAACTTTAACCACAAATTTCTCAAATCTCTCGAGGTGCTTTGAAAAGAGAAAGAGGCAGGAGCATGCGGGGGGGGGGGCGAGGGGGAAACCCCAAGGAAAATAAAAGAGAGACAATTTGTGCAGCCTGAGGCTGGAATCCCACTTTCAAGAGGAGACATTAAAGAGAAACCTCGACAAAGTCTTCAGCTATCAGGTGAGAGGGTATAAAAGTTATCTGTGTCGCTTTTGATGTGGAGCCTTGACATGAGTCTTGGAATCGCTTCTGATTTAATAATGGAGATTGTACCAGTGATTCACATGCCGCCACCGCTGCCTCCTCCTCCTCCTCCTCCTCCTCCTCCTCTTCCTCTCATGTTGAACCTTGTCAACGCAAGGGAGGGTATAGCCTGCCCTGCATGTCTGCTCATCAGCTATTGACAGTGGAAAAGGCTGATTAAAAGCCTCTGGGGCTCGCTATGTTGCTGATCTCACAGAGTGCTCATAAACTTATGCATCTTTGGAAAACTATCATGTGTTTTTAACTTCCTGAAGAATTCTTGTAAAATATAACTTAACCACATTACCCTTTGTCCTGTGCTTTTATTCCACTAATGGACAAATTGGGAGGAGGCTGAGAACAAATGTGCTATTAATTACCCAGATGGCTTTTTAATAGAAGCTTGGATTATTGCTCAGCTACAAAACATTGTCCAGAAATTTCTTAATAATGCCGGTGAGTGCTGCATTCCTTCCAAGAGAATAAAGCTGCCATTGACCAGGGAGGCTAGGCTATGTCAGGTTAGTTTAAGAGATAGCAGACAAAGAGCGAGTATTGTATAGGTGGAATGACAAGCCATATCCTAGCTGTCCGGCTTCTCCTGCAATGACAGATTTCCTAATTCACTGCAGATTCTCAGGAAAGTGGGTGGTCAGCTCTGGGGAAAACCAACAGTACCTCTATTGATTCTGGGTGGGGAGAGACGTAATTCTGAATTAACCTGGATTGATTTAATGCAGCACAGAGTCTTAGTACCAGGATAAAATTAGTATTAATGCATTAAATGTTAGGTCAGAATGTTAAGTCTCATTGTTGAAAGACCTACATGCCCTAAGCCAAGGCTTAATGCAAGCAGGTAATTTACGTTAAGTTAATTATTGGTGCATTTTTAATGCCCAAACAGAACGATCCACTAGGACAAAAATTACTCATGAAGTGATGCAATAGTGGGGGAAAGAGACATGAGTAGAGAGTTCAGGAAATATTTTGTTGTCCTGATCGTAATAAACAAGCTGCTAGTTCATATTATATTTTGTGTTAGTTTTGTAGACAGCATCATGTTACCTAAAACAATTGATGGCTCCCTACTTTCCCAGTTTCCTTGGCACACTCCTGCCTGAAGAGAAAAGCTCCATCTTTTCCAAACAGACTCCCCTGAACATTTCCAGTGCACACTAACAGATTATTACACACTGACTATAAGTATATGGAAAGCTGCTGTTGCCCTGTATTTTGTATTCAGACCGCTATTCTCATTCCATTTCATTTCACTCTTTTTCCCTCCCCCTTCCAGTACTAATCATTATGAATTTCCCATATCAATCTGTTTCCATCTCCCAGAATGTCAGGCTAACCTTTAGTCTGTAGGGTTGTGGCTCAGTGTCAAGAGCGCATGCTCTGCATACAGAAGGGCACAGGTTCAATCCTAGCAGTCCTTTGTGCCTCAGTGCTTCCAGTTCCTACTGTGGTTCCTCACCACACAAGTATCTCCCTTGACTCTGCCTCCATCCTTCCTGCACTCATAGCTCCCCAGTGTCACCTCTATCCAGAAAACACTGGCTATGGGTGCTTAAATAAATTAAAAAATTGTCCAGTAGCAGCTTAGAGGCCAACTAAGTTAGCTCTGGGTATAAGCTTTCATGTGCACAATTCTTCAGATACCAAAGCTTATACCCAGAACAAACTTAGTTGGTCTCTAAGGTGCTACTGGACAATTTTTTATTATTTTATTTAATTCGACTGCATCAGACCAACACGGCTACCTACCTGAATCTAGAATTACGGGTGCTTACTTAGACATACAATACAATATGAACCTAGAAATGTTGGGGATTGAATGCTCTGCATGCAAAGTAGACGTTGTAATACTGAGCTACAGCCCTCTGCTGGCTTCCAAGGGCATTCTGGGGTAATAAAGATGGAAGATGTTGCTTTGCTCGGTGCTTCTCTGAGCATTTGCTGAGCTGAGAGAGGAAGCTAATTTCTAAATTTTAAAAAAGGAATGACTGACATCCCTTGGTGAGCTTTCCAGAGCTCAAGGGCCCCAGCATTTGCCTCACTGTGAGGACTGCTGACACTCCCTATATTCACTTTGTACACATAAAGATTTATGCTGCAAAATAAGGGCTGGTGTGGGACTAAGCCTCAATACCTCAGATAGACCAATACTGAGTCCTACAATTACCATGGTTATCAGTCATGATTAAGGCCAGCTACCATATTTTAATCTTGCTCTAGATAGCAAAAGTAGTAGCACACACTTATCTCCGCCACCCTTGGTGTGTGTGTCCCTCCACCCTCCACTCCATAAATTTGTGCCATTAAGATTCCAAGAAGGATCTCATTTATTCAGTTTGCATTCTCCAGATCTTCAACTTTTGGCACCAGCCAGTATTCTTTAGACTAAGCCATGTGTTTCTCCCTTTGGGCCAGTGATCATATTTAACAATGTGAGATGGGGTATCACTTACTTGTAAAACACAGATTTATTATTTTCTTCACACTTACGTAACGGCCTTATTGGGCATAGCACAGAAAAGTCAGGAGAAGGAAGCTGAGCTTGCCTTGGTGAAACAGCACACTTGTGATCAGGACACTCTTAGGATGCAGTTGCCACATAAAACATAAGTGGAGGGTTTCTGAGGTGTGTTCTGCAAGGATGAGCTGTTCATATACTGAGCCCTTTGATATGACTATTGCCTTATGTGAAGAATAGGGGACCTATTCCAGCGTGGTCATCGCATTACAGGCTATGGAACTGCCTTGTAGAAAATGCCCTATCACCTGAAGCCTTGTGAGTCCAACAAAATCATTAACCCTCTTCAAGGCACCCATCCCCTTGAAATCAATACAAGCCAGTTGCAACTAATAGTGCCCATTAATTCCAGTGGGATGGTTGCTGAACTTTCTCTACTTCTGGATCGCTGTTTTTTGTTGGGAGAACTAGAGTACCTTATTTAGAAGATAATGGGCAGCATATACTGGGACAGTGTTTCCGAAATTTTCAATATTTACATACCCCTGAGAGTTGAGTCTTACCAGTGCACCCCTTATTGGACAAAGATAATTTTGGGGTAGTTCCAATAATACTATTTTATCTATTCAAACCCTTTCACGTACCCCCAGGGATACGCCTACCACACTTTGGGAAATCCGGCACTAGGACCAGCAGTCCTGCTCTGAAACCTAGATCCATTTTGCAGAACGGACAGAAACCCTGTTAATTTTGATATGTTCATTTATTGATTGAATTGATATCCTGCCCGGGATGGCAAACACATCCACAATTCGAAAACAAAAAGCAAACAGTTAAAAGATTAGGAAAACAATTGCAGTTGAAAACATCCGAAAGCAGTTACAATTAAATGTTCAGTTTCTGTTAATTGGTTCTCGTGGGAAACTTGCAGATTCTAGCTTCGCACAATTAACTCAAGCTGGTGTCAATTTACTCTTGGCAGAAAGCCCAGGTCTGCTTGACCTAGAAACTACTCACTCTGATTGGTTAACGACCAGCACTCTACTCTGTTATCAAGGGATTGCTAGCTCAGTTTGAGGTGTTGTTAGGAGTAGAAGTGCTGTGTATGGTTTTGAGAGAGAGAAAGAGAGGGTTTATTTTGCTTTGTTTTTGTATGCAGAAACTCTGCTGGTTTTATTTTTCCTTTTTAATAAATCCTGTAAATAGTTATTCTGAGTCTAGCTGATTTGTCATTACTGCCGCAACTAGCTTCTTTGCTGTGCAGGAAAACTCTGCTACGTTTGGGCTAAAGCCAATAGGGCTATGCCTGACACTCCAAAGTTCCATGAGGTTATGGGCATTGTGCTGCCAGCCTGAGTTGCGGTGGTGTCAGCATCAACGGCGTTGGTTCCAGTAGTTCCAGAAGTTGTTGTTCCTGTTGGTGCAGCAGATGGACTTCCTGACCGTGGTGAGCTGGTGACGCAGCGGACACAAGGACAACAGCTGCAGCGTGTGAGTGCTGGGTGCTGTGGTTCCTGTTTTCTCTCTCGGTGGTCGTGAGTAGCTGGTTCCGGGTTCCAGGGACATCGCTCTCAAGATGGCCTCACAACCAGTTCAGATGGCTTTTGAGCGTCTGAATGACTCCAATTACTTGCTGTGGTCGGAACGCATGCAGGCAGTGCTGCAGAGGGATCGTCTCTGGCAAGTGGTGAGTAAGTTTCCTGCGAAGCCTGATGATGAAGACCTCGATAAAGACCAAAGAGCAAGGGCCACAATTGTCTTGGGGCTGGAAGATTCCCAGTTGCCGTATGTGAGGGGAATCAAGACAGCTAGAGGTGTGTGGCAAGCACTTAAAGAACTCCATGTGCGTGAGACAGCGGTTTCCAAGCTGTTCATTCGCAAGGCATTGTACAAGGCAATGTTACAGCCTGGGGTTACAATGCAGGAACACCTACACAGTTTACAGTTAAAGTTTACTGCGCTACAGGAAAGAGACTGTGCGTTAGACCAGCAGGAGAAGGTGGCTATTATTTTGAGTTCTCTCCCAGAAAGCTGGGATAATTTAGTTTTGTCTCTAGAAGGCATGCAGGAGCATGATTTATCAGTCAGTTACGTTACTGGGCGTTTGATTGAAGAATGGCAGAAGAGGCAAGAAAGGTCGTTGGCTGCAGAGGCTTCTACAGGCGGGCGGTTTGGAAGGAGTTCTCATGCCGTGCCAGAGGTGGAGCGAAAGCAGCGTACCAGTGAGGAGTCAGCGTTTGCTGTTAGGCGTTGTTTCCGATGTGGGTCCTCAGCGCATCTAAAACGACAATGTCCGGAGTTGGTCAAGTCTCAGTTGCCGGTGCAGGAGCAGAAACGAGATCAGCAGCAGCAGCAGCGTAAAAGGAAATTCTTCAAACGAAAACAGTCGGCTCAGCTGGTGACCGGCGAGGTCAAGATTGCTGATGAGAAACAAGCGGTCTGGGTGGTCGATTCAGGAGCATCTCGCCACATCGTGAATTCAGATGAATTGTTTGTTTCCAAGAACTCAGCACAGCGCAGCCAGGTGGCTCTAGCAGACGGAAGTACTTCCGAAGTGATTTCGGGGGGTGCAGTTTTTGTTCCTTGTCTTCGTGAATGCCTGCAAAATGTACTTTGTGTGCCTTCGTTAAGGAGCAATCTGATGTCTGTAGATTGTTTGCTAAAAGCTGGGTTTAAAGTGCATTTTGAAGGAGACAGTTGCATTATTAAGAAGGCTGGTGAGATTTTAGGCACTGCTAAGTCAGAGGGAGGCTTGTTTTGGCTTAAAGCAGGATCTCAAGTTGCAGCAGTAGTCAGTAAATCTCAGCCTGCAGTGAATAACAAAGCTATACATGACAACTGTGTGCACTTATTGCATAGGAAAATGGGGCATGCTTGCTGGAAAAGTGTACTAAAAATGTCTGAATTGGCTGATGGGAGTAATTTAAAGAGTTGTAACAAGTACCTTGATTGTAATGTTTGTAAAAAGGTTAAAACCCACAGAGTCTCTTACCCCAGAAGCGACAGAGTTAGTGAGGCACCGCTACAGCTGGTTCACATGGACGTAATTGGTCCATTTGCTGTAAGCAGGGGTGGATCGCGCTTTTCACTAACAATTGTGGATGACGCCACGCGTTACTCCTGGGTTTTCCCCATGAAGAATAAGGGTGACGTGTTCACTAAGTTTAAAGGCTGGGTGGCATCTGTGGAAAGATTTCTGTCCATTAAACTTAAAAGGATTCAGACGGACAGAGGTGGCGAATTTATGTCAAATGCCTTTAAAGATTGGTTACAAAAGCGTGGCATTGGGCATAGAAAAACGAACGTTTTTTCCCCAGAGGAGAATGGCGTTGCAGAGCGAAAAAACAGATCTTTACAAGATATGATGTTTGCCATGCTTGAAGATGCTGATTTGCCCATGTCTTATTGGGGGGAGAGCATGCTCACCGCGTGTTATCTCCAAAACAGGCTCTTTCATCAAACAATAGGTACAACCCCGTACTTTAAATTGTTTCAGAAAAAACCCAAAATTGACCATTTGCATGTGTTTGGATCAAAAGCCTGGGTATTAATTCCAAAACAAATGAGGAAGAAGGGAGATCCTAAGACCAAACAGTTAGTGTTTGTGGGTTACCAGGAGCTGGGAAAAGGTTTCCGTTTTGCTGAAGGGACAAATGGCATTGTGATCTCCAGGAATGCCAGTTTTTGTGAACATAGTGGCTGGGAGAGACTACATGCCAATACTGAGGTTTGGTTTGAACCTTCCCAGGAACTTCATGACTCTGAAGGTAGACACAGGGAGTCAGAGTCTGAGGGGGAGGAAAGTTCAGATAAGAGCTCTCAGGAAAGTGAAGTTATCCAGAGACCAGTGGCTAAGCAACAAAAGAGAGGTCGTAGTTCTGAGGAGGAAAGTGGGTCAGAAGAAAAATTTTCTCCCAGAAGATCTAAAAGACAAAACAAAGGAGTGCCTCCGGTGCGTTTTTCCCCAGATACTGCAAATGTGTTTAGTGTAATTGCAGAACCCAAGAGTTTTCAGGAGGTGTTAAAGTTACCAAAAGAGGAGGCAGAGCGCTGGAAATAGGCAATGGAGGAAGAGATGTCCTCTCTGAATGAGCACAAGGTTTTTACACCAGTAGCAGCGCCTGAGGGGGCAAAGATTGTAGGCTGCAGGTGGGTGTACAAACTTAAACCTCTGGTGGCAGGAGAGTGTTAAAATTAAACAAAGTTCTATACGGTCTCAAACAGGCTGCAAGATCTTGGAACAAATGTTTCCATGAGGCCTTAGTGTCATTTGGTTTCAAGCAGAGTACAGCTGACAATTGTGTTTATGTACGTGGTACAGGTAGTGATCAAGAGTTTTGTCTGATTTATGTAGATGATGTTTTGTACGCCTGCAAAACAGATAAACAAACTAAAAGGTTTGCCAAACAATTGTCCAGTAAGTTCAAAGTGAAAGACTTAGGCCCGGTTAGGACATATCTAGGGTTGGAAGTGTGCTGGGCCCAAGATGGCAGCTGTCTAATTAGTCAGCAGAACAAAGTTAAACAACTACTGACTACATACGGGATGCAGGATTGCAAAGGGGCAGTGGTGCCTATGGATCCAGGTTTCATAAAAACACTTCATATAGATGAGAGTCCTGAATTTGAACATCCTGATGTATATCACTCTGTAATTGGAAGTTTATTGTATCTAGCACAGTGGTCCAGACCTGATATTAGCTATGCAGTAGGCATATTAAGTAGATTGGTCTCAAAACCCACACTAAATGCCTGGAAAGGGGTAAAACAAGTTCTGAGGTATCTCAAACAGACAATTGGCTATATGTTACAATTAAATTCTTCAGAGGATGAAATGTTGAGTTGCTACTGTGATAGTGACTGGGGAAATTTGCCGGATAGAAAATCTGTCACAGGACTAGTCATAATGGTCGGTGGAGCTTTAATCAGCTGGCGGTCACGCAAGCAAGACGTTGTAAGTGTGTCATCAACGGAATCAGAGTACGCCGCATTGAGTGAATTGTGCAACGAGGTGATTTATTTCAAGCATTTGTTAACAGATTTAAACGTAAATTGTGGAGAACCAGTACAAGTTTACATTGATAATCAAGCTTGTATAACATTAAGTAAAACAGAGGGTTTCAAATCACGTTCCAAACATATCTCTGTAAAATACCAAAATGTACGTTGCTGTGTACAAGACAATGTAATCACATGTACTTATGTATCAAGTGAAGAAAATGTAGCAGATGTGTTAACTAAACCATTGGCAAAGATAAAGAACAAGCGAATGTGCAAGGGTTTAGGTTTGCTGGAAAAATGATCTCCTACATAGGTGTATTTGGTGTTAATTGTTCAGCAGAATCTGTGAGGGGGTGTTCAGTTTCTGTTAATTGGTTCTCGTGGGAAACTTGCAGATTCTAGCTTCGCACAATTAACTCAAGCTGGTGTCAATTTACTCTTGGCAGAAAGCCCAGGTCTGCTTGACCTAGAAACTACTCACTCTGATTGGTTAACGACCAGCACTCTACTCTGTTATCAAGGGATTGCTAGCTCAGTTTGAGGTGTTGTTAGGAGTAGAAGTGCTGTGTATGGTTTTGAGAGAGAGAAAGAGAGGGTTTATTTTGCTTTGTTTTTGTATGCAGAAACTCTGCTGGTTTTATTTTTCCTTTTTAATAAATCCTGTAAATAGTTATTCTGAGTCTAGCTGACTTGTCATTACTGCCGCAACTAGCTTCTTTGCTGTGCAGGAAAACTCTGCTACGTTTGGGCTAAAGCCAATAGGGCTATGCCTGACACTCCAAAGTTCCATGATTAAAAACATGATGAGGGGGACATGCAAGGGCTGGAATGTGTTCAGAAGGTACTTAGAAGTGTCAGGAACCCTCTGATATTTGGGGACACAATTAGAATCACCCTTAGAATCGCCTTTCAGATCTTTGTGCTAAAAGCAGGAAGGTTTGCAGTGGACGTGGAGTATGCTGGTATGCTGAGAGCAGGGTTTGTGCATGTTCCCCTGCTTGTACTTGAAACCAGCACACATTCACCTCAAACACACAAATGGAACTAGCGTGCTCAACAGGATATCTGCATCTGAAGAACCACTTAAGTGGAAGTTCTGTCCTGAAGTTTCGTGAAGTTGTAACCATTATTTTTAATCACATGTTAAAGAGTGGTGACAGTCTTCAGCAAAGACCTAACTGAAAGGCTATTCCATGTGGTGTCGTTGTTATGGAATAGTTTCAGAATCAATTATTAGGCCAACTGAGGTGAGACACAGGGCACCCTAGCTTGGAGTCAATGCTACAACAAAAAGAGCAAGACAAATGTGTGGTGTTATTTTGGACTGGATCATGTCCATGCTAAGCAAATATGCACTGCAGATAACTCTTCCTTCACCAGCTGCATACAAAGCCCCGTAATTTAGAATTAATTAATGAAGAACTGAGGTTGTAATCCTATGCACACTAACCAGATGGTCAAACACTTGTGGAACATACTTCTATGTGCATATATATATATTTATATATGCTCTGAAAGACTACAAAAAAAACCAGTGCTTCTGTCTGCTTACTTATAGTACATCCATTTGCATTTTGCACACTACTTATGATGAGTGAAGCAATATTTTTGTGTCATTTTCTTAAGTTAGATTCTGTTCTCATGCTGTGATATTTTGACATCAGTTGGGCTTTTTTAGTTACTTTATTGAATAATAGATGTATGCTTCCTTTGAATATAAATGAGTTCCAGTCAGTTGTGTCTATCTGCAGTGTTGATGCTTTTTGGAGAGAAACAGGAGATTGTTTTTAGTTCCCTCGTCTCCCTCAAAGGCAGTGACAGAAAGCAAGTTGAATGATGAATGTTCACTTTAAAGTACTCGGTATATAGGGTTTCTTCTCAGGCTCTTACCTTGACTCTCTCTGTGAACCCAAAGCAAATGCTAGGAAATCAAGCAGAAAATGAACCTTTACAAGAACACAGGACTCCGGGGAGGGAGGGGGCATGAAAAAAGCTATATATTGTAAGCCAGCATTACATTTATATTTACAGTGGTACTTCGGGTTAAGAACTTAATTCATTCTGGAGGTCCGTTCTTAACCTGAAACTGTTCTTAACCTGAGGTACCACTTTAACTAATGGGGCCTCCCACTGCCGCCGCGCCATTTCTGTTCTCATCCTGAAGCAAAGTTCTTAACCCGAGGTACTATTTCTGGGTTAGCGAGTCTGTAACCTGAAGCGTCTGTAACCTGAGGTACCACTGTATATTACAGGCAATAACAAATTTATGTGCGTCCACACACACATTGCACCAAACCTGGAAGTGACTTTAAAAATGGCAGAAACGGCCCTGAAAGAGCCCAGAAAGGGCAAAAAAAAGGTGTTAAAAACAGTATCTAGCAATCCCACAAGCCACCGGGACACAGATCCCAGCAGAAGCCAGCACCTGCGTGGGGGCACCTTATTGTACCCTTCAGAATTTTGTGCCTAGGGCCATGGCCCCCCTGGTTCCCCCATGCTGCGTCACTGTTTGCAGGCTTTTCCAATGGTGTTGCAAATATACACAATTTCACTTCAATGTGCAGTGCCTTGGAACGCAACCCCAGCGTAAATGGGGAATTGCCTGTATCCTCATCATCATCTACGGGCCTGAGATTCAGGGCCAAACAGCAAGTCACAAGACATGGGAAAGAACTGAAAAAGAGCTGTGGCAGAGTTCATTTGTATCATGGCCATGGTGCAAGGGGGGTTTCCCCCACACTGGTTTCCCAATCAAATCCACACACACACACCGAGTGGATGTTGGCCATAGAAGAGCCTAGATGTATTCTCTCTGTGACTAATAGCAGCTCAAGTTTGTGTGTATGTTTCATTCACAACAGGGGATCAGTGTAAGGGGAAAGGGTTCTGTTCTCCTTGCGCAGCAGCACAAATTGATCCAAACTGGAAGCTCCTTTTAAGAAGAAGAAAAAGACAGCCCACAGTGGATTCCTTCCTACTACATTGTGGCTCAAAGTCTGGGTATCAGGATGCAGAAGAATGAACTGCTGCCCCGGCTGCTGATGTATGGCCGAGATGCCACTAGAAGAAGAAGAAGAAGAAGAAGAAGAAGAAGAAGAAGAAGAAGAAGAAGAAGAAGAAGAAGAGGAAGAAGATCTTTATTGTCATTGCCCCCTCTCGGGGACAACGAAATTACTAGTGGCAAGAGTTGGCCTTATGAGGTCATCACCTACCTCACAGCTATTATATTACTTACCCCACAGATCCTTCTCTTTGAGGTTATAGGTCAGGCATCCCCAAGCTGCGACCCTCCAGATCTTTTGGCCTACAACTCCCATGATCCCTAGCTAACAGGGCCAATGGTCAAGGAAGATGGGAGTTGTAGTCCAAGGAAGATGGGAGTCCAAGGAAGATGGGAGTTGTAGTCCAAAACATCTGGAGGGCCAAAGGTTGGGGATGCCTGTTATAGATCTTGGTCACGAAAGCTTGCTCTGCAGGAAGAATCAGCCTCACACACATGAAGTAGATCTTTTAGAGAAGAAAGGAAACAAAACAGAAGTGCTTCTGCGGCAGCAGAACTCGGCTGCTACTGCTTTGCATACAACCCAAAGTCTCAAAATTGGCATCTAGAGCCAATGTGGGACACCAGGGTTCGAATCCCTGTTTTGCTATGAAGCTTTCTGGGTGGCCTTGGGCCAGTCACTGTCTCACAGCCCTCCCTCACAGGGTTGTTGTGAGGATAAAATGGTGAGGGGAGAATCATATGCACCACATTGAGTTTCTTGGAGGAAATGTAAAGGTAAAGGGACCCCTGACCATTAGGTCCAGTCGTGGCTGACTCTGGGGTTGCGGCGCTCATCTCGCTTTATTGGCCAAGGGAGCCGACGTCCAGCTTGACTAAGCCGCTTCTGGCGAACCAGAGAAGCGCATGGAAACGCTATTTACCTTCCCACTGGAGCGGTACCTATTTATCTACTTGCACTTTGACCTGCTTTCGAACTGCTAGGTTGGCAGGAGCTGGGACCAAGCAACGGGAGCTCACCCCGTCGCGGGGATTCAAACCGCCGACCTTCTGATCGGCAAGTCCTAGGCTCTGTGGTTTAACCCACAGCGCCAATGTAATTAATAAATAAAAACAAATCTATACCTGCAAGTTAGCAGATGTAACTTTTACACCCCTTTTCTGTCCTCTTTTCAGGATATGGGTTTTCTTTTGGGGGCTACCCTATTGGACGACAGCCATGAATTCCCTCATCACTCCTCCTGTGGCATTGAGAAACCCCAAGCTGGCTACCTTTCAGAAACAGCAGCACCAAAGCGCTGCTCAGGGACAACCATTCTCTTACACCGAGACATGCAAGAGTTGAATAAAGGGCGTCCCTTGACAACTTTAGGTACAAGTTGACGTTTCACCCGGGAAACGAGATTTGCTCGCTCAGTGAAGCCACAGCGAAGCAAAGCTCAGTTTTCCGTCTGCTGTCAGGAAATACCTGGCCAGTCTACCCTTAACATCCTTTCTTGTTTGGTTTTCTTCCCCCTTCCCCCTCACCCCCAGCCCTCACCCCCCCCCCCCCCGCCTTTTGGACATATTTTTGTAATTGCTTGTCCTCAGGTACAAAGATGCTTACAGGAAGTCATTAATCTTTCATGAGCCCATTCTGCCATTTCTTAATTCCGAACAATAAAAAAAGGCTCCGAGGGGCAAGCATTCTCCTGTCACTGTGTGCTTCAAGGGAAAGGAAGTTTTTTTGAGGGGGGGAACAAATCTGATCAAACGAGAGAGAGAGAGAGAGAGAGAGAGAGAGAGAGAGAGAGAGAGAGAGAGATGGCTGTGTTAAAGAGAAGAAAATAACAAAGCACTGGGAAGAAGGGAAAGGGAGAATGACACCTTAGATTCTTTCTTTCTGGGCTGAGAAAGCAGGTCAGAATCTGCAAGCAGGAGAAATGTGACGATGTGTTTGGGCCCAGATTTCCCTCCTCGTGTGTGCAGAGAGGGTCCTGCTCCCTTGCTAGTTGCTGCCCATCTTTTAAAAGGCTCTTGTTTGCTGTACAAAGCAGGTGTGGCAGGGGCTAAATGGAGAGAAGCTGGCCAGCTGGAGTCAACCATCCACCAGCTGCCCACGAGAGGCTTAGAAAAATGCCACCTGTCACTAAACAAGGAAGGGAAGAGCGGGAGGGAAACAACAGCCACATCACAAGAACCAGCTCATTCTTTTGCTATTGTTCTCGCTCTTGTGGCCGGCCTGCTCCAAATCCAACAGGAGTATGAAAGGAACTCGTCTGTGCAGTTTGCTTACTCTAATGGTAGGCAAAGACGACATGGGGAACTGGAGGGGGGGGGATAATCCAGTTGGTCCAGGTCACAGGGTAAACATGCAAGATCATAATCCTGTCGGAGATCATACCAGATGTAACATCAGAGACCATAGCTTAGCTTCAGGGAGTAGCTCAGTGGTGGAGCATCTACTTTGAATGCAGAAGGCCTCAGGTTCAACCCCTGGTCCAGGTAGACCCCTGGTCCAGGTAGACCCCTGCCTGAAACCACAGGAGAGCAGCTGCCAGACCATGTAAACACAACTAAGCTACATGGACCAATGGTCTGGCTCAGTATAAGCAGCTTGTGATGCTCCTGATGTTTACATGTGTGTTGCAACGTTTGGGCCAAGAAGGGATGCAATGAAAGATTCTAGCAAGCATACAGTTGTAATAACTTACCTAGAATGATGTGCTTTGGAGGCCAAATTAGGTGTATGGTATCAAGGATCAAATTTCCCTTGTTTTCTGAAAATGCAGCTGCTGGGCCACCCAATCTGGATCAGGACTACAGTGCTGGGAGACTTTCTTTATAGGGTATTTTCTAGAACCCAATCGCTTCCCATGACTTCGCCCCACAGACCACAACATACAGGCATTTAATGAACATTAAATGTTTGCTAATATAGGATAGTAGAGACACATTGCCCTATGGTTTTTTGTTTTTGTTTTTGCACAGTCATTGCTGTTTGTGACTATTTATTTATTTACTTATTTAGTTATATAGCATAACATTTACCTATGTCTGGAAATTTTTCAAAGTACATTGCATTTCCATGGTAAGGACTGATTTATGTGTCAACTGTAAAAATATTTCATGCTTTTGACATGCCAAATGATAGGCCTTGTCACAAAACCTTCTGTTTTATTTAAAAAAGAGCTTGCTTAAAATTCTAGCCCTCAGCCATATCAACAAAGAGACATAAAACAAACTGCTTTTAAAAAAAAAGCAATCTTATGTTTTTATTCCACATTTGCAACCATTATAGTATATCATTTCCCACAGTGGTTACAAGTGTAGAAACATTTCGTGCATTTAGCATATGTTTTCAATGGAAACCGCTCTGATCTTTTCATACAAATGTATAAATATAAGTAATGCTACTCTTTGTTGCACTTTTATTAAAAATAAGTTTCTACTGTTGTGTTTGGGAGGCACATTCTTAAATGACACTTTCATTTCTTAGAGCATGTTCTTGGTATCCTCTCTACATGGTGATATATCATTGCTAATTCATTTCAACTGTGAGTCAGCCCTTGAAACCTGTTTTCCAGGGCCACATGCACACCATTCATTTGAAGCACCATGGTACCTCTTTGAATAGCCATGGATTCCCTCAAAGAATCCTGGGAAGTATAGCTTGTTAAGGCAGAGTCAGATTTGGGGGAGCGCAACCAGTGTGGTCACAGCGGGTGTGGAGCCTTGGGGCTGCCACAGGGGCATCGCAGCTATGAAGAAGAGGAGGAGGAGGAGGAGGAGGAGTTTGGATTTGATATCCTGTTTTATCACTACCCAAAGGAGTCTCAAAGCGGCTAGTATTCTCCTTTCCCTTCCTGCCCCACAACAAACCCTCTGTGAGGTGAGTGGGGCTGAGAGACTTCAGAGAAGTGTGACTAGCCCAAGATCACCTGGCAGCTGCATGTGGAGGAGCGGAGACGCCACCCGGTTCACCAGATTACGAGACTACCGCTCTTAACCACTACACCACACTGGCTCTGAAGTAGTCCAAAAGGCGAGAAGCGGGTGCCGTTGAATTTCAGTGTCACACAGGGCACCGCTGAAATTTGAGACCCCAATGGCCACCACTGGTTAAGGGTGCTGAGAGTTTTTAGGAGACCCCTACTCCCCTCCCAAAGCTACAATTTCTCAGTTCCCCAGGAAGATGGTTGATTGTTGAACCACTCTGAAAATTGTAACTCTGGGAGGGGAACAAAAATCTCAGCACCCTCACCAAACTGCAGTTCCCCTGATGTATGGCGTGAATAAAGCCCTGGCCTCAGTCTTGGACAATCTGTAGTTGTATAAGGCATATGAACATGTAGAAATTCACCAGTGAGTGACCTCCTTGTAGAATCATAAAATTACCAAGTTGGAGGCCATACAGAGGAGAAGGAAAGGAGCTGAGTTGTAGGATCTGTGAGCATTGTAAGAGCTGCCTCTCTCTTGAGATCTGATGTGAGCCGCTAGATTTAGCCATCTCTGGAGTATTCGAGCTACACCTCCACCTTAGCTCAGCCTGTATATTTGTAAACAACTGCAGGTATCACAAAATACCAATAAGCCTCCAGTGACCTCCCATCCCAAGGAAATCTGTGCTGCACCCCCTGGAATATCTCAGTACTCCAATATGTGGGTGAGCATAACAAAACAGTGAGAGAACGTATAGGATTTGAGAAGCATTTGTGAGCCTTTATGCTCTGCTAACTCTCCCGCAAATCCATTTTTGCAGGCCCTGATAAAAGCCCTGGTCCCCTCCCTTTCTGTAGAGCTGATTGAACCCTTGCCTAAACACCATCAGGGCTCCAACAGACAAACAGCGAAGTCCAACCTCACTTGCCCAGGAGAGCAAACAAAGCAGGCTTGGTTTTGTGCAGCATGGAAGAGTATAGTGAGTCGAGAAAGGCAGCGTTCATTCCTGCAGCTGCCACCATCTGTGCTGGGCCCTCTTTGGCACCCCATAGCTTTGTGTGGTTCAAGCACAGCTCACTGCCTGACTCCATTTTTCCCCCATGGCAGTTTTAACTGGGCTCACTCCCCAGTCCCTGGTGGGGTGGAAAGCTGCTACTTTCTTGGTTCTAATACTGCAATACAGGAAGCTGAGGCTCCAGGCCAGCTTAGGAGCAGCGGCCACAGTTCTAAAGCAGGGCCAACAGAACGAGGTCTGATCGCTTCTGCCAATATTGGGAAATGCAGGAGAGAGAGACGTCTGCCATTGGCTCAGTTGCACATGTTGGGCCTCTGCAAGGCAAATAAATATGCTTCCTTGAGATGAATATTAAACTGAGAGAAAAAGCCCAAGGGATGCAAGTTGATTATTGAAACTGAGTCTATAGGCATCCAAAAGGAACCAGGGATTGCGTGGTCATAAGAACAGTGGAGTCATGAGCAGGGATGGGTGAGTATTTCAATTTCAGTTTTTCTCAGTTTCTCATTTTTCCAGCCTTAAATTCAGTTCATCACATTTCCACATCAGTTTGTGATTTGTTTACCTTAGTGCAAACTTCTTGTGATATACACATTTTAGTATGCAGTTTTGCCTAATAGTTATGCAGTTTCAGCCACACTGCCTTGCCCCTGCAACAGTGGGGGCTCGGGGAGTGTGTGTATGACATTGGCACACTGGCAGCATGCTGACGTCACTCAACACATGTTGGGGGGTGCCAACGTGACCAAGTGCAATCTTCATTTGTGCCCCTTCATTTATGATTTGTGGGTGCTTGGGCACCTAGGACCCCGCACAGTCAGTGTCTATGCCTAACATAATGCATTTTTAAAGTTATATTCACTAAGGTATGCACTTATACGAAGACTTTACCCTAGTAAATACATTTTTGTACACATGGAATTGCAAAATTCAGAGCAGTGAAAATTTCAAAGGATGACTGTGTCACAGTTCTCATATTGTTTTGGAAGGTGCAAATGAGGTAAGTTTGCTATTAAATGCAAACTGAATCAAATTTCCCTCCCATCACTAGTCATGGGTGAAACCAGTTTTGTCTTACTTTTTCTGGCACAACCATTCTGCATTTCTCCGGTCTCAAGATTTTAAGCCTGCATTTTCAGATTTCCAAGAGGAGGGCAGGGAGCCGGTTATTTCTGCTTGGGTCCATTCCCAGCCATCTCCAAAAATATATTATGAATATTACAGTAAGTGAAATTAGAGCTTTTCTATGACCCCGTACACTGACCTACAGCCAGAGCCCAGCAGACTTAGCCTCTTGATTCACTAAATGTGAACGGTTTTGGCCAATCCAGCAGCATGAAGCGTCATCGCCTGATTGAAGAGGAGTCACCAGATCTGGCCTCAACATATCAAGAAGTACCCAGAGCTCCCGGACTCTCACCTCCTAAATCTTTGGGTGTGATCCTCAGGAGATTCAGCATGCCTTTAACACATGAAACATTTATTGTAATTGCTTTTGAAAGCCTATATTTGCTGATGTAGACATTTCATTAAGAGCCTGTCACATTTTTAAAATAATAATATCCATGAGCAACAGTCACCTGTCAAGATCTACAAAAGGAAGACCCTGTACACCTCATTTGTTTCAGGGAAAGAGAGACATTGGGTGACAGCTAGAGCCTGGAAAGACAAGCAGATATGTGTCTGCTCAGAAGTAAGTCCAGGTGAGATCAACAGGACTTCCTTTCAGGTAAGTGAGTAGAAGATTACAGCCTT
Source organism: Podarcis muralis (assembly GCF_964188315.1). Lineage (NCBI taxonomy): Eukaryota > Metazoa > Chordata > Lepidosauria > Squamata > Lacertidae > Podarcis > Podarcis muralis. The sequence continues at coordinate 33,243,197 of NC_135662.1, forward strand.
GTATGTTTGGGTTTTGTGGGGGAAAGATTATACAGTACAATCTTATGCACCTCTATTCAGTTTAGATTTACTTCTGAGTAGACATGGATAGGAATGTGCTGCTGTTAATTCATTTTAATTTTGTATATAGTTAAATAGACTCCTATAGAACAAGGAAATAAATGGGCTAAATAAGCAAAAGATGTTTTCAAAGTGTGAACGTCCTCTCCATGAGAATAAATGTGCCTGGGCAATGAGTCCTGCCTGCCCCCATTAAAGTGAATGACAAACTTTCCTTTGCCTTCACAGGAGCTAAGATTTCACTCAATGTGACACAAGCAGATTATTTCCAAACAGACTGTCTTTTTGTGTTTTCTAGAAGGCATCAGGGCTTCTTTAAAACATAAGTGTCTGCCAAGAGCCATCGAGCTTTGAACACATGTTTGGCTTTCTTGGAAACCATTGGCAAACTTCAGCTGCTGTATTTCAGACAGGCCTGGATCTCATTGTTGGGTGGGGGGAAAATCCACCCTAATGAAAATAAACAGGTTAAGGCTACAACTCCTTACACGCTTACTTAGGAGCAAGTCTCATTGAACTCAGCAAGAATTACTTCTCAGGTAGACATACAAAGGATTTTGCTATCAAAGCCATTCATTGTTTAACAGCAACACAAAAATCAAATTAAATGAAAGGCTTTGCTTCATAATTGTGTATAGCCTGATCTTGCATGAACTCACCATAGAAGACTTTTTCTGTGCTGCCCTAGAGGGAAGACCTAGGGGCTCGCCCCCACTTCTGCTAGCCCCATGCCTAGAATCCACAGGTCTGAGCAGTTTTCCCCTTCCCCACTCCTTTCTCAGGGAAAACCCACTCTTTCGTGCTAAATCGGAGCAAATGTCAGTTTGGAGAAAACCTGTAGCTTCAGCACTACAGAATAGTTTTCCCTGGGGGAAAGCAGCGCGACAAGAGGAAGTATGGATAAGCCCTGTGTCAAATGGGCTGTGGTAGCAGAAGGGTAGATTTCAATGGAACATCAGGAGAAAAGTCTTGACGGTAAAAGCTGTTTGGCAGTGACCTTGGTTGTGTAAACGGCTTTAAAATGCAGCTAAGCTGTTCTTTTTCTCAGTTTAGATGAAAGCTAGTTTGGGGGGGAAACACATCAAAACGCAGTATTTCATTAGAAACAACAGGATAGATACAAGATAGCTAGAGTCGGACACGACTAAACGACTAAACAACAACAACAAGCTATTGATTGGGACTAACTTCATGCACGTACCATTTACCAAAACAGAGAGCGGAGTGCACTCAATGAAGAGTCTCAAGGTGGAAACTGGGGGTGGGGTTAGGGATTTTCTACATCAGACAGGTGATGAACATGATGTCCTCATGTTCAAAGAAGAAGAAGAGGAATTTGGATTTGATATCCTGCTTTATCACTACCCGAAGGAGTCTCAAAGCAGCTAACATTCTCCTTTCCCTTCCTCCCCCACAACAAACACTCTGTGAGGTGAGTGGGGCTGAGAGACTTCAAAGAAGTGTGACCAGCCCAAGGTCACCCAGCAGCTGCATGTGGAGGAGCGGAGACGCGAACCCGGTTCACCAGATTACGAGTCCACCACTCTTAACCACTACACCACACTGGCTCACATAAAGAACCTTTCAGCAGAGAGAGAGAACATCAAATACAGTGGTACCTTGGTTCTCAAATGTAATCCGTTCCGGAAGTCCGTTCGACTCCCGAAACTATTCAAAAAACCAAAACGCGGCTTCCAATTGGCTGCAGGAGCTTCCTGCACTCAAGAGGAAACCGCGTCGGACATTTGGCTTCCAAAAAAAGTTCAAAAACCAGAACATTTACTTCCAGGTTTTCAGCGTTCGAGAACCAAGGTGCAACTGTACTGTAGCTGTTCTCCAGAAGTATTGGCAGGACATTGAGTATTTCCTAAAAACAACAGAGCACTGAGTTCAAAAATGGAAGAAAGGAACTTAGAAGCAAGCTGGCAAACAATGTAAGAATCCACAATAATAGCTAAGTTGGAGACCTTTGCTGAAACTATTCCTTGTCTCGTGATTAAGAAGGAAAAGGGCATCCCAAAGGGGAGGGCGAGAGTGTGTGGGAGAGAAACCGTTTCTTGCCTTCTGATTAAGAAAGGAAAATACATCCCAAAGGGGTGCATGTGAGAGAGAGAAAGATGTCACAACCTGTTTATTGAGCATTCATCGTGATTTGTTTGCACAAAGTTTGTGGGGAGGTAAAGTTTGTAACCCCGACTGCTTACTGAGCATTTGTCTGCAGGGAAGTTATACAATAACATAAGCACTGAAGAGGAGTTCTGCTGGATCAGACCAAAGGCCCATCTAATCCAGCATTCTGTTCTCACAGTGGCTAGCCAGACCACCAGCTGGTTGAGTGGTTGGTCAAGTAATGGTTATCCTACATTTTCCAGCACATTTCCACATCACTTTCCTTACTGCAAGGGTGTGTGTGTGTGTGTGTGTGTGTGTGTGTGTGTGGAGAGAGGGGGAAGGGAGGGAGTATTTTGCACCTGAGCACTAAACCCACTTTAATTGTGCAACCTGAATCTACTGGTATATGTTTGAACCCCACCTGCAAAAGAAAAATTGTCTTGGAGGGAAAGAGACTGTTGGGGGTTTTATGTCTCCTGTTATGAAGTAGCCATTTAACGTTTGGGTTTTGAGCCAGAGAGGTTTTGCTGGCTCATTAGAAGCTCTCCCTTTCCTAGGAAATACTAGTACTCTTCTCTGTGTACTGCATGGCCAACCAATCAGAAACAAGGTCCTTGCTTTTATTGGTCAAAATGGATCTAATTCTACTGAAGTACAAATGGTCTTGTATTACACTAGTCTCGAAGAGGGGGACCGTCTCTGAGTTAGGATCCAATCTCAGGCCTTGCTTTAGACACTGTTTTCTGGATCAGATTATAGATAGATCCAGAGGGGTTATGAAGCATAGCTGGAGTCAAGGGATGAGTCCAGTTGGGTTTTTTCCCCTGGTATCTCTGCGAGTGAGTCCTTCCCATAAGGAGGTGCACACGATGTACTATATCTATTGCCTTTCCGAGTCCCAGGTTTCATAAAGATGTTGTTCTGGCACATCATGATAGGGAAAGGTGAAATGTGTCCAGCAGAAGCCAGGGTAATCCATTCCAGACATATGTGTAATGCGGGGGGAGGGGGGGAAACAGGTGCAAACAATTGAGCCAGCTGTCAGTAAGCTCCAGTGATTGCTTTTGATAGCTTAATCGTTAGTTGATCCATGTGCAACATTGGCAACATCACTGCCATAGTTGACTGCCTCCTACACATCTGTAAACCTTTTCTAGGTGCTTCTTGACATGAGTGGGAGTCCGCAAAGCCCTGACATCATAGCAGGCTAAATTAGACATGATTGCTGCCATTTCTGTTTTCCTGCTACAGAACACGGAAAGCTGACAAATGTCAATAACTGCTAATAATTCACTAGCCACTACTGTTTGCCACATGCCACGCAAGGCATGTGCTCCAGCAAACATCCGTCATAACTCGGTTAGCTTGAGAATCTCTGTGTGGATAAAGAAATCGTTATGCAGCCTTTCCATCTATCACTGATGGAACTTACTTCTGAATCAACATGCATTGATTGCGCTGTAAGAAGCTTAGTCCTGTCTGTTACATTTCCACTCATGGGGTGGGGAAATGGATTAAGGAGGGCGGGTAAAAACAGGATAGCAGCAGCAAGTGGCAACCATTCCATCTCGTAGAGTGCATAAGTTCATAAATAGCAAGACTCAGATCCATTTCACTCTGTCAGCTCCACCCTCAGCTGTATAATTCATATAACACTTTTTAAAAAAATGTAACACCACTCTCCATTCTAGAAGTCAATAGCCGGGTTCTAACAAACTATGAAGGGATGCGGGTGGCACTGTGGGTTAAACCACAGAGCCTAGGACTTGCCAATCAGAAGGTCGGTGGTTCGAATCCCCGCGATGGAGTGAGCTCCTGTTGCTCAGTCCCTGCTCCTGCCAACCTAGCAGTTCAAAAGCATGTCAAAGTGCAAGTAGATAAATAGGTATCGCTCCGGTGGGAAGGTAAACGGTGTTTCCATGTGCTGCTCTGGTTTGCCAGAAGTGGCTTAGTCATGTTGGCCACATGACCCGGAAGCTATACGCTGGCTCCCTCGGCCAATAAAGCGAGATGAGCGCCGCAACCCCAGAGTCGGCCATGACTGGACCTAATGCTCAGGGGTCACTTTACCTTTACCTAACAAACTATGAACTAGTTCTGTATACACCCAACCACTAATTTCTCCCAAGACTTCAGTTTTTCTGCCTCTTTTTCAGGGTGCTTTAGACGTTCTTTATCTTTTCAATGGGTGCAGGATTGAACTTAATATATCATTGTGAAGCAGCTGTGGGTGGTGCATGTTCTTTTATTCCCATTAAACACTCTGCAGCCTCCCCTGCTGCCTATGTCTCCTGATCTAAAAAAACCCCAAAAACCCTATGGGAGGGATTGCCTCATTTTAAATGAAGTGTGAGAAGTTGAAAAGGTGACTACGGAGCATCTGATGTGCTCCCTGACTTTGTTTTTAAGATAAGGTTTCATTTTACCATTATTATTATTTTTTAAAAAAGCTTTCTGCACTGATTTCTTTGAAAAATAAAAATGCTTCTCTCTTGAAAAGGCACACAATAGGCAGTGTGGTTCCCCTCTGCACATAGATAAAAGCCCAGCTGAGGATGTCATGGGGTTTTCAGGAAGTGAAGGCACCCAGAGAGGCTGCAGGGTGCAGATTTGAAGACTGAAAGTACCTACACAAACATCCCTTGGCCACCTCAGAAATCAGCTAAGTGCAGCAAAATAACCTCCACCCTTTCCACAACAATTTCTCCAATTTTTTCTCTCCCTTTTGATCATGTTCAAATGTAATTACTGCTCTTGGTAATTGATGAAGAATAATAGGGGGAAATGCAGGAGAACTTCTGCCAAATACTGTGAGCTGTTGGGTTTGTATTTCACAGAGAGGAACCATCCATGCCTCGTGGCAGATCATGGGGGAACTGATGGGAATTTCAAAAGCAACTGGCTAAGGTGAGACATGGTAGTCTACTCTTTTTGCATGTGTGTGCAGGTAATAAAGACATGGCATGAACTGCAGGCAGGTTTCTGGAATTCTGCATGATCACCAGGCAGCAATTTCTACATTTTACTCCGTGCGTATTGAGGTGTGGCCATCTCTCACGGGCATGATTCAATGCCTGGAAAAAGTGTGCATTGGTTCTAAAAGTGGCTGATAATCATGGTCTGGCTGGGACCGCTCAGCTTCTTCCTCCTCGAATTTGCTCCATCAGTGGCCATTCCACCTGGTCTTTCTGTAAATTGAACAGAGCAAGGGACACAGGAATCTGCCTTAAACTGAGTCAGAACACTGGTTCATCTATCTCAGTATCATCTGAACTGCCTGGTAGCAGTGCTGCAGGGATTCAGACAAGTCTCTTCCAGCTATACCTGAAGATGCTAGGGCCTAAACCTTCCAGGACCTAAACTTTCTGCATGCACAGCAGATTCACAATGATCCTCAAGTGCCTCCCCTCTTTTCTTCCTATAAGCCATTATAACAGAAGAAGATCCTGATGGATCAGGCCAAAGGCCCATCTAGTTTAACATTCTGTTCTCAGAGACCAACAAGATGCCTCTGAGAAGCTTGCGAACTAGACATGAGCGAACTAGACAGTACTGTCCCAACTTACATGCTTCACAAGTGTCCCAGAAAAACCATCCCATTTTTTATCATGAGAGAACAGCGGCCATATTGGTTGCCACATTCTCATGCAATTTGTGGGTATGATTTCTCCCAGGGGAAGCGCTTTTGGGGGCTGTGATCTCACACAGTGCCTCAAAACACACATTTTGGGGCATATGTCTGAAAAGGCGCTTTTAGGGAGGGACCGTGGTGTGAAATCAACTTCGTGCTCTCGTGATTTAAAAAAAGGAAGATGGCATCCAGGAAGATGGTGTCTCGAATTTTGGCTTCAAGGTGTTAGGGGGTATGAACTTGTTTCCCCAGAAACTGGTACTCAGAGGCATAATACCTCTGACATTGGAAGTAGAACATAACCAGCATCATGAGTAGCCCATGAAAGTTTTTTCCTTCATCCATTTGTCTAATCCTCTTTTAAAGTCATCCAAGTTGGGAGCCATCTCATCATTCTGCCATTGGACCTGTCTAGTCTAGTCTAATTTTAATTCTGGGTGCAGTGCAGGGTGGCTTTTCAATGCCTGATAACAACCATAAGTGATAAAGTTAAAAAGTCTTAATTTTTGTCTCTTTTTTTAATCCTTACTTCTTTTGGCGTTTAGCATTTCACAGAATCTTCTGCTGACCTCTCGGTTCAGAATCGTTCCTACCACAGTAGCAGCTGTCCCTGCCGAAGAAATCGTGGATTCAGTTAAATTCCCCCCAAGCATCTCGAGGCCTTTAGGCATGTGCTATAAATTTAAAAGTTCTAATTATAGCCGTGAGCAGCAGGAATTACAGTCATGAAAAGCAGGAACAAATGGAAGAATAGCTCAGCAACTGAAAGAGATCGATTTTGCCTTCCCCTCCCCTCTGGGCCATCCTCTCCTGAGGATCTCTGAGGGTACATCTGCCACCCTGACAAAGCACACCCTCCCGCAGTCACCCAGCAGCTCAACTTATAAACCTACCAAACCTGAGAAGGGACAGGTCTTTGATACAGAGCCTCTATTTGCCACAGTTATCTGTCTTGTGAAAAAAGTAAACACAAGAGGACATCAAGACACGCTGCATATTTCTGGTTAGAATTATTCACAGTCAAAACTTTAAGAAAGAATAGGAAAGTTTTATAATTTATTTAGGAGACCACTGTAAGCAGATGAAAACATTAGCAGGATTCTAGTAACACTTGTTGTGCAACAAATACCATGGAAAATATGGAGAGATATAAATATGGATGATGAAATAATATGCAGTTGAAAACGTTGACAATATGACCCATGGAGGGGATGGTGGAAAGTCTGGAGATTCAGAGAAATCTCTAAATATGGATATATATTTGGTATTGTTATAAATTTGCACTTGTAAAACCAAATAAAAATTATTTGGGAGGGGAGAATTATTCACAGTCAATACTAGGTTTTCTGTCAGGGCACTTCAAAAATTGTTAATATTGTTATTATTTAGACAGAAGGGTGAAATAAGCCCAAACTGTAATGTTTCTAATTTGGTTCCGTTTGAAACTTTAGCAGAAGGCCAGCTCAATGCCAGCTTTGGTTCCACTGCTATGATCCAAAATGGTTATTATAAGTCCGAGTAGCACATCACGGTCAGGGGAAAAGGCAATGTGGTTTGCAGCGACCAGAAAGGTTAATCTAAATTATCCCGGAGATTAGCTCTGAGACAGTGCGCGGTTCCACAAACATCACCGCTGGTGTCCTGAGCAGTGATCTGATACTCTTTGCTTTTGTTAGCATTTGCAGGGAGACTAATCCAGAAAACTCGGGTGAGGTGAAGACATAATTTTATAGGTGAAGTTGTCAGTCTCCTTGGGTGAGTTATGGGGCTCGACTGACAGTGGAACAGTAGCGTGGAAGTTACAGGTCAAGATGCTCCAAAGGAGCTCTCGCTGAACAAAGCAACCCAAAAGGCAAAGGCGTAAAATTGCAGTCTCTATAAAACATAAGGCAGAGGGGCCTTGCGTTGTGAAAATGGCAGCGCTTCCAATTTGTTAGGTATGATCTGAATGATCATACTAGCTCGGAATAAATGGGCAGACAAGAAATCTTCGCAAAGCAATAAAGACTATACTTGTGGCAAAGCAACATTCCTCCCCTACCCCTTTTATAAGAACCTTCCTTACAGTGGCTCAGTTCATTGGTCCATCAAGCTCAGGCTACCAACACTGACCGGCAGCAGCGACCCTTCAGGGTTTCAGGCAGGGTCTTTTTTCATACCTGAGATGCCAGGGTTCTTCTGCATGCAAAGCAAATGCTCCACAGCTTTTTCCACCAATGCACATGTCCCTGCTATCCTTTTAACATAAAGGGATCGAGATCTACCTGGCTTAAGCTGCATCTCAGTTATTATTCAAAGAAAACAAGCATTTAACCCTCATGAAAGTGGAGGTCTTGAATGTGCATCATCTGCTAAACAATAACTTGGGCTTTTTTTGCAAACTGCCTTGTGATAAGACTTTCTAAAAGACAGGCTATAAATGACAAAATAAGAGAAAATATATAATAAGAGCCCCTGATCAAAAGCTTTCTGTTTATTTCAATGTGTGCATAGAGTTTCTGGGGGAGCAGACTGCCCCAGTCATTTCTAAAGAAGGCCCAGTTCTAAATAAGCATCCCTTTGGACTCACAGAATTTCCCCACTTTACTGGAATGAACAGATGAGAATTGCTTGCTACCATTGGAGGAGAGCAGAAATCTCAAATAGGTTTGTTCAGAGTTTTCTGTGTTGGGAGATGGCATTTCTGGATTCTGCACTTTCTCAGTGCCACAATTTCTTTTCTCTGACCCACATGCCTGGTTTTCCTAGTGCTTCTGTTATCTTACTCCCTACAAAACAGCTATCGCAGCCAAAAGAATAAAGATTGCGCAATAAGCTGGGGTGGTTATGCCATTTCAGTAAACGAGTGACATTTTCTCACAACTCTGATGTAGGCTGATCACAGAATATGGGAGCCAGTACTGTGCAGGTTAGGATTCTGAGTGACAATAACAAGACTAAAAGTCATTCACCATCCAGCTATCTTCCCAATGCTGCTTTACTGCCAGTACCATCTGTCTTCAGATGCTTCCGCCTGCACACTGCAACCTGTTCTGTGTTTTCTTGCCCTCTTCATACTGGTATTTCATGAGGTTGCTCACTAGAGCCAGCTTGGTGCAGTGGTTAAGAGTGGTGGACTCGTAATCTGGTGAACCGGGTTCGCGTGTCCGTTCCTCCACATGCAGCTGCTGGGTGACCTTGGGCTAGTCACACTTCTTTGAAGTCTCTCAGCCCCACTCACCTCACAGTGTTTGTTGTGGGGGAGGAAGGGAAAGGAGAATGTTAGCCGCTTTGAGACTTCTTAGGGTAGTGATAAAGCAGGATATCAAATCCAAACTCTTCTTCTTCATCATCTGCTTTTCAGCACTATGCAAATTCTCATCCTTTAAAATAAAAAACAAACAAACCTAGATATTATAGCCGTAATAAAATCAAATTCCATGTACATTTAAGGCTTTGTCCTAGAAAGTTACACCTCCCAACTCCAGAATGCTACTGTGACTTTGAAAGAAACTCCTACAGGTCCCATATTCATGCTTTACCTGGCTAATATACATGTCTCACTATCCTCACAATTCATAAAATAAATATGGTTGGACTAGATGAAACTCATGGTCCCTTCCAATACTATAGTTCTATGATGTGGTGGTTGGAATTCTAGTTTCTCCATTATTGGAAAGTCCCAAAGTTTAGTGTAGCAGTTCTGGATATTCAGACCCAAGGTGTTTTTGCATTGCTAGTTGGCAACTTTTCAGCAGCTGGCAGCCACCAGCATGGTCACTGCTGGTCACTGCTCCCCACTCAGCACATGCACAGTTTCATAGTGTAAGGTTAACAGTCCCTCTGCCTCCTCTACTGTCTTGAGATGCCCTCCAACAACAGCACTGCCCTCCACATCATGCAGTAACACACGCAGGTGTTTAATGCGTCTTTGCTTTTAATGTTTTTCCCCGCTCTGTACATAGCAGCCACTGGTGTGCTGGGATGATAGCAGGATATCCACAGGATCTCAGGAAGATCACAGCAATAAAGATGGCAGTTTAACCTTTTCCTCCCATGCTTCAATGCTGATGAAAACTGCTCCTCTGAAGCTGCTGTTTGCACTCCGAGGAATGCTGCTATTGGTGCCAGAGGGGTTTTCCCTTCCAATGCAAATAGCAGCTTCAAAAGAGCAATTTTTTGAGTCAGGATTGTAGCCAAGGGGGAAACTCCCTTTCCAAACTGTTTAGACCCCAATAATTATCACACCTTGGCTGCTATTTGCTTCTTATAGAATGTGCATTAAATGCAGAGGCACATTTAACATCTTGTCTTGTTTGCTCCTCATTGCCAGACAGACACTGGTAACCCTGAGCCAACCGTCTCACGGGCCATCCTTGCTCTTAATGCATTACTAATCAATAAGCCACTTAAGACATTCTTTTCTATATGAGTGGGAATAATCTTTGTGAAGGGGAACACATGTGCATTATAATGTTTGAAGGGTGGTATGAACATACTCAAAATAAGGTAAGAGTCACAAAACTTCGCAGAGGAATGTGTGATTAGCACTTGCGTTCTGGTGAAAGAAGGCAGCCTGTGGCCTGAGCCAAGTTTAAATGGCTGTGTATATGGTGAGCCTAAACAGGACGTGGACATCTGAGCTTGGATTACCGGGGAATGTACGCCAGCAGCAATTATCATCATCACAATGCAACATTTGGACTCCGATCCATGCTTCTTTAGCAACATCAGATAATTTGGAATGCAATGGTCTGTTCTTTTAAAGTAAATTGCTACCCTCGTCGTTCCACAGAAAACCTGAAAGCACATGTACAATTCCTGCTCAGGGCTTTGAAAAGGGAAAGGTTGTGGGGAACTGAGACCTCTTTGCCCAGGCCTTTCATTTTGCAAACCTTTTGTGTAACCTCACGAAGGCATCATTCCAATCATGGCGCTTCTGTGGCCTAACAATATCTTACATATATCATTCCTTTTTACACTAATAAACTAGTTCCACTGCATGCAAATAAAGAAAGAAAACCCCTCCATTTTCAGTCATACTGTTTGCAGATCACATAGTGTGTGTGTGTGTGTGTGTGTGTGTGTGTGTGTGAGAGAGAGAGAGAGAGAGAGAGAGAGAGAGAGAATTTCCTAATTTGCAGTTTTTCTTCCCAAGAGCAAAAATTGTTCTCCCCAGTGCAAAAAATTGGATCTCATGGGCACAGCGATCTATCTCATATTATTCTTATTTTTACGGGGAAAGCTACGGGTTTAACTCTTGGTTTTCAGTAAAGAGCAAGTGTGGCATACAGACAGTACAAGTTAAGGTACTTCTTTGCCTCCTGACGTGGCATAATTGTATATGTTCCACAAGATAATTTCGGTCTAAAGTGTGATTTTCCATTTCAGCCTCCATTTCACTGCAAACTGTATTTGTTTAGAGCACCCGAGCCTGTCACAACGTTGATGAACCTTCCTTGAAGTGGTGGTTATTTATAGCCAACTAGACAGAACACTAGTCTGATGCAGTCTGTTAATTTTCATGTGTTTGTTATCTGTCCCTTAAACACTGGAAAACAAACCTCATTCACAGCATTATTGTCTATATAACATGGCTCATTTGGTATGGTGTGTACTCCTTCGTTTGCTTTATTCGGGTACTTAAAGATCAAAAGGGATCTGATCCAGTGATTGTCCCATCAAGCTAGGATGTTCTCTGAATTTAGCTCCTTATAATAATAAATACATTGTTAAAAACACTACACAATGCCTGCTGCCTGCATTTTCAAATTTAGGTTAATTGAACGTGAGAATGGGTTTGGATGAACAATGAGACCAAATGATAAACACCAAAAAAACAGGGTAAATGCAACCTGTCTTGCCAAGGTCACTGCAGAAAGCACTAAATAATAACCTACTGCTAAAAGCTGACGTGGTTTGTTCGACTTGGCATATTGTAAAGAAAGCTCGGAATGCACATAGCAATGTTTGACCTTTAGGATGGCACAGTGCATGTATATAAAATGCTGAGTTAGAAAACTGTCAGATAAAATATAGAGATGAGATAATAGTCAGAAAGATAATGTTAAATGGGTTCCCAGTATGCTAAAACTATCAGGTTTCTTTGAAGTGGCATGTGACCTCACTAGGCTATCAGTTTCTTTTGTGCTCACTGGTGTTTGTTTGGAGGATGAGGACATGAGATGATGCACGCAGGACTAGTGCCATCTGCTGGCAGTCTCCTGAAGGACAGGAGCACAGCCTGACCGTAGCTCTGCATTTTGACGGTGGTGCATTTATCTATGAATGCCGGGCTTTTCTGTATCAGAATCTTCGTTTTCCGCATCCTGTTCATTCTTTGGATGAAATGTGGAATTCATTTCCGAGGTAGAGGGGGAAGAAGACCACATCTGCTGCAGGACTGAGCTTCTTTGTTTTCATTTTGTGTAAGGATTGTAAAAACCATGTAACCAAAGGGGCATAAAATCAACACTTTGTATTGCCACATAGTATAAGCCTGTGAGTGGAATGGGGTTGCATGAGAGTCCAAGTATGCGTCTCACACAAATATGTGTAACGAACTCGCAGTGGTTGCTTTTTCTAAAGTAAAATTAGCTATGGTAGTAGTGATTTGAAGTGTAGAGCTTTCAGGAAAAATTTACACTTTCCCTACATGATGCTTCGCCACCCCCCAAACCACCCCAAAATCCATTTCCTTTCCCTGAAGAGGTAGTAGTCCAAACAAGTTATATAAATAGTATTTTGATGTGAATGGTTGTTAACAAAAACATTTGAAACTATATACAATAAGAATAATCAAATATATATGCAGCAAAAAAACCCCAACCATTTTAAATGATAATTGCAAACTAAGGTAGTTAGTGTGTTCTCATTCGATATTAATTCAGTTGCAGATAATCAATAGCTATCGACAGCAATATATCTGTGGGGAAAGTTTTAATGCAGGATCATGAACATCAACATAAAAGTTACCTATGTTGCAACACAAAATCATATATTTTTGTACTAAAGTACAACTAGACTTTAGTAGCCAGCAACAATCTTTTAGGCTGAAGTTGGGTTTTTTTGGAGGTTGTGTGCAGGGCTTTTTTCAGCCAGAACTCAGTTCCAGCACTTCTCAGGTGGGCACCATTGCCATTGGGAGAGAGAGGTGTTCATGGTGAGTTCTGGCACCTCTTTTTGTAGAAAAATAGCACTCTTGTGAGAGTGTTTCACAGGCAGTAGCACTCTTCTATTTCTCCTTCTCCTCCTTCTGGTAGGAAAAGTACGGTATTCATCCAGACTGGTGTGTCAGTCATAGAATACCTCTGGGAGACTAGGGGAATCCCAGACAGAAGATGTCTACTCTTGCCGTAGACTGTTTACAGTATGGGTGGTCACCTGCCTGAAGTGCCAGAACCTCCTTGCACACTGAATAAAAGTGGGCAGGAGGCAAGGAGGTTCGTTCACTGGGGGAAAGTAAAGGAGGGACAGTCTCCAGATGATGTGTTGAAGGTACTTAGTAAGTGGGGTAATAAGAATAAGAATAACAGGCTTTAAAAAAAACAACCATATTAATCCTTTTTGGTGACAATACTCACAGATAAGGAGTACCGTCACATATCGTTTTGATGTCCATGGTAACCATTTTCCATTGGCATCCATGACACTTTTATCAAGATATGAGCACCAACACCTCATTTTTTTTTTACACACACACACAAAAAAAACCAAAACTGTATGTGTGTGTCCATACAGTTGTACCTCAGGTTAAGAACTTAATTCGTTTTGGAGGTCCATTCTTAACCTGAAACTGTTCTTAACCTGAAGTACCACTTTAGCTAATGGGGCCTCCTGCTGCCGCCACACCACCGCCGCACGATTTCTGTTCTCATCCTGAAGCAAAGTTCTTAACCCAAGGTACTATTTCTGGGTTAGCGGAGTCTGTAACCTGAAGCGTCTGTAACCCGATGTACCACTGAACAAGGAAATCCACATTTATTACAGAGGCAAATATATGTATCATTTGAACAGCAAAGGTGGAAGAAAACCTAGCTTACCCCACAAGAACAAACAATATCTGGATAGCTCGGTTGGTTAGAGTGTGGTGCTGATAATGCCATGGTTGAAGGTTCAATCCCCATATGGGACAGTTTCATATTCCTGCATTGCATGGGGTTGGACTAGATGATCCTCAAGATCCCTTGCAACTGCAATTCTGTGATTTGCTTCTGTTTCCTGTATGTCTGCATGCTGAAGGTCCCTTAAAGACTCTGTCATCCCTGTCAGCTGTGGTAGCTAAGCCTTGAGCCAAGGGTGGGGAACCTGTGATTGATGTTGAGTGTGGTCCAACAACCAATGGAGGCTGGTCCACTCGGGCGAATGGGGTGCGGCCTCACCAGCTTCAGTCTGCAGTCAGCCAGTCCCCCTCCTGCTAGACCCAGACTAAGAAATAAATACTGCCTAATAGCTTCCCCTCCTTAGTCTGTGTTTCCCATTGGTAACTCAGTAGGGAAGAGGATGCAGACAAAACTAGAATCAGCTGACTCTGTCCGTCATTGGCTCCATCTCCACATACCATCAGTCCTCCTGCCTTCTGTCCCACCACTGCTAGAAGCCTCTGGAAGCACACTGATCCCTCATCCCTGTCTAAAGGACAATGACAAACTGAGGCTATGAATTTAATCTGCTGCTCTGCAGGAGATGCAGCATGCTGTGGAAAGGAGGTGATGTTCTTATTAACAGTAAGCTCCAGCCAGAAGGCTGGTTGTAGTTCCTGCTCTGGGTCTTCCTTTAAGGCAGGGGTCAGCCAGCTTTTTTGGCTGTGGGCTGGTCCACCGTCCCTCAGACCATGTGGGGGGCCAGGCTATATTTTTTTGAGGGGGGATGAACGAATTCCTATGCCCCACAAATAACCCAGAGATGCATTTTAAATAAAAGCACACATTCTACTCATGTAAAAACACACTGATTCCCGGACCATCTGTGGGCCGCATTGAGAAGGCGATTGGGCCGTATCTGGCCCCCGGGCCTTAAGTTGTCTACCCCTGCTTTAAAGCTAGGCCTCCGCTTGCTATAACAATTCTCTAGCAAAGGAAAATAAGGTAAATGCCATTCTTCTGTTCTTTTCTTGGGTGACTTTAAAGGCCAGCCAGCGGCGTAGCGTGGGTTGTCAGCACCTGGGGCAAGGCAAGTAATTTGCGCCCCCTAACCCCTAACCTGCCGCTGCTGCCAGCTTCTTCTTGCTGCTGCCTGGGCTGGGGTATTTACGGTAAGGTAGCCGCGGCCGCGGCGGCGGGTCCGTGTCAGGTGATCTGAGGCGAGTCGCCGCTGGCGCTGCCGCCCAAACGACACCGCTTGCCCGGAGGAGGAGGAGGGCAGAGAGGCGAGAAAAATGCAACATGGCCCAGCTGCTGCAGCAGCGGCGGCGGCGGGGCTGTGAGGAGGGGCTGCCTGGCGCACCCTGCACGGCCCTGACGCGCAGGGACCGCGGCGAGCGCTGAGAGCCGCTGCCAGCTCATCGGTTCCGCGAGACATGGGGCTCTGCTACAGCCTGCGCCCGAGGCTCTTCGGCGACTCCAGAGGCGGCAAGCGCGCCCCCCCCCAGATGTTGCGCCCGGTGTGACCGCCCCCCCCTGCACCCCCCACGCTACGCCACTGAGGCCAGCTGGTCTGGAGCCTCCGTGGGTTCAGAAATGTGGCACGGCTAATTCCAGTCTCACTCAGGGTGCCAACTCCTACCGCTTTTCCTGAGAAAATATCACATGGCCCAATGGCGAATGGCTATGCCTTAGTCGTAGAGCATTTGCTTTGTATACCAATGATCCCAGGTTCAATCTCCCGTATCTCCAAGACTGGGAATGCCCCCTGCCTGAAACCCTCCAGAGCTGCTGCCAACCAGGCTACCAGTCTACTCAGCTTGATGGACCAATGGTTTGACTTGGGGGTACAGCTGCTTCCTATGTTCCCATGCTAACTACATCTAGGTGGGATAGTACTCTTTGTGCACAGTAAGAGGCCCCTCACCTGTCTTCTCTCTTTCCATTGCAGCTACTATTGTACTGGATCTAAATTTAAGCCTACATTGCCAATAAAATGAGCTTTGCATCCATTGATATACATCTTAATAACAGGACCACAAGGGGGGGGGGAGCAGTCCCAATCATGATTTATATAACATTTTGCTGTTCTCATCACATACGGATGGTTGGCAGTGAAATAAAAATGTTAACCACAGAACATTTGATTCAAGCCAAAGTTGGACTGTAGCTCTCTGGGAAATGAATTTGCTGCTGAATTTCTTCTTTTTTTTTAAGTTGCCTTAACTCAGTCTTTCCTTTTATCACTGCAAGGTTTCGGGCAGTTTGTCATAAACCCAGACGCGAGGTCCTTGGATGTCTGGCTATCTAGTCTGTGCATCAAGCCACACACAGTGATGTGTGCATACCCTCATGTGCACTTTTTGGCAAATTGCATCGTTGTTATTCCAGGCACAATTTGTGTATGGAAAAACACAAATGCAGAGATTTATATATCCAGGAAATTAACATCATTCTTGTTGTTGGCTTGGTATAAACAGCTTAGCTGCAGAAGAAGATGCAAAGTTGGTGAAGAAAACAGAATCAGGTCTTGACATTTTTTTCCACCCAGGTGGCATGTACACTAGTCCAGTCGACGTCATCTAGTGAAGGCTAATCCATTCAGGCAGATTAGACCACCAACCTCAATTGGCTTTCAGCCTCCACCTGCATCCAGGGCCTCGAAGTGGCTATCAACTTCTTCCTCCTTCGTCTCAGTGTTGCCTCTTGTAGAACCCAGCAGGGGAAATGATGAGGACACAACTAGAATTAGTTACCTCTGCATATCATGGACTCTAGCTCCACCTGTCATTGGTTCTCTGGGTCTATTGCAGTTATTGTGTACTGTATATGGAAGCAACAGGGTGAATAAAAACTTCTGGAAATAAAAATTGTCCAGTCCAAAAATATGGTTCAAATAGACACTCAAAACAATGATGTTACATCTAAACAGTTGCATAATATCACCTGTTTGTCCAAGCACAGGTAAAGCATCTTAGAAATATGGTTTTCTTCTATTCAGAGCTGAAAACAAAGCTCTGCCTCTGCCACAAAGACTTCAAACCACCCTTAACCACCGTTGAAGGCGGGTACAGACCCGAGTGGGCAGCACCCACTATTTCCTCCGTAGAAGACCAGTACCACCTCCTAGTTGCCTAGGCCCTAGAGGTGGCATGGGGGGGGCTGCTGAGGAGGAGACCATTTGACCTCCAAGAAGAGCATGGCAGCAAGTGATGCATTCCTGGGAGATGGGATCTGCTGCCCCTGTGGATCCTGCTGCCTGAAGCAGTCACCTCACCTTGCCTCATGAGTGGGCCAGCCCTGGTTCTTAGGTAGCAAAGCTGAGGAAAGATCCCTGTTGGCAACCTTAGAGAGACCTATAGGGCAGCTTCAGCTGTTTCACCTGTTCAAGAGATTTTAAGCTGCTGCTTTACTTTAGGACAGGGGCAGCGAACTTCCAGCAGGTATGTTGGGACCAAAGCTCACAATTTGAAAAAGAACTGTTACAAAATAAGGATAAACTTTTGCCTTAAATGTATAATTTTTTATTAGAATGGGGAACAAAAGACGAGCTAGTTAAAACTTCAATGACATACTGGGCAATAGATTTAGAACGCAGTATAGACTTAAACCTCTGGGAGAAACACTGGAAAAGTTACTTGAAATTTACTGCATGTTATTCGTTGAAAGAGAATTATTTGAAAATGATTCATAGTTGGTATTTAACTCCAAGTAGGTTGGTTAAGATGTATAAAGTAGAATCAGATATGCTTTGGATGGGATGGATTGTTTCAGGAGGGGGCAGAGGGATGTTTCCAGATTTGTTTGGCAGGGCAGGAAGCCTCAAGTAAAATTTAAGATATTGACGGATGCCAAAGAAGGAGGTGGACTTGCCCTGCCAGACCCCTAAACTTTGTTGTGAACCATCTGCTTTTTGCTGGCTGAGAGAATGGCTGCTTCTTGAAAGCATTGAAGTGTTGGATAATGGCAGATGAAGTTGATGGACTATATGGAATTGGCGGAAATGATTGACTTCTCCGCTGTCCGGGGCGATCTTAAAATACTGGCGGGCGGCAGCGAAGCCTCCGCTGCTGCCCGCCAGCATTTTAAAATCGCCCCGGGACAGCGGAGGACTTCTCCGCTGTCCCGGGGCGATTTAAAAGCCCCCGGGAAGGCAGGCAGGGGGGAGCAAAGTCTTTTGCCCCCCGCCAGCCTTCAGAAGAGGTCCTGGACCTCTTCTGAAGGCCGGCGGGGGGCGAAAGTCTTTGCTCCCCCCCCCGCCTGCCTTCAAAAGCCGTCCAGGATAGCGGAGAAACGAAGGCTGGCGGCGGGAGGAGGTCTCTCCGCCCCGCCGCCAGCCTTCGGAGGAGGTCTGAGGACAGTGGGGAAGACGCGCTGCGCTTCCCCGCTGTCCCAGAGATTTCCCTATGGGCTTTCGTCTTGCGAAGGAAGCCCATAGGGAAATTCGTTTTGCGAAGCGCCTCCAAAACGGAAAACCCTTTCGTCTAGCGGGTTTTCCATCTTGCGAGGCGTTCGTCTTGCGGGGCACCACTGTATGCTATTTTTAAAATTCAGGGGAGGCTGAGCCTGGAGCCCAGCATGGTGTGGCCTCAATAGCTGGTGGCTCCTCCTCTCTTGTGCTCGGGAGGAGCTGGCCACTGAAGCCGTGCCATGCTCAGCTCCACGCTCAGTCTCCTCCATGTCCTCAACACTGAGGGGGCCTGGCCCCTCCCAACAGATATTGAGGGAGCTGGAGACACCTGGCCCCATGAAGTTGGAGCTCCTGCCTATATGTTAGGATGCTTTCAGCAGCTCCCAGCTGGTTGCCTAGGAAAGTATAAAGTCAAGGAAGAGTTTCTTACCACCCTTTTTTATTTCAATCTTTACAGAGAGAGGCTATAGAACCCAGCCTCTTGGATAATGGTGTTGTCCCGAGTGAATCTCCACCCCCCGTCTCTCCCACTTCCTCATTTGTCATTCTCATCATCTCCTCTATGGGTTCTGCTACATGCTCTCTGTCTTTGAACTCTTTGCTCTCCTACTTTTCAGGCTCGCCAGGTTCTGGGAGATGGAGGGTCTGGAATGCTTTCTAATGACAACACGTCAACTGGGTGTTGTTCTGGCTCTTCCATGATTTCCCAGCTTTCCCCTTCATCTGCCTCTGAGCTGCCACCTCCCTCAAACTCCTGTTGTAAATCTAGACTGTCTTCCTCCTCCCTGGAAGGGTCAGGATGGGGAAGCAGTCTCCACCATTCCTCCTCTGCCCAGTCCCTGACACTATAGCAGTATTGAGGCATTATCCTCATGAGCAAGTAAAACATGCAAGTGAGATGAGTAGAGACAAGCGTACTAATGCTACCACCCTGTTGCCATCTCCATCTCCTTCCCCAAGTTAGCAGGTGACTGCCTGCAGCAGGGAGATTCTTGTACTAATGGAGGCTCCCTGTATCGTGTAGAGGTCTTGCATCACATAGAGGTTCTACACAATCCGCCTCCAGTTCATGGAAGACGATGAGGAGAAAATGCTCGTCCTTGCTTTCCCAGGCCGCCTGTCCTACTTACTCATGGGTGTCCTTCTTGAGCTGAGATGTGAGCCTGGGCCACTGGAGTTGGACTGCAGGACTGCCTGGGCCCTTCTGCCTTTGCAGTTCTGCAAATTTCCAGGAAAGCATTTTTAAAAAGCAAAAGAAGCAACACCAGGAAAAACAGAATAGTGACCAAATGTAGAAACCGATGCCTGTGCCTTCAGTTGTCCAAAATAAAGCACCAGATTGGGGCTTTCAACACGTAGGTCCAGAGCTACATTTTGCTACTCAGGCCTTTCTCCATTTCCTCTCAGGGAGCCCATTCATCATCAATGCTGACATATCTCTGGCCCCAACTGCAGCTGCCAGAGAGTTTTTGTCATTTTATAATAAATCTAATAGGAGTTGCATATGACACGCAGTGAGGAATGAAGAGCCTTCGCTGCTTTAAAATGAGTAGCTGCGAGTGCCAGAATGACATGCAGAAACAGAAGAGGATGGAGGCACAGAGAGTTTCCAAGTTCCACGTAAGGAAATGTGCTGATTTTTCCACTTAACAAACACAGAGTCCAAAGTATTTCCCCCTTTTAACTTCAATGCAGCTGATGCTGCCAAGAAACTGGGGCAGCGGAATGCTCCTAGGAGAAGACACCTGGGGCCAGAGAGCACATACTCAACAACTCCTGAACTTGTGGGGCAGCCCCAGCTCCACTTTTCCTGGGGTTGATTAAGACCTGTGTGCCCTGAGCGAAGGCAGAAGAGGAGAAGCCCAACCCATGCAGCCAGTGTCGTCTGTTCCTGAAGTCAGCATAGGAATATTTTATACCGTTTGTTTGTGTTAATATTTTAAATTATGCTGATATTACATTGGTATTTCACTCCAGCTAAGCTGAATAAAACTCATTCAGACGCACAATTTAAGCGTTGGACGTTCCCAGCTATAAATGCGCCTTTGTCACATATGCAGCGGGATTGTCAGAAGGTTTATGATTTGGAGAGGAAAATAGTCAGAACTATAGTGAAAATGATAGGTTGCAAATTAAAATACACTCCAGTGCTAGTCTTAGTTAGGGATGTAAGAAAGCAGTAATTTCTGTTCCAACTTGTCTTCATCTCATTCAGTGCTGTTTCCATTCTGCTGCAGTTCAGATCCCACTGAATATTACATTATTCTTCTTGCTGTCAATTTAATAGAATTTTGTGCATAATTTTATGTTACTTACAAATTTAATATAATTAATGATGTCATTGTTCTATACAGTTAAGTGAAGAGGGCGTGCAATTTAAATGGGGTGGGTGGGATGTCATTAGTTACGTATCTTTGCAGACTAAATACAATCAATCAATATTTTCTGGATTGATTTCCATTCTGGGCATGGGACAAATATGCAAACATTGGCAATTTCCATTTCCATTTTTGTTGAAATTCTCTTGTCTTGCTTAATGTGATTGAGGAAAACACCTGTAACAACTTGAACTTCTTGATGCCAATTATGTTAATAGCAGATCTGTCTATAAGGGAGTGGGTACTGAAAAGTCTAGAGATGGCAGAGATGGAGATGGAAATTTTTGGATTGATTAGTTTATAGAGAGATGGACTTGTTTTATCAGTTACTGGAGTGTAATTACGCCAATGTAAGGCTCTTGAAAGACATTTATTTTTGTAAACAATGGTTTACTTGCAAATGGCTATTTGCCAATTGATTTAATAAAAAAAACATAAACTGCTTTGGCAGAAGGGAGGTATGTATATGTAACAAGTAAATTAGTAAAGTGCTTGAATTTCTATTTTGATGACGGTTCCTCTCCGTCTTATAGCATTGTACAGTGTATTCATTCATGTTTGTAATATTTCCTCCTTTGCTAATAAAATTTTACAAGCAACTTTTTTGTCGAGGAACACAAAACAATAATGTTTCTTATGCTTTTAAAAAAAGATATGTCCTGAAATAAATATTCCATCAAAGAGACTTTTGTTTCACAGTGGCAAGTCTCAAGTGACTTGAATGATATCATGTTCAAAACCTGGGGTATGATCCATTTTTACAGTAGATTTACTCTATCACAGTTACTAATCAGATTAGTACTGCTTTCATTCTGACAAGCTTTTAAAAGTTGGGAGTAATTAAGGAAGTTGCAAATAACAGCAAAGGAGCATGTGATGTTGAGTTTTGCTTTTCCAGGGAACTACTTTTGCTAGCTGCTTCATCCCAGAAAACAGCTTTCAAGTGAAGAATTGTTTGTGGATAGGCAGAGCCTCTAAGAGAAACATGAGGGTCTGATTCCCATTATTATTACTACTATTATTTATTACATGTGTATATCATCCAAAGATCACAGGATGGTTCACAAGATAAAAATACAAAATGAGAACACAAAATGCATAATAAAACCAGAACAAACACAAACCAATAATCCCCCCTCCCATAAATACATTTAAAAGGCCATAGAATCAGTGGCAGACCTTGACACCTCATATTTCAGTGGCACCCTGTGCGATGCCAAAATTTGGTGCCTCTCCCTTCACCTTCTGTTGGACGTCGCTGTGGTGTCTGCTGCAGCTTCCCAGAAGCTCCCCACCCAGTGCGACCAAATCGGTCTCGCTGCCCTAGATCTGCCTTTGACAGAATGTTCAATCAGCCCAAGGCCTGGTTATAGAGAAACCACATTTCCATGAGGAAACAATTCCTGAATGGCAGCAGTACCAGAGCAAGGGTGTGCATCTTTCTTCCCAGGAAGCAATGGCACAGGCCTAAGCCTTCTTCAGGTATGCAGATTCTGAATTAATTTAATGCATGAGAGTGAACTATGGGGACAAGCACGTTAGAATCTGCTCCGATGTGCTGTTCTTGAGGCAGAAACAGTGACAAACTTTAAACACCACCTAAAAACCATCTAATTAAGAAGGTATTCCCAGACTCACAAGATTCATCGCATTGCTCTATTATTTATTGGTATTTAACTGAATGTTTTATTAATGGCTTCTCTGGTTTTTACTGATGTGTTTCTTGGTATTTTTGGTTTTAAATGTTGTATATACAGCTTTCTTTTTCTTTATTATCTTACTGTGTTTTATGTAAACCACTTCAGGATTTTGCATATTAAGCAGTATATATTAATATTATTGGCGATGATGCATTTTAAAATGTCCACTGTGCTAATACAGTTCTCAATCCCCAGTTAAAAACATGAAATCATAGAATCACAGAGCTGGAAGTGAGTGCAAGGGAGTCCATTTCGCTGTTGAACAGCTCTTTCTGTTAGAAAGTTCTTCCTGGTGTTTAGTTGGAACGGGAGCAGAAGCAGCTAACTCCCCTCACCCCAGAGAATGTATTCCAAAAATCTAGGAGCCATATTGAAAGGGTATTTTCCTTCATCCTCAACCAAACAGCTTCCTTCCAGAGCAGACCTGCTCCCAGAGCATAGCTGTCAACTGACAGATTTGAAAATAAGGGACCAGCAGCCTCGAAAATAAGGGATCAGCAGCCAAAATAAGGGATTTTCCAAGCACGTGTATGTTCAACTTCTGAGCCCCTCCGAGCCAAAGGCAGAAAGCCCAGCCAGCAGCCAAACAAAGCTTCAAGCGGTGGTCCCCACAGCTCAGCAACCCGGCAAAGGGGATGCAACAAGGAACACCACCGTCACCTCTCCACTGGGAAGCGCTGAGCAAAGGCGAGTCCCCAGGCAACACGGCCGATTTGATCAGCACAAGGCATGCAAGCTCCACCCCCCAGTCGTTCTTAGACTCCTTACTGGGTGAGCAACACAGCCAAGCAACACAATTGGAGCCTCCCTCCTCCCTGGCCAGCAGGGAGGGAGGGAGAGGAGCTGCTTCCTTTGAAACCCAGGAAATTTAAGGGACATCATCAATAACAGACAGCAGCGCGACACAGTGCTGGGATAAGGGACTTTCCCACCAAATAAGGGACGGTTGACAGCTATATCCCAGAGCAGTTATACATAAGGAAAACAGTTTCCAATGAAGCAAATGAGAGGGGTATTTTTCCTTTGCAAATTGCAATTCCCCCTACCCCTCAATCCAAATCATAGTGGCAGTCAAAAAGTTAAAAGCGCCCCACAAAAAGGTCTTCATCCAGATTTAGGGCCCTGAAGTAGCAAATTGCACTTAAGGGCACAGATACAGAGCTAATGTATCCTCCCCTTTAGCCCTCATTCATTTTAGTAGGCATTTGTCTGAAAACAGAAATCTGAAACTGATGATTTCCTAATGCATACTTTTTGTCATACAAATTCTGATCAGAGTTCTTATTTTAGGCATGTGTGTGCAAGCAAGAGATTTCCAGTAAGTGCTTGGTTACAACTAAATTTTTAGTCATCTTTTTGGCAAGGAATACTTATTTACAATAACAAGGCTTCTTTGATGTTCTGGTCATTGCTAACCACTCAATAAATGAATAAATCATTGTGCCCCCCTCCATGCATCAAGCCTTTTTAAAAAAATAAAAAATGGGGAATTTAATGTTACAAGAAATCTCTGTCAGCAAGTTAGTTTCATCAATATGGATTTAGACAGATATACATAGGAACCAGTTTTCATAATAAATCTAGCTAGGTCAATAATGAACAACATCTAATTTCCCTTTGAAGCCAATTACTGTGTGGTTTTTTTTTTTAATTAAATATATTTTCATAATGGTTCCTCCCCCTCCCCAATTTCATAGATGGCGATAGTCATATGGCATCCTCAAAGACTGGAAACGAGCCTTGAATCCAGGTTTCACCACTCCCATACCTGATGTAGGTTCTTACAGTCGATAGAAGTCTGTTGCCTTTAGTTTACAGAACTGTAGAGTTGTAAGGGAATACAAGGGTCATCTAGCCCAGCCCCCTGCAATGCAAGAATCTTTTGCCCAACGCAGGGATCGAACCCACGACCCTGAAATTAAGAGGCTCCTGCTCTTATACTTGACTTGCTGATAGGCTGCACTCTGCTGTGTGTGAATGTTCATTGAGCAGAAAGTTCAAATGAGACTCTTGAGTGATTCTGTAGATATTTGGCAATGCTCTACCCTCTTGCCATTGTCTCAAGCCTTCAGAAGCTAGGGCACGCTCTAATCAGCATAGTAAACGCTACGCAACAGAAGTGGCAGGAGAGGTTGTGTCAGCATATTTACAAGCAGTTTATTCAGCGTACATCAGGACAAAAGGGAAAACATGTCTTCTTCCTTTCATGTCAAGCAAGCAGCATAAGCAATAGCTATACACAAAATGGAAGTTCCCAGCAAGTTGTGCTGGAGTGTAAACAGGCATGTGACACACAACAGTCATGCCTGTACTTAAGGTGGAATGGAATATCCTAACAGCTCTACCCTGTGGTACCCTGCAGATGTTGCAGGTCTCCAGCTCCCATTGTGCCTGACCAATGGCCATGCTGGCTGGGGCTGATAGGAACTGCCCGGCAATATCTGAAGAGCATCACGTTGGCTACCTCTGTGTGGGGTGCATAAGCAAGAATGTCAAGAAGCATTTTCTACAGGACACGCCTATGCAATAAGCTGCAAGGGCTGTGTACTCAACTCATTGGCTTCTGAAAGTTAGGCTGGTCCACGGAGAATTGCACAGTGAGGGAGGCTAGAATTGGGAGCATTGCAAGAGCATCCCTGATCTCTGAAATGAAAGCAATAGGGAAAATTATCATTTCATAAAAGCTGCATTGTTTTGATGGTTCCATTTTATTTTGAGCCTAAATTGGAGAGGCCTGTGCTTACCTTTTATAATAGAGAACTAGCTGTTTTCAGGTTCGTTGTGTAACGGGTGTTAATTCTAGAACACTTATAAGAATAAACTGCTAAAATGCATGAAACTCTGTATGCATTAAAAGAGAATCGGCTAGACATGGCAATTGTGATTAATCTTGAATTGTTTCGTAGACAGATGAAAGAGGGACTTGGGAGACATTTAATGGATAGGAAAAATTAATTGAAAGTCTTAATAAAGAAAGGAGGTGAAAAATGATTATATGTAATCATATGATATTATGATGACAGCTGAAGAAGAAGAAGAAGAAGAAGAAGAAGAAGAAGAGGAGTTTGGATTTGATATCCCGCCTTTCACTTCCTTTAAGGAGTCTCAAAGCAGCTAACATTCTCCTTTCCCTTCCTCCCCCACAACAAACACTCTGTGAAGTGAGTGGGGCTGAGAGACTTCAGAGAAATGTGACTAGCCCAAGGTCACCCAGCAGCTGCATGTGGAGGAGCGGAGACTCAAACCCAGTTCCCCAGATTGCAAGACTACCGCTCTTAACCACTACACCACACTGGCTCTTCAGCTGATCTGAAGAGCTAAATGATTTTGATTGGTTCAGGATGATGACATTGGGCTATAACTGGAAGGGACAGGAAGCGACTTTTGTTTACTGTTGGTCACCAAAGCTACTCAGAAAGGCTGACAAGTGGCCAATCTCAGCAGAGACAGCCTACAGGTTGCACACCAGCTCTTAGCAATTCTGTATTGCATAGCTACTAAAAGCACAACAGTCCTGAAAAAGGCACATTCCCTTTTAAAGAAAACTTTTGGAGATGGTTCCGTATGTTCAGAACTGTATTTGCGTAAACTGAACTTTTTTCATTGCCTGCTTAAAACATTTTTGTTTTAGGCAAGCCTCTGCAGACAGATGTTGATGCATTTTAATCTCTTCTATTGTTAATTTTAATCATTTTTAAAATGTTTTTTATTAGTAACTGCAATATTTCTTGTAAACCACTTAAAGGTTTTCTCACAATCAAGCAGTATATACATTTTGTTAAATAAATAAGAAGCTTTTGACATGTACCACAATGAATTTCTTTCTGCTTTTAAATAAACAGAGGGTAACCATAACAGCAAAAATGTGCCTACATACACACACAAACAAAGCTGTATTCTTAGGGCCAAAAGCATTGTGAAGTGGGACAGCCATGACACAACTTTTCAAATATATTTTAAAGTTTCTATGGCAGTCCTCCAATTTTGATTGAAAACACAGGGGGTTTTTAAACAAGCAAGAGTGTCATCTCTCAGAGTGCCTGGATAAATGACAGAATGGCCTTGCTCTGGCAAGTAAATGAGGTTTGCTTGTGACAGAACAGCATAGAGGAAATCAGAGAATGAGAGAAATGATCAAGCAGAGGCTGAATACGACTTTCCTGTTCTTTGATGGGGTTCCAGCTTCCTGCTAGCAATTTAAATTGTAACACTTCTTTACAAAATTGCTTGCATTTCTCATTTAACAGCTAAAGTTTGTATTTCAGCTGGCTGAAGTTCTTTAGCTCAATATGCTTTACTAACTGTGGGCAGAAGTTTGAGTTATTTCCAGATAAGTATGCATGGGATTGCAGAATGCTGATCCTAATTAATTTTGGCATGATCCGCAGCAAGAGCCTTTTTCTGGTGGGAAGATGAGAGGCTTCCAAGGCCACTTTGCATCCAACCCTAGGGGCTGCCTGTGCAAGTCCTATCGAAAGTGTCACTTTAATAAAAACTAATTTTATTTTATTTTTAAAAGATATGATTACCTTCGATAACAGGTTCTGTGTTGGCATAGCAAGATACATAGGAAACACAAATAGCCTTTGTATTCAGCAAATAAATGATATCAACCATTATAACAAAGGACTTGACAAAGCATGCAATCTGAAGCACACCTATTCAATATAAGATTCCACTGACTTCCATGATATTTATTTAGGACTGGAATGAAATGCACACGAATCATAGAAGGGCACCAATAAAAAGGTAAAGGTACCCCTGCCCGTACGGGCCAGTCTTGACAGACTCTAGGGTTGTGCGCCCATCTCACTCAAGAGGCCGGGGGCCAGCGCTGTCCGGAGACACTTCCGGGTCACGTGGCCAGCGTGACATTGCTGCTCTGGCGAGCCAGAGCTGCACACAGAAACGCCGTTTACCTTCCCGCTAGTAAGCGGTCCCTATTTATCTACTTGCACCCGGGGGTGCTTTCGAACTGCTAGGTTGGCAGGCGCTGGGACCGAACAACGGGAGCGCACCCCGCCGCGGGGATTCGAACCGCCGACCTTTCGATCGGCAAGCCCTAGGCGCTGAGGCTTTTACCCACAGCGCCACCCGCGTCCCTAAGGGCACCAATACATAACAGCAATTCTATATTGCTTCATTGAATGGTCTAATCATGAAAACCAGACATTTCCCCTCAATATTCCTGTGTGTTTTACTAACTGCTCTTATTTTAAGTGAATAAATGCAGAAAATGCAATAGATACAAAACATCACACTGCTGCATATGCTCAAACCAAAGCCATATACTGTGGCTGCAGGTTTGAAAAGGCCAACCCAAACAATGTTCTACATGTTATTCGGGGAATTGTTTTTCACACACTGTGCCCCAACTGACTGTTCTGCCCAGTGTTATATAACGATCCAAGCAAGCATGAAAGTGAGGTCAATTCCAGTAGCAGTCCGGGTAAACATTAATGTTGCAATAGGGAACAAGCGAGACTGACCTTATGGCAGTGTCTTCTCTGTAAATGTTAATAACTGGTTTGTATACATCCAGTTAAATATTTAGTTTGCTTTGGAAATAATAATTCTCCTGCAGTCTAGAAAATTCTAGGGCCCCACATCACAACTCCAGACCAGGGCCAGAAATACTTACCTCATTAACAAGATCTAACCAGAACTGCAAATACAGTGGTACCTCGGGTTACAGACGCTTCAGGTTACAGACTCCACTAACCCAGAAATAGTACCTAGGGTTAAGAACTTTGTTTCAGGATGAGAACAGAAATCGCGCAGCAGCAGCAGCAGCGGGAGGCCCCATTAACTAAAGTGGTACCTCAGGTTAAGAACAGTTTCAGGTTAAGAACGGACCTCCAGAACAAATTAAGTTCTTAACCCAAGTACCACTGTAAATGGAGAACACCTTGATCTAATCCACATCTGAATTATGTCCTTCTCCACCCCTTTAGGCTGCTGATCCAGGCTTTGGAACACTGTGGTGGAGAAGGGCTGTAGCTCAGGGGTAGAGCATACAGAAGGCCCCAGGTTCATTCCCCAGCAACTGCAGGTAGGACTGGGAGAAACCCCTGTCTGAAACCCTGGAGAGCTTGTTAAGTATAATTGTCTAATTGTACCTTGAAACGGAAAATGACTCTGGATGTGTCTTGCTAAACGCCACTGAAACTAAGTGTGGCTCTCTGAGTGCCTAATAGGTTCATAATTAACTAAGAATGTGTCTCTGCTAGCTTTCCCGTGGTGTTTAACTTAGATCACATGGGAGGGGTATTCAATTGCAAATCTCCATTTTGTGTGAGCTGGTCTTTGTTCTCAAGCCACAGAATATACAAAGGGTGTGCTAATGATGTCTCTCCTGGAATGCCTCGGGCTAGAATGGAGTCTGTGTGGAGAGAAAGGTTTTCGATTTCTGTTTGAAGTAATTTCATATTTTTAAGGTGCTAACCCCGTGCTTGGACAAGTACACGATTTTACGCAACGGTATGGATGCACCATTATAGTTGAAAGTCTGTTTTGGAACAAGTTCTGTTAGAAAAGCTTTGGAACCATGTTTTTGATCTGGACAATTTTATTTCGGGAAGAGTCAACTTTTATTCATCCTATTGCTTCCATATGTGCAATATTAATAGCTGCAATAGAGCTGCTGCCAATCATTGTATACAAGGCTATGCTAGATGGATCAATGATCTGTCTCATAAGGCAGCTTCCTATGTTCCTGTGCGATAGCAGGGTGGTCAGAAAGCAATGCAAGTTAGGAGCTGTACTGATTACTTATTTAGCGCTGTGGGTTAAACCACAGAGCCTAGGACTTGCCAATCAGAAGGTCGGTGGTTTGAATCTCCACGACGGGGTGAGCTCCCGTTGCTCGGTCCCTGCTCCTGCCAACCTAGCAGTTCAAAAGCACCTCAAAGTGCAAGTAGATAAATAGGTACCGCTCCGACGGGAAGGTAAAAGCGTTTCCGTGCGCTGCTCTGGTTTGCCAGAAGCGGCTTAGTCATGCCGGCCACATGACCTGGAAGCTGTATGCTGGCTCCCTCGGCCAATAAAGCGAGATGAGCGCCACAACCCCAGAGTCGGTCACAACTGGACCTAATGGTCAGGGGTCCCTTTACCTATATCCTGGCTTTCCTCCAAGGACCTCAAGGCAGTGTACATGGTTCTCCTCCCACCCACCCCCAATTCATTTTTTCCTCACAACAACTTTGTGAGCTGGTTGGAGAGGCTGTGGGTAGTGACTGGCCCAAGATCATCAAGGAACTTTATAGCTAAGTGGGGATTTGAACACGGATCTTCCCGGTCCTCCTGTTGATGCATACATCTCTGCACCAACACAAGATGCATTAGGGTCTAAATCATGGGAAGTCAGTTCCTTCTTACTTGGCTATTAGAACAATTTATGAAGAGAAGATGCTGACATGAGAGTTTACAAACTCTCCTTCAGCAGGAGTTTTTCAGAAGTGTCCAAGGAAGCTCTAGAGTTGGCCAAGGATTGGGGAGCGTTGGGCCTCCAGATGTTGGATTCCAACTCCCATCAGCCCCAATGATCTGGGATGATGGGAATTGTAGTCCATGGGGATGCCTTACCACTTCTCTAGGCATACATAGAACATCTCGCCTCTTGGGCTAAGACTGAATTATTCACAAAGTCGTTCCATTTCTGGTATTATAGTAATATTTCTGTTATTTCAGTACAGGCTTGTTACAGCCATGATGTTTGGTCCAAGTCCAGAGAAGGAGCTTCATTTCTAAACAGGTGCTCATTCCTCTGCAACATGTTATCAATAGTCTTGTGCAAAAACTGTAGCTAACCGGTAACATAAAAAAACAGCCACATCAGCCATTTAGTTCTAAATAGAAATATTAGCAGGTCCTTGCAAACAATGGGATATGCATCTATTTAAATAAACTCAGTAATTAAGGTGAAATCTCCTTCCAGTTAATTACATCCTTTATGCCTTATTTTCCTACTTACCTACAGATTGCTCAGTAAATAATTTATGTTGAAAAGATAGGTTTATATTTTCATGCCAGGGTGGGGGGGGCACCCTGGGTTTTCAGTATAAGTCTTGGAGAAAGGGGGAGAGATACATATAGTATCAGTAACCAGCATACAGCAGAACTCAACACGCCAAAGGTTGAAAGTGAACTTTAGTCCTCCAGTGATCACCCTCGAGTACTTAGTCTTCATAAATTTCCCCCGTTTATAGAGTGTTTTTGATGGCAGACAATTCTTTGCTGAAAGTTAAGTGCTCTTTTATATGAACTTATAAAACAGGCTTTGGTTTGAATGAGTACATTATTTTGACAAATGTTTATTGGAAAGCCAATTACAGCTTCATAAATCAGGACTCTCTGTGGCACACCAGGCAAGCTTGCCAGTGCCACCAGATGCCGCAGCTGAGACCAGCAGAGTAATTAAAATAATTTGGGTGGGATCCTGCCCCCTCATCCACAGCACTGACAGTAGTCAAAACAGGAAGAAATTGTTTATTATCTTTCATTTAACTTATTAAAATACTTGTTGCAAGATGTCATGGCCGTACTGGGGGGGTGCGGGGGGATGTGGGGGGTAACATTTGCTTTCAATTTGCAGTTAGATTAAAATGACAAGGTCAAGCACAATCCACGGTCTGACTGGCAGCTGGATTTTAAGGGCTGCCCAGAATAGAAAGCGGAAGTGTGCGTGAGCATCTGTAATAGATTGAAATCCAAAGAGGCCTTTACCATTTTATTTTCGAGGTGGCCATTTTTAATTTGAAATATCGCCCTTAATGATATGCACATTTGCATGTTTCTGCCTGACCTCAGATACACTGGTACCGATTTAGACACATTCAGTTGACACGAGGCTTAAGCACATCTGAGTCATTCGAGTTTTATAGCCTTAGGGTTTATTCTAGGCAATGTTTACAGGAAACGCTATCATTACATTTTGCTGTAATTCTGTAGTTAGTCGTTCCTGTTTCTTACAAAGAAGCCCTCATGTGGTGAAATCAAGATATAACATGACGGAAGGACTGTCCTGCAAGTTGGGTGGAGGGAGAGACTGAAATCATGCATGCATTTTTAAGTACCGTACTTTAATCAACGTTCAGGAATCCCCACTGCAACAGTTAATGAGCGTTGCTACTTATTCCCACTTCTCCATGAAACTGATTCGGTAAAAAGATTGTCATTGTCACAGCTGCTGGTTGTACCTGAGCTGCTGATGTGTTAAAGAAGAAAACAATTGCAGCAGTGAGTTTCTCTTACCTTGTAAGCTTCATGGAAGAACAAAGAGTGAAGAGACCGGTCATACTGTGGAAGGCCGGATTTGTAGAAAAGGAAGAGGAATTTGATAAGGAGGGCATGCCAGTCAATAACAACATTTGCAAACAGGGAGGTGGTGTTATAGGAAAAGCTGCAGGAAAATGGTGAGTGGAAGATAAAAAATGTGCTTTGGACAGACCACAGCTGTTCACAGGTAACAGAAAGTGCAAGAAGGTTATGATGCAACTCCACCTTTCAAAGCCACTATTAATGGATTAAAAAGCCTGATACAAGACTATTTTGAGCTGCATTACTATTTTTCACATAAACACAAGAACAGGAGAGAGGTTCAATGGTGCATTATGTGGCATGTGCGAAAAAGGATAGCCATATCTTTATAAATGTTGTGCTGGGGCCAGTTCACTCCATAACTTCCATTCTCTTTGAAATAAGGCCAGCAAATACGGTGCCTTCTATATGTTGTCGGACCCTGAACTTTGCCAGGTTGGCTGAGGCTGTTGGAAGGTGCAGTACAACATCTGGAGAACACAAAGTGGGCTACTGCTGCTCTAAAACCTACCACCGTGTATTGTCAGATGCCAATACTGAGGGCATTTCCACACAAAGCACTTTGCAGGCAATTGGCACCTGAAGCAGAAAACTAATCACCCACTAACCACAAGCTCATGGCAGCAGCAGTCCCTGGCTGCATAGGCACCCAACATTTAAAGCACGACTTACCACAAAGGTTCCTAGCTTACCCCTCACAGAGCTACAATTCCCTGCACCGTTAACAAACTACAGTTCCCAGGATTATTTGGAGAAGTTATACACTTTAAGGTATGCAGACTTAGTCCCTGCCTAGCAGAAACAGCATAGAGACAGAGCTACTCTTGTATAACAACAGTTATGGTAGCTCTTAATCCTTCCAACAAGAAGTACCTCCTTAAGAGATACTTCCTGATTCTGTGGTTCTGTCATGAATCAAAACAATAAGTGGAACAGCCCTTTGGATTCTGCCCTCACAAAGAGCTTCCTGGTCAAGCTATATAAAGCATTCCCCTGGTTTTGTACAACATACTGTTCATAGCACCTGTGGCTTTTTCTTTCCAGTGGGGTGAAAGTCAAACATCACATGTAAGCATGTGAATTCCATTTGCTGAACTAACGTAGCCTTTCGTCAGTTTCACATGCTGATAAGATGCCTATCAAAGGAATTGCAGCGAAATGTACCTTGAGTGGGACATTTCCCTGTAAAGAGTATATAGAAAGTCACCCCAAAATAACAAAACAGAAAGCCAAACCAAATACAACACATAAAATAAAATGATATACTGTAGATACAAAGGCTCATTATACCATAACTGAAAATTGCTTTGTACACACAATAATTCCAGCCAGGAAATGCCAGCCTGCCATGAATATGACATTTCACAGAAAAGTCATGTAAGGCTCAAGTTGTTCACATATTCACAGATCAAAACTAGCATCACAAATTGTGATGTATTATAAGGGCATAAGAAACCATTGAACATCCTGGATTACTAATGCACTGTCCAGATCATTCTGCATCAGCTGCAATCTTCAGGCGAAACACACTGCAGAAAACATTCCTGCAATCAAGTCTTGGCATTGAAAGGCATGAATGAAGTTGTCAAGACCAAACTGAAAGAAAGGTTGCATTTTCCCCTCCACATGAAGTCACTGGAAGGATTTAGTTATAGTTCCTACCTGAATGACAAGGAGCAAAGCAAGCCTGCAAGTCTAATAAACTCGGGAGCCTTCCAAATGTATTTTATTGTTCATTCTTGATTTGGGCTCATTATGATATTGGCATACTAGTTGTATGTGATCACACTTTCAATTCTGCCAAAGTTTCAGGGTCCTTTGTTTCCAATCAGTGCATGTCCTGCAGCTTCCTGCTAAAATCCTCTAACTTTTCATATGCCACAATTGTTCTGGGTTATCTTTCAATTGATGTTGTATTATATGCAAGAGCACTCACCCAGACAGAAATAATGTGGAAACATTGGGGAAGCATCATGTTGTTGTTGTTTAGTCATTTAGTCATGTCCGACTCTTTGTGACCCCATGGACCAGAGCACACCAGGCACTCCTGTCTTCCACGGACTCTCGCAGTTTGGTCAAACTCATGCTGGTAGCTTCGAGAACACTGTCCAACCATCTCGTCCTCTGCCGCCCCCTTCTCCTTGTGCCCTCCATCTTTCCCAACATCAGGGTCTTTTCCAGGGAGTCTTCTCTTCTCATGAGGTGGCCAAAGTATTGGAGCCTCAGCTTCAGGATCTGTCCTTCCAGTGAGCACTCAGGGCTGATTTCCTTAAGAATGGATAGGTTTGATCTTCTTGCGGTCCATGGGACTCTCAAGAGTCTCCTCCAGCACCATAATTCAAAAGTATCAATTCTTCAGCGATCAGCCTTCTTTAGGTCCAGCTCTCACTTCCATACATCACTAGTAGGGAAATAAAACAGGATGGCCCAGTATAAATTGACCTCCAGTGCACTATTACTGCATTAGTGACTTTTTGCACTGAGGGAATCATAGAATCATAGAGCTGGAAGATATCCCAAGGGTAATCTAGTTCACCCCCTTGCAATTCAGGAATCTCAACTAGATTACACATATGAAATGGCCATCCAACCTTTACTTAAAAACCTCCAAGGAAGGAGAAACCACCTCCTCTTGTGGGAGTCTGTTCCACTGTCAAACAGCTCTTACTGTCAGGAAATCATTCCTGATGTTTAGTCAGAATTTCCATTCTTGTAACTTGAAGCCACTGGTTCAGGTCCTAGCCTCTCAAACAGGAGAAAACACACTTGCTCCATCCTCCATGTGGCAGCCCTTTGGATATTTGAAGATGGCTATCATATCTTATTAAATAAAAAGAAGCATAGCAGTAGCAACAGATAATTGTCATGAGATTTATTGCATCAGGAATCCCCTCATTCTACAGTTTTCTGTTCTTTCACTTCCTGGTCCATCAACTACATCTTGTGTGTAATAAATTCCTGGTCCATCAACTACATCTTGTGTGTAAAAATTCCTAGGATGAAAATATGCATAATATGAAATAAGAAAAATAATGCCCAATATTAGGGTGATAATGACCGCCATGATTACAGATAACAAATATATTTTCCCATTAAACACTGATTTGCAGGACATGCAAACATACACTATTGTTGCAGTTATAAACCCCCGAGCAGTATAATAAACAATCAGAGGTATTTTGGTCTTTTCTCCCTTGACATTAAAAAAGGTAAAAATAAGAATGATTCCCACAATAGTCCTGTAGACAATTTCTGGTCCTTTAGATGTACAAAATGTTGTGTGTTGCTTCAGGACCCAACATATACTCAAAAGCCAAAGAAACACAAGTAGAACGAGAGACGTTATACTTAGTACGGTGACCAGAGCGATGCAGAGTATCCAAGATGTCAAAGTCAACAGTTTATAGAAAAGATATATTAATTTGGAAAATATCCCTGGAAAGTTTTTTTTCTCAGGCAGTGATTTTCGTAAAGCTATCTGATAGTCCACAGTTGCACAGGAGATGCCGCAGAAAGACATTGCAATGGTTACATCTAAACAAAAGGAAATAAAAGTTGTTAGCCCTGTTAGAAAAAGAAGAGTTTTTTCTATTAAATAATATTCACACAAAAATGGCACAATAGTCTGAACTAGATAGACAGACAGACATACTCTTAGAAGCTATGGAAATTAGATATACAGTGGATGTTCGGGTTGTGAATGTGATCCAAGCAGGATGCACGTTTACAACCCGCAGCATTCGCAACCCACAGCTGTGTGTCTGCGCACACAGGGGTTGCGATTCGGCACTTCTGTGCATGCACGACCGCTAAACCCAGAAGTAACCCGTTCTGGTTACTTCCAGGTTTCAGCAGTCCATAACCCAAAAAACGCAACCTGAAGCGTCTGTTACCCAAGGTATGACTGGACTAACTACTGGGGAGCTTTTGGTCAAATAACTGGCTGGTGGTGAATTCATATCAATTCAGCCTGTCCCATCCCATAACTTGTTTTCCTTCACTACCCTACGAAAGCTGCCAGATCCCAGAGGAAAGATGTCAACAGAAATCACAAGTACGATGCAGGGCTTTTTTTTCATCCAGAACTCACCTGAACTCAGTTCCGACACCTCTCAGGTGGGCACCTTTGCCATTATAAGAGAAAAAGGGAGGCGTCCATGAAGAGTTCCGGCACCTCCTTTTCTACAAAAATAGCACTGAGTGGGAGAATATCTCTTCTATGCAGTTCTATGCAGTTCATGACCTGGCAGGTTCTCAGCAGTAGACAAAATGGCCCCTTGGCTCTCTACCCACTGTCCCAACTACTCTGCCTGATTATTCCCTCCCTAATGAATGCACACAGCCACTTTGGCCTCCAGGCTCTTCATGAGGTTTCACCAAAGTCCTCCTTTTTCCTTAGCTCCTTCTTTGAGAGCATCAGAAGATCACTGCTGGATCAGACCAAAGGCCTATCTCAGGAGGCATTCTTGCCTCGTGGGCAACCTTCCAGGGGCCACATGACAACTCTAGGTGGCACAATGGGTGTGACTGTTAACTTTGTGCAATAGGTTAGAAGTCCATCCACCAAAGGGCCAAGCGGGATGCATATCATCTATGCACCCATCTTTCTATCCAGGCAAGCAGGAGCCTTTATTATAGTCCAAAGAAACATCCTAGACAGTCAAAAAATTAGAAAATAAAGAATGGGAGGATGGTTTGAGGGAGGGCCAGTGATTGGTATGGCCTGGGAAAGGTGTAAATAAGAGAGTACAGTGGATGCTCGGGTTGCGAACTTTATCTATGCGGGATGCACGTTCGCAGCCTGCAGTGTTCGCAACCCGCAGTGGCACATCTGCACACACGCGGGTTGCGATTCTGCGCTTCTGCGCATGCGCAAACCACAATTTAGCCCTTCTGTGCATGCGCGACCATTCTGGTATTTCCGGGTTTCGGCAGGTCCATAACCCGAAAAAACGCAACCTGAAGCGTCTGTAACCCAAAGTATGACTGTCCTGAGGTATGAAAGATTTTCTACTATGAATGGGTGGTGGAGGAAGGGAAAGAGAGAGGGAGAGGTACAAAGGAAGACAAGAAACAAAGTGGCTAAAGAAAGTAGAGCCGGGGGCAATGGACTAAGAAGCAGAAAAGAGAGGGAGGAAGCAATGAGTGATCTAGAGGGGAAATGGAAGAAATATGGAGACATAGATTTAAAGACACTCCAACCATGGAGTTGGGTGAATGGGCAACAGCATGGCAAACATTATTTAATGTGAGTCTAAAGTAATGCACATTGAGACAAAAAACAATAATCAAATGCCACATAAACAACAGCGAGGAATGAACTGGCGGTGACTTAAGGCACAGAAGGTGCATTTCATATGTACTGAAGCAGTTCTCTGAGCAGTTTAAATGTTTGTGAACATTGTGCGCCATCACATGTTCCACACACTGTTAGGAGATGGCTTCCATCACCACAAGCAGACTTACACTGACTGGAGGTAGAACTGTCAGATGTCATCAGGATGTAGATCTGAAGAATGAGCTGGGGCGTGCTCTCCAGAAATGCCCTAAATAGTCTGAGCATACTTATATCAGTCATTGCACAAATGGCACTCTTGTGAATAGGGCTGGTGCAACCATCAATCAATCCATCTTCCAAGTTGTTCGTTTTAAATGCTGCCTGGTAGCCACATTTCAGCGCGGCCCAGTACCTGCAAAGGAGAAAGGCACAGTCGGGCATTTTGTAAGATTTAGGGCCAAAGTAAACATGATGCAACAGACGTGGTTAACAATCTCATGGTGTTTGTTTCTTCAAACGAAAAGCAGCAATGGAGGACCGGAAAGGGAGAGGGTTGCTTAAGTCTGTCTCTTCCAGCCATTCTTCTGCTCCCCTTTGAATTTCACAGTGGGAGTGTGAAACACATCATGCCATGTGCACAACTGGTTTATCATCCCTTTCCTTCACATTCAGACCCATTCACACAAAGGGAGTGCGAGAAACTCAGCCTCTAAGAAGCATCTATCGTATTTTTCGCTCTATAAGACGCACCAGACCATAAGACACACCTAGTTTTGGGAGGAGGAAAACAAGAAAAAAAATATTCTGAATCCCAGAAGCCAGAACAGCAAGAGGGATCTGGCTTCTGGGATAGCCTCTTGCTGTTCTGGCTTCTGGGATAGCCGCGTGAAGCCTCTTCAGGGCAGCGGGATGAAGGCTCCCCCTGCCCGGAAGAGGCTGCGCGCAGCTAAGCTGCTCTCTGTCCCTTCCCCCACCTCCCGCAAAAGCCAAACAAGAGCTGTGCACTCTTTAAAGGGAGCGCAGCTCTTGTGGGCTTTTCTGGGAGGTGGGGGAAGGGACAGAGCCCTGCACTCTGTCCCTTCCCCCACCTCCCGCAAAAGCCAGGGATGGCCGTGCGAAGCCTCCACAAAATGCTTTGCGCGGCTAAGCCAGAAGCTAGAACAGCGAGAGGGAGCGCTGCACAGAGCTCCCTCTTGCTCTTTTGGCTTCTGGGATAGCCACGCAGCCCGCATTTGCTCCATAAGATGCACACACATTTCCCCTTACTTTTTAGGAGGGGAAAAGTGCATCTTATAGAGCGAAAAATACGGTAAATGAAACACAAAATAAGCGGGGAAGTTCTGAAATTTTAAAGGAAAGAAAATGTTGGCATGGTGACAGATCCCATAGAAACTATTGCTCCCACTTCCCTCTTTCCATTTTATTTTCCCTCTTTTTTCAGAATCCTCCCCCCCTCAAAAAAAAAACTTAATACAAACATATGGGAGAATGTGGCCCCATCTGCACTATACATTTAAAGCAGTATCGTATCACTTTAAATGGCCATGGCTTCGCCCCAAAGAATCCTGGGAACTGCAGTTTGTTAAGGGTGCTGAGAATCATAGACGTGTAGAGCTGGAAGGGACCCTGAGGGTCTCGTAATCCAACCCCCTGCTGTGCAGGAAATGCAAGGTAACCCAACGCAATGTGAAACCATGCCGGACCCTGCTTAGCTTTTGCAAATGGGCTAGCTGCTTTACCAGAGTTCCTGGGGAATAAGGACTGGTTGTAAAACCACTCTGAGAATTATAGCTCTGGGAGGAGAACAGGAGACTCAGCACCTTGAACAAACTACAGTAGTTCCTAGGATTCCTTGAAGAAAGCCATGACTGTTTAGAGTGGTATGATACTGCTTTCAATATATAATGCAGATAGGGCTCATTGCTGCACACGCTAAGTTTTTCTCTGCTGATGGCAACTTTATTTCCTATATCAAGAGCGCCACCCTAGATAGGATAAATGACTTGCTGAGGACTTTTCAGAGCTCTATAAAAAGCTGTGCGTCCCCCCCCCTCCCCTGTGGAAACAAACCCTTATCTGTTTATTTAAAATTATTGCCTGCTTTCCATTTTAAAGAAAAAATCCAATGTAGCTTGCAATAATATTAAAGTAACGGTATTTGGGGGTTTAAACTTATATCAGAAAATTTTATATTCAGTCCCTGCTTCTACAATCCTATTGGTAACAGCACATTCCACCTGTGCTTTTCTTTTATATATATAGTATAGCCACAATCCAGTTACATAACTCCTGCATGAGGGACGCCCTCCAACTGATGACAGTTGCAGACCAAAATGACATGTATATATGTGCAGAGCTTCATCTGTTACAGCCAGCGATCAAAACCCCATATACCACCACAATCTTCAGATATGCATGTCTGCTTTCAAAAATAAGCCTTGAATTCCTGTGCTATCGTTACAAGGAATGCCAAAAGCAGCTTAAGTCTTCAATTTGCTTACCTGAGAGTAAACGCCATTGAACTCAGCGGGACCTACTTTTGAGCAGGCATGTTTGTTTGTTTGTTGGTTGGTTGGTTGGTTTTAAGAACCCTATTTATATACCACAATTCACAAAATGGATATTAAGAGCTATTTACAACAGTGATACATAAATCCACATAAAAATTTACAATCAGAGATCAGCTAACTATTATGGAAAGAGGTATTCTTAACTGCTTGCATAAGCCTGGAGGAACTGAAATGTTTTCGGTAGACATTTGAAGGTTGTAACAGAAGGCACCTGCTGCTCAGTATAAATAGACATGCAAATTCTATTGTAATTCTTAGGGCACATGAATTTCTTGTGGTGACATGCATTTCATTGGTAGACAGAGGAAAATGAGGGGCTAATGCACGGTCATGTTTACTACTGCATTATATCTCAACTCCCACAGCCGTACACTGAATAATGTGTCCTTAAGGCTATGAAGTAATTTCCTATAAAATAAAACATAGATGGAAAACACACTAAACATTTCAGGGGGGGTTAATTCATTGCCTCATGAAGAACGTTCGCTTCTCAAAATATTTCTATTTTCTTTTGGGAGATGCAGTTTTTATTCCCACTATCAAATCACAGCATACATCCTCTGGCAAGGAACATGTACATCAGTGAAGAAAAGATGTTCGGCATTTGCCAAACTTGGAGAAACACTCTTGGGTGGATACAGTGTTATCTCAGGTTAAGAACTTAATTCGTTCCGGAGGTCCGTTCTTAACCTGAAACTGTTCTTAACCTGAGGTACCACTTTAGCTAATGGGGCCTCCCGCTGCCGCCACACCGCCACTGTGAGATTTCTGTTCTCATCCTGAAGCAAAGTTCTTAACCCGAGGTACTATTTCTGGGTTAGCGGAGTCTGTAACCTGAAGCGTCTGTAACCTAAAGCGTCTGTAACCCAAGATACCACTGTATTTAAAAAAAGGTATGAAAATGCTTTTTTTTAAAGTGTTTTTTTTTAAATAAATTGAATTTTCCATAAGGCTCACCATCACCATCCAGTGTCACATTGTATATTGCACTTCAAACATTTTATTTGCAGCTGTATAGCTGAGTCCTTGGTTTCCGCAAGAATTACCTTAACCCAATACCCAAGTTGCTGATTTGGACACTTGTTTTCGAAACAGAGGTGTCTTCTCATTTGAGCACAAGGCACATTTTTGAGCAGATGCAAAGGTGTGTTTGCTCTGCATCTCAAATGTTTCACAAAGAAGCAACTGCAAGCAGAGATAAAAGGAAGATAGAAAGCCCCTCTTAAAACGTATTTTAACCAACCTCATTTTCTGCTGTTTCTCAAAATGACAGGGCACTTACTCGTTCCTCTTCAGTTTGTTGTTTTTAAAAGCTCTGCTTACAAGAACATATCCCAAGAAGTACCGATTGCCCCTGTGGGAACTTCTGAATAATGTTTTGAAGTTCACATGCTGGCAGTTTTGTGGCAAGCTCCAATTTACCCTGCAGAAATCTTAGGTAAATTTATACATAAATATCTTCCTACAGAACAGCAATAGTGGCCTCCATACCTGTGGCTCACCTCACAATGCTTTTGAAAACACTGAAAACAACTTTCACCCCTTAAAAAAGATTTTGGGGTGTCAGAATGTCCTCATTATTCTGATAATTATAGCAAAGGTTAACCCAAGGGTAGAAGTTCCATGCACAATGTGCCTGAATGGATTAAAATACTTGACAATTGCACTGGATGTTTAATGAAACCTTACTGCAGGGGTCAGCAGCCTAAGGCCCATGGGCTACTGGAAATCATTTCTGCACAGACGCAGACGCCGGAAATAGGGGGCGCATGAACAATCTGGTCCACAGAGGGATCTCCACTGGAGTGAACCGGTCCAGATGAGGTAAACCTTGCCTTACTGTATGCATGCTTATGTAGTCCACAGGGCAGAGACACTGTGTGTTTGTGATCAGGGGATGTCATCAATGACTGCCTTGCCCCACCCTAGAAGCAGTAGCAGCTGGTGGCGTGGGCAGAGTTGTGTTACTGACCTAACTTCCCAAAGCCACACATCACTGCCAGTTGCTTAGAGGTGAAGGGCAAGACAGCAGGGACAGTTTCCTCCTTTTTTAGTTTCCTCCTTTTTTAGTTCTCTATCACCATGTGACCTCATCAAAATAGGACGTGCCTGAGTTTTCTCACTAGGAGCTCAGACCATGAGCTGTTTTGTATCCTAAGATTATTGCCTGTGTTTACTTGCTGCTGCATGGATAAATGCATGAAATTGACCTTTTGAACTTTGTAAGTACAGTGGTACCTCGGGTTAAGAACTTAATTCGTTCTGGAGGTCCGTTCTTAACCTGAAACTGTTCTTGACCTGAGGTACCACTTTAGCTAATGGGGCCTCCCGCTGCCGCCACGCCGCCAGAGCACAATTTCTGTTCTCATCCTGAAGCAAAGTTCTTAACCCAAGGTACTATTTCTGGGTTAGCGGAGTCTGTAACCTGAAGCATCTGTAACCTGAGGTACCACTGTAAAGCATTTTAAAACTTACTCAGGACAGGATACATTTAAAAGGTTTGACTGCCTATGGTGTTGTTTAGTCGTTTAGTCGTGTCCGACTCTTCGTGACCCCCTGGACCAGAGCACGCCAGGCACTTCTGTCTTCCACTGCCTCCCGCAGTTTAGTCAAACTCATGCTGGTAGCTTCGAGAACACTGTCCAACCATCTCTTCCTCTGTCATCCCCTTCTCCTTGTGCCCTCCATCTTTCCCAACATCAGGGTCTTTTCCAGGGAATCTTCTCTTCTCATGAGGTGGCCAAAGTACTGGAGCCTCAGCTTCACGATCTGTCCTTCCAGTGAGCACTCAGGGCTGATTTCCCTAAGAATGGAGAGGTTTGATCTTCTTTCAGTCCATGGGACTCTCAAGAGTCTCCTCCAGCACCATAATTCAAAAGCATCAATTCTTCGGCAATCAGCCTTCTTTATGGTCCAGCTCTCACTTCCATACATCACTACTGGGAAAACCATAGCTTTTACTATACAGACCTTTGTTGGCATGCTATTCTGCTGCTTTCTTTTGTGACTTGAAAATTCTGCTGGGAGCTGTCTCTTACTGGATAATATGTTTAACTCTGCACTTTGGATCTAGGGATCCAGCCAGTCTTTTATTGATTATCCCACATGGGTGATCTATATCTATTCCCCCCCCCAAAGAAATAAAAATCTGTGGTCCTCCAAATGTTGCTAGACTACACCTTGTTCTTGTTTTTATTATGTATTTTGTGTCTTTATATTGTGACATTATGTTGTGAACTGCCCCGAGACCTGCAGGTATAGGGCAGAATACAAATTTAATAAAGAATAATAATAATTAATAGACTACAACATACATTTTCCCTTATCGTTAATCATGCTGGCCGAGGCAGATGGAAGTTAAATTGTATCTGGAGGGTTGAACCATAGGATTTAATAACTATGCACAGATGCAAGGACTCCCTCCCTGCTCTTTCTGAGGCATTGCTAAGAACTCTTGAACTGGGTAGCAAAAGTACTTTGGGTGGGCAAATGGCTGGGCATAGGCTCTTGAGCAGGTTACCTGTAATACATCAGATGATGGTGCCATTTTTCTCTAAAGGAGGATATGCATTCCTTTCAGGGATGTTGCCCTCTAAAGAAGGGTGCATATTCCTTTCATGGAAGTTCATTGCTGCCCTTAAAATACATGAGCAGTTGTGGAACAACAAACTAAAAATCCAAGACCTGCTCCCTGTTCCTTCAGGAATGCCTGCAGCACTAACAGAAACTGTAGGGATCCCATTCATGGCTTTGAGTTTAATATGTAAAAACAAGGAACAAAATTTCTATACAGAGCTGCTTTCTTGTGTGGTGCTGATGACACACATTTATATTTCTGAACGACAAAAGCCCTGCAGTATTCTCAGTTTATAAAACAATCAGAAATGCAAACATCTGGTTCTTGTATCCTAGACTGAGGCATCTGTGTAGCCCAGTATTTTCCAGAAAACCTGCTTGAGTAAATCAATCTGTTCCTCACACACACACTCATACACCTAAGCTTGTGGTTGTCCAAGCGGTGTGTTGGGGCAAGCTCACAGCTTTATGTGAAACCTCCCCAGTTCACAACTGAGAAGCTTGATAAGGTGTGAGGTGACCTTTGGACGCCTGGCAAGGATTCTCACAAAGTAAAGTGCTTACTGAATATCACTTGGCATTTACCTAGGGAGAAATTGTTGGGTTATGTTTAGCTTCTGCTTCTTGACAGACATATGACCTGCTCTTGGGCCTTGTAT
Source organism: Podarcis muralis (assembly GCF_964188315.1). Classification (NCBI taxonomy): domain Eukaryota; kingdom Metazoa; phylum Chordata; class Lepidosauria; order Squamata; family Lacertidae; genus Podarcis; species Podarcis muralis. Next base: position 33,286,950 of record NC_135662.1, read on the forward strand.
TAATGCCAAATTAAATACATTAACCACTTTTTTTAAAAAAAAAGTTTTACCAATATATGTTTGGATTGGATGGGGAAAATATTAAATAGAAATAAAGAGCAATTTTTTTAAAAAATGCTTCATATTCTACAAATAGCACATTATTTTGAAGATCTGATGTTATGGAAGGAAAAATATTGTACAAATGCCTGGCCTGTTAGACCGTTTGCTCCACAATGCTTTTTACATCACAAATGATAAAGGAGTATCATTCTCCCCTTTGCTGCTGCCACCACCCAACAAACATGTTAGGAATTTGAAGTCTGCTCAATAGCAGACGACACAGTATGGTGCTACTACTCACCCTGACCTGCTTACTGAAAGGTAGAAAGTGGGCAGGGAGGTTGGCATGGTGCAAATGCACCAGTAGGAGGGTTAGACTGGCTCTGCTGGTGCATTAGCAGTGCACCACCCTTGCCACTGCCTTGCCCTTCTCCATCTATCACCTGGTATGCAACAGCAATGCAACCAACCAGAGGTCAGGCGAGTGGCGGCACCACATCATCCCCTACTGAGTTGTTGTTATTATTAACAGGTTGTTTGATATTGCACATTCCATTTCCATAGTGGTCACTTGCTTGCTACTTGTACAAACTGTGCTCATCTTGATGGAGCATTTAGTGGGAAAGATAGCAAATGTGTGGTTCTTTTGTTCTAGTCGCCTTCTTAAGATGACGAAGAAACATTTTAGTGGCAAGTACAGAAAGCAAGCATCCTTAGCACTTCCAACATCCACAGCCTGGAACAGAGGAAAAGTTAATTTGTCTAATAATTCCTTTGGCTAAAGTGACTGTGAGAAACATAATTAGTTAAGAACATTTTAAATCACACAAGTTCTCATGACAGTCATTAAAGGAATCTTGGCAAAGCAACTGCTACACTGTCACTTGGGTGCTATGTACATAGATGCTCCTTTGTCAGTGTTTGACATCCTTAGTTATTTGGGGGGGGGGATGAAAGAATATTAAACAAAAATAAAAGAACAACAGGAATTTTTGTAGTTTCCAAACTGTTGTTGTTTTGGGGTGGGGTTTGATCACGTACCAGCAAATTCATGTGTACATCACTCCAGATCCCTGCCTCTCCTTCCTAACTGTCACTCTTTAGGATAAAGCAACTCAGCAAACGGCAGCTAGGCAACCCATTCTACTTATCTTACACCAGGGGTGTCAACTTGAATAAAACATGGAGGGCAGGTAAGCCCTGCCCTGCATAATCACATGACGCAGTGCATGCACACCATTTGAATGGCAGTGACCATCAACTTGGGAGAGGCTGGCCCCCTCAAATATTTTATTGGGGGGGTGAAGACCCCTTAGCCCCTAGGAGTTTGCTCCTATGCCTCACACCCTTGCACACATTTGAAATTTTGAAAGTTTAACCAGTCACCATCATCTTCTTTCCCGTTAAAAGTCATCTAGGACATTACAAGCATAGCTAGTTGTAAGTTCTATATTTTATATTTACCTTGTAAATATTCCAGCTTGTAAGAGATGTAATGAAGAAATCCAACTCGGCTTGTGAGTGCCATCATCTTTAAACCAAGTGTAACTGAAATACTGGACAACTAGTGATGAAAGAAGCCCTGTGGCCAATGTCAAGGCACACCAGAGATACTGTCCCTCATGGAAATATTTGTTTGCTACCCAGAGATCTGCTCCAATATCCGCAACATAAACCACAATTCCAAGAACCATCGTAGCAAACTCTTGCTTTGTATATCTCATTGTCTTGGTTGATCATTTCATCTCAGGTCACAAGCAAAATATGCCATTTCTTAGTGCATCACATACTAAGAAGATATGTGAGCGTATTTCTCCTTGGGGAAATTGGGGTGTGTATTTGTTGAAGTGGCAAATTGAATCAAAACCACAGATACTCGGATAGATTAGCTCTGCTTCAGTACTGAAGATTCATTTGCATACATATCCATATGCACATTGAATGGTACTGGTGAAGCTGATTCCTCCTGATAAGTCCTGAAAAGAATAAATGGATAGGTAACTAGCTGGATCAGAAGAGTGCAAAAACCTCTTAACAGCAGTATAAATAATGATTACAGCAGCAACAAATGCAATGCAATCCTGTGCATGTTTTGCTGTGTTCAATGAGCTTACTCCCAGATAACGGTGCATAGGATTGCAGCCCTAAACTACTAATCAGATAGATTAATCCATAAAAGCCTTTACAAAAGAAATTAATAGGGAACACATTTGTTGTTTTTTAAGTGGCTTGTTTTTAATATAGGTATGTCAAAAAGTAAAGATGAAAGGCAGCATTTCAGGACAGACACTCCCTCTTCTCTCTCAGGGGATTGGAATGGAAGAAAAGACATCTGAAAACAAACTATTATATCCAATGCTGTGCCAGCAGAGTTCTGCTGGTGTAACAGGACTTCTACTTCCTCTCCTCCCCCTTCATGCTTCCATGGCATGTTTGCCTTGTACTTTGCACTTGATCTTTGGCACATTTGTCAGAACGATTGGCCGCTCTTTTCCGAAGCTTTTCGCTTAATTTAACTCTGAGACCCTTTCCAGGGGGAAATCCTTTCCTGCGCAGCAATGTGCCGTTTTTATGGCTCATTGGTAGTGACAGCCATACGGAGCAATACCCATTACATTTTAAAAGGGTGAAAGGCTGGCGTTGTGGGAAGGCACAAGAGATGGTAAGATGTTTGTGGCTAGAGAGCGTGGTCACTGAGGAAAAAAGAAGGGGGAAGTCCCAAAAGAAGAACAATTTAACAAGCCATTTAAAATGCCACAGGTAGACGGTTAAAGGTGCTTGCAATTGTATCATAGTGTCCATGGCGTCTGACAGTCACCTATGGCGTTAGTACAACTGCCATCCACACAGCTAAATGCTAATTGTATGTGCTTAGGCAAGAATCCCAGTATCCCAGCAATTTAGATTAGTGCTGTGGATACTGATAAACAATAGTCACACACTCCCCTGCAGACAATTGCTGTCTGTGTGGTTCAGGGGCAAACAATTGTTGTTTAATCTCTTCAAAGAGACATAGCCAGTTCCTTCAGGCACTTGTGCAGTGCTAACCTTTTCTACTCAGAAGTAAGCCTAATATAATTCTAGGAGCCTTACTCCCAGATAAGTGGGGCTATGATTGCAACCTTATCAGATGGGCAATTTGACCCTAGGGCATTTTGAAAGCGACCCGTGTGTGTGTGTGTGTGTGTGTGTGTGTTTTTATGTGGAACAGAAAGTGGGAATTGGGAATTTCGAAACTGAATGTGTTTTATTTCTACCCAATGTAAGTTTGACATAAGCATGACAGAAATGCAGAGAATGAAACAAACTGAAAATGCCTTCAGTGTCAATTTTTCATCTCCCACCTACAATAACATCTTCAATAACATGGAGAGCATTTACTGAGAATCAACATGAAGAAACATATCCCTTATTATTCCATACCCAAAAAAATCCCTCTAATTTTTCTTCCAAGATCTAGGGAAACATACATCCTTTGATAGACTTCTTGACAGCATGAGTTAACCATAACAGAACAGCTCTGGAACCCACAGTAATACTTGTTTGTTTCCCTGCCTTATATCCACTGAAGTAAACAGTACACATCTACTTTGGTTGGCTTCCGGATTGTCATTCTAAGACTATATATAGATGATGTAGAATATGAACACCTAGATTTTTTAACTACAGGCAACACCCCTCTCATAAAGAAGACTTACCTTAAAACTTTCCAGATAAATAAACATCCCAGTAGCAAATCCATAGTCAGAGAGTTGCCTTGAAAGTCTGGATGGTTTACACTGTTGAACTGTGATACTTTGCAATCTGCAACCAGGAAAAGGTAAAGGGTGTGGGATAAAATGAAAACGGAAACGCCCGTCTCCTCCGGGCCATGTGATTCGATTAATAATACTCTAGCTACGTGGACTGTCATTGCTTTGACTGAGTCAACCTTTTTAAAAAATAAATAAATCATTTATTAAAAATCATCTGTGACCACTTTCCTAAATCCCTGCAAGATATAAAAACGAATCCTTTGTTTGGCTGCTTTGTTCCACATGCTTAAATAACAAGCTCTGTGTATTTAATGGTGATGACAAGTTGTACCTGCAACAAAGTGTTGCTATGTGGAATCCTCTCTCTTCAGGATTCTGGTCACTCCATTCCATTTCCCTTCCCCATATCCCCCACTCCAAGAGTAGATCAGCATCCCATAACTACTGAGCATGCTTAATTCTCCTGACTGGACAGTTTTGGGTTCCCCGCCCACTCCTGCTTAAGAGTTTTTCATTTATAATTTTTCTTTTGTACTTCTGCAAACCTCGGGGTTCCTGCTCAGTCTTCCCACTTGTGCATTGGTGGTCTGCATACATAATCAACAGAGCTCATAACCTGAACATCAGAGACAGAGGGAATAAAAGAGTCCTGCAACAAAATGTTGCAATATGGAATGCTCCTTTCCCATTTTCCCAACCACACTAAATCAGGCTTCCTCAAACTCGGCCCTCCAGATGTTTTGAGATGACAATTCCCATCATCCCCGACCACTGGTCCTGCTAGCTAGGGATCATGGGAGTCATAAGCCAAAAACATCTGGAGGGCAGAATTTGAGGAAGCCTGCACTAAATGATAATGTGTGTTCAGGTCTAGATGCAGGAGCATTTGGAGGTGCTGTACACACAGTGTCATCCCCATGTTATCCCTGTCCCACACTATTAATTAATCTAAAGCATATTCTGCAGGAACAGTTTTAATCTATTTTGTGCTGAGAATACACTTCTCAGGTGCTTGCTGTTGCCATGTGTACATAGATAATGTTTTCTTAGGTCACCTCCTATTGACTTAGTGAAGTTGCAGGGCTGTGCCACTCGCCCTCTCCTATCAGACTTCTGGTATATCAAAAAAGACACAGGGAAAAAATTAAGTGGAGAAGGGAAGATTTCACATCAGTTCTGCCAGTGCATAGACTGATTGAGGGGAGTTGAGAACATTGATGCACACTGCTTCGTAAACATGCCCACCTGTATGTGCAGATAGAACATATATTGAGCCTTATACATATTGAGCAGGAGCCTTAGGCAACATTATTGCGCAAGTGTGTACATATGTATAGCAAATGCCACCCTCCAGCCTTTGCCCTCCACCTTCACTTTCCTCCACCTCGGCCCTGTCCTATCCTGCAGGCTGCTACTAGGCAGACCTAGAGGAGGAGAGATTGGTTAGGAGGCCTTCTGCACAGCACCAGCATTTGGGGGCACGAGTTACCCAGTTACTACTGTCTGAGCATCACTGGGTGTTGGGAGTCAAAGCAAATCAACCCACAAAAAGAAATCTAGCCACACTGGATTTTTCCCTGTGGTAGTGGGAGAAAGCTCTGCTGCTGTGCAGTCTAAGAAAAGCTAACATATTACTTCTTGGGGGTCTCTCGTTCATTTTTCTCACATATGTCAATTTATCCCCCCCCCAAAAAAAAGTAAACCATCTTCAGTATGTTTTGAATAAAAATACAGAACTGTGCTTTAAGCGAAAAAATCGGGGGAAAGGAATTTGACTTTAACCACTCTAGCTGAGCTGACAAAATTGCTAACACTTCAGAAATATCTCCAGGGTTTCAGCTGACAACTGTTTGCATGCAAAGGCGGGAGAAGTGTTCGACGTGTCTTAAAACAAATTACTACAATCTACTGCATAGTTAAAAGGATGCTTCAGTCCTCTCAATCTCAATGGGAGTTGAATAACATAACTTTGCTCAGAATTGTATGTGTAAATAAGCTCTGAAGGCTGCACCCTGTTTTGAGAACACACCATATTAGCTACATCATCATTCTGCACCAATTTTGTTATGACAGAACTTGTAATTTACTTCAGATGGTGTTGGTACTGCCATCTACAGACCAAATATGACTTAACAGCCTTTTCAAAAAAAGTCTACAATAGACACATCCAACTCCCAAAAGACTGAGTTGTTGAGCTTTTTGGGGGGAGGATTGCCTAAAATCAGTCTAGCACTGACAATCGCTGGACAATACAATTTATTCCCCATGCTCTGTGTTTAAGACACGGTGTGTGGATGTGCCAAAAATACAACTGGGCTATTACAAGCCCCTTTTGTGAATCAATATACCCCAATACTCCCAGAGCTACAATTTTCGGAGTTACCTGGTGTTATAAAAAAAAAACTGCTCCCTTTCCCTTATGGGGTATCTAAGAGCCCGTATAGAGTCCTTATGTAAGTTCTCTATTGGTAGGAGAAAATAACAGAGGCCAGCCAGAGAATATTGAGAAACAAAGCAGCTAGTAAGCATGATCTTTATTAAACTGTTGCAACAGGGTCCCCCACTCCCCACACACAAGGAGGGAGGAGAGGAAGCCAGAACATTGGTGTGCAAGCTCTTATATAGACTTTTGAAATTGCCTCACCTGTAGCTCAAGACCACCCCCCAAAACATCATGCATACATCACAGAAAGAGGTGGTCCCCAGCAGAAATTTGAGTGTGTTGCTTCTCTCCTGTCTGCCAGGATACCTGATAATGCCTTATCTGATTGCCTTATCTGGGTAGCCTGGCCATTGCTTTGAGATGGTAAATGCTTAGTTCCTGAATCTGTTGTGCATATCAATAGTGTGCTCAGCTTAATAGATACTTGCCAGACTGTATTTACAGGGAGGTGTAAGCCTCTACCGTCCAAAGACAATTGGAAAGCAATTCCCATTTCCTTCCTCCTTGCAGAGAAATATTTGAGGTCAATTTGGGAGAGTCAAAATGGCTTCAGGATTGTTCTCCTGTACTCCTGTATTTCAGACACATGGTTTATATACTTATGTTTGTGTTTGCCTTGTAGATCTATGCACATTTATTTACCGTATTTTTCGTGCCATAAGGCGCACCTGACCATAAGGCGCACCTACTTTGGGGGGGGGGGTTAAAGAGAAAAAAATGTGGCTTTGGGGGGCTTTTGTGGGAGGTGGGGGAAGTGAGAGAGCCTCGCTCTGTCCCTTCCCCCACCTCCCGCAAAAGCCAGGGATAGCCGCGCGAAGCCTCCCCAGGGCAGCGGGATGAAGGCTCCCCGCTGCCCTGCGGAGGCTTCCTGGGCTACCCCAGAGCTGCTCGACCCAAAGAGCAGGTCGGGGAGCAGTGGAAAGGCTGCACACAGCCTTTCCGCTGCTCCCCGAGCTTGTGGGGCTGGTGGTGGGGGAAGGCCGAGAACAATTGTGATTTCCAGTTAGCCTGTGCTAATTTCTAGTCATGTGATTGAACAATAAGGGGATTATATGAAGGCTGCTGGCATGCACAATCGTCAACCTGGTCCAGATCATTGCATGCCTCCATCAAGTCCTTGGAAAGCAATGCTCAACAACTCAGCAGTGGCATTCCAAAAGCTTATTCAAGCTAAGTTCACACCTGCCATCAGCATGTACACAAGTGCTTCAGTCCATGTCTGTGTATACACCATTCAGAGCACATTCAGAGAACATGTCTCTCCCCACTCAAAGAATCCTGGAAGCTGTAATTTGTTACTGATGCTGGGAACTGGAGCTCTGTGAGAGCAGCAAGCTCCAGCTCCTAGGATTCTTCGGGGGAAGCCATTTGCTTTAAATGTATAGTGTACACACAGCCAAAGCAGAAGTTAGCATAGGCTGCCTGAAAATCATAAAGTGAGAGGGTAATGGAAGGAAGGCAACCCTTATTCAGGAGACAGAATCTTCCTGCCTTCTCATATCTAATCTTGTATCGGCTCATGAACCTGCCTGGACTTTAAGATCAGCAGCAGACGGTTTGTTCTCTGTTCCACCCACTCAGATAAATCTACACTAGAGACAAGGCTTTGTCAGTGGTGACAGCCTGAATACATCATTCCCTGTTAGTGAAGATAATGGGGCTACTCTCGATGTTGGCCGGTAGCATTATTCATTACTTTTGTCAATGGCAGCAAGCAGCTCACCACATGCACTTTGTGTTGCTTTCTTTATAACAGCTAAATGGGTTTTCTTCATTGTTGCTATCTGACTTGGGCCCCTAAGAGGTTGTTTGTTGGCTGGCTGGCTGGCTGGCTGGCTAGTTGGTTTGTTTATTACATTTATAGTCCATGTTATGTACTGAAGTTCTCACCCTGGGCCAGCAGGGGGATACTGTAGTTTTCACTCAGGTCCACATAGGCAAATAAGGGATTGAAAGTGACGTTCAGTGATTGGATAGTTACAGAAAGTGGTTACTGTTGCGTTGTAGTGGAGCTCTATATAAGCAAGCTGGCTGAACCTTTCTGTTCAGTTCTTTTCTGGCCTGTGAATAAACAAGAGCTGTTTGAAGAATTGCTGTGTCATCTGATATGTTCACCCACAACTTAACAGTCCACCTTTCTTCCGTTGTGGAAGATAAGGCAGCATAAATGTGGCTTCAGATGCTCACCCATCCAGACACTGACTGACCCTGCTGGGACTTGTTTAGTCTTATTTTGTCGGTGTCATCAAGAGCAGCTTCGGTTCACAAAACAAAATGTGTGGCCTTTTCCAGCGTCTCATTAGTGAAATACATTTCTGTTAATATTAAAGCAGCTTTCAACCCTTTCCTAAGCATTCGTTGTTAGCAAAGTCCGTTGTTCACTCTGGAAAAGTTAATTTGTTCCTAGATTCAGAAACATTCCCAGGGCAAAACCTACAATCTACAACAATGGAAAAACAACGAGTCTTAAGTCTTTGAGGTGCCACCAGACTCCTTGCTGTTTTGCTACAGCTAAATCTCCAGAAATTAATTCTGGAGTAATTTAAGCGTAATCGTATTTTTCCTTGCTTTCCCGGTTCAGTGGAGCAGCGTTATGTATTGCTCTTGGGAGATGAGAGGGGAGGAAGAGAGGCACATTTAAGGAAATGGGCAAAAATAAATTTAAAAATACCCACGCTAACTGCACGCAGTTAAATTCAGTGCGTTACTTAGAATGCCCCGTTCTGTCAAGCGTGTGACTGTAAACAAACCCTGCTGGGAGAAGCGGTTTGTGCCGGGACTCGAGTTCTAGACTCACACGGAGTGGCCAGCTTCCGGGTTAGTTTTCGACGCCATTTTTGTTCACCGTCAGAGCTGAAGTGACAGAAAAATTAGGATTTTAGCGGTACCTGTCATCATCTCCCTTCCCTCCTCCCCCTCACGAATGAAAACAACAAAGAAGATAGGATTCGTGCTCCAACTTAGGTCTTCTTATTCCGCGCGGGACGTTGCTCGCCTGATCTTTCCTGCGCTCTGAGAAGAATTTTGTGTCAGCGACTTTTGGATGGGAAATCCAAACCAGCCCCACTTCTAACCTACAATATATGCTGCCCTACACTGCAGGGGCTGTTAAAAGCCGCTTTATCTCCGCCACATCTCCCCGTTCTCCAAGTATATGGCGATATTAGCTGCAATCTCTAAAACGCTCAAACGCTTTGGGAGGAAAACAAGGCTCGTAAGAAAGCCTGCGTTTTGAAAGTGCATGAACATGCAGCTGCTTTTTCTTTCTTTCTGGGCGTTACACACACACACACACCCATCACATCTACCCTAAAACCCAGGGGTTTCTTATAAGCTCTCACTCCTGCCCAGGGAGGCGGGTGGGAAGTAGTGTCGGAGGTAACCAGGAAGCTGTTTCTTTAGCTGTAGCACCTCTGCAGAATTCCTATCTCTACGTTTCGGCCGCTCAGCAGCTGGAAGAAGCCCCGCCGCGAAGATGGTGTCTGTGCTGCCGCGGGTGGAGAGGCTGTCGTCGCGGGTGGTCCGCGTGCTGGGCTGCAACCCGGGGCCGATGACCTTGCAGGGCACCAACACCTACCTGGTAGGGACCGGCCCCAGGTACGTAGCAGCCCCCGCCGGCCTCCCCAGGAGGGACCAGCGGAAGAGAGTGGCTTATAGTTCCCTTTTACCCTGGTGCTAAAGTAGCGATTTGGAGCTGGCTTCGGATAACTGTTTCATGGGCAGGGCTTCCTTTGCCCGTAATAGCTGCATAGGCAGGCAGAAATTCAACAGGTGGGGATTCTTCCTCACCAGAGTAGGCATGTGTGTATCTATACATATACATGTGTGTTTGTGTGAGTGCATAAGGTAAAAAGGTAAAGGACCCCATGACGATTAAGTCCAGTCAAAGGCAACTATGGGGTGCAGCGCTCATCTCTCTTCAGACCGAGGGAGCTGACGTTTGTCCACATACAGCTTTCCGGGTCGTGTGGCCAGCATGACTAAACTGCTTCTGGCGCAACGGAATACCATGAAGGAAACTGCACAGAAACACAGTTTACCTTCCCACTGCAGCGGTACCTATTTATCTACTTGCACTGACGTGCTTTTGAACTGCTAAGTTGGCAGGAGCTGAGACAGAGCAATGGGGTGAGCGGGAAGTCGAACTGCCAACCTTCAGATCAGCAAGCCCAAGACGCTCAGTGGTTTACACCACAGCGCCACCCGCGCATACATACCTTTGTGGGCGCATACACACACAGACACATTTATGTAGTGAGCCCATGTTACACGAGTTCAGTTGGTACAGCGCATGCACTGCCTGCAGAAGGTTCAAGGTTCAAACCTCAGGCATTTCCAGGTAGGATTAGGAAAGATCCACAATGAGATCTCTGCTGCTGCTGCCAGTCAGTGAATACTGACAGGCATCATTTTATTTGTATGCTGCCTTTCCACAGTTCAAACCATTATCAAGGTGGTGGCTTTCAACATGAGAAGAATGCATAACTGCAACATAACAAAAGTGGTCATAAACAAACAAAACATTAAAAAATATTCCACCAAACTGAAGAGTTTCCACATAAACCAGGACAAGATCTAAAATAAAGATACTGTACCAAAAAAACCAGTAACAGTGCTGTGTGTGTGTGCACACATAGTACACACCCCGCAACAAAAAACCCCAAATAACATTGCAGCCCAAGAGTCTGGTCAGCAGCCTCATCTTTGGTAGCTGGAATCAGTCTAGGCCCTGCCTTCCCAGGCCAGGTAAGAAAAGGCCTACAGGGCAAGGAGCAGGTATTTCAGGACTTGCAGCCAAGATGCGCTGAGGACTGAGATAAAGGGTGTCATTAGATGTAAAGCAGCTGCAGGTGTTGTGAAAAAGGCAGAAGACCTGCCAAGTGAGAAGAGGGAACCTTTCTTTATTTTTGAGAAATGATCCATCAGGATTCCCACTTGTGTAAGGATGCAGTGATGTTCTGGAGTAAGAAAATGTTGCTTTCCATGTCACAGACATTTTGTACTAGGATCCAACCTTACTTTTCTATTAATTGTGCTTTGACTTTTCCAGTTATGGTGTCTTTTTTGGGGGGGGGGTGCGATTCTGTCTTTAATACAGAAGGATCCTTATTGATACAGGAGAACCAGCTGTCCCTGAATATATTGGCTGTTTGAAACAAGCGTTCAACGAATTCAGCATCTCAATCCAGGAAATCTTAGTAACACACTGGCACGAAGATCACACAGGAGGCATAGCTGATATTTGTAAAAACTTTCCCACTAGTAAGCAGTTTCATTATTTTTGTTGTTGTCTAAAATGTCTGTATTCTGTTTTTTATACAAAATGTATCCAAGCTGTTTTCCAGTACTTTAATCTGACATTAAATACTGTTAAATAGCAGAAAGATAAAGTAGGAAGAACATTTGAAGGCTTGTATACCAGTGTCTAATAAAATTCTTGCTGGTAAACAGTGAATGCTGGCAACTAACTTCTACATAGTTGATTGTTTACTTCACAGGCTATAAGTAAAACCAGCAAGGTAACTGTTTTTGCATTATAAAGTACATTAGTCTGTGTAGCTATTTGTAATTGTTTTTTTAATACTGTCAAACCTCAGAACTCGAATGTAATCTGTTCCGGAAGACCGTTCGACTTCTGAAACGTTTGAGATCCAAGGTGCAGCTTCCGATTGGTTGCAATAGCTTCTTGCACTCAAACGGAAGCCACTTTGGACGTTCGAATTCCGAGGATTGTTTGAAAACCGGAACACTTACTTCCGGGTTTTTGGCATTCGGGCAATGGAGTCGTTCGAGTTCTGAGGTTTAACTGTATGTGTTTATTGTTAATGTTTTATTGTTAATTGTTTCAGTACATTTCATGGGAAACAGCTCATGAAGTGAAAACAAGACTGCTTTGCTATGCTTATAAAGTCAGGAAATTTAACTTGCGCATTTTAAATTGGCCAGACCTCTTGCAAAGCCATTTCTTTGCATGCTTACTCATAAAAACTGTTTCTCTTGTTAGCATCATAATGGTATAGAAAGTTGCCCTGGGCAACTAAGTGTGTGTGCGTCTACATCCTTTATCTGTCAACCCATCACTACCAAATGTATGCCATTCTTTTCAACCCAAATGTAAAGTGTATAGGGCAGCTTGTTGGCAGGGCATTGCTTGGTCGTTATGGCCGCCAAGTTGCCATTAGTTTTAACATTACCCCTAACCTGCAGAAGAAGAAGAAAAACTAAGAGACAGTGTGGGTGCATGGAAGGCAAGGGCCCTTCCAGATTGTGGAATTTTTCACAGGTGTCTTTTTGCAATATGTCATTGACAGAGTCATAGTGCATTAGTCCACACATAATTTCATTAGTAGTTCTTCCATGGTTCCCAAGCATTACTGCATTATTGCCATCTGTGGGGAACATTTGGGGTCTCTCCAGATGCTCTTTCTGTTGTGCATTCCTGATCTACGTTCATGATGGTACCAGTGTAATTGTATGCAATCCTGCTTTCAGTACTGTTTGCTTCTGCAAAAGTTCTGAGGTGGTCAAACTGCTTCATTTGGAATCGGTGTATGTCCTGCAGATTCCTGCCAAAATCCCATTCTAGTGTTTGTTGTGCTGTCGTGCAAGAGTGCCCCTACAGACAGCAATTATGTGTCGGGGAAGCATTGCAGAACAACTAGCAAATTGGAATGATGTGTGGCTGATCCAGTGTAAATCCATCACTGATGCACTATGACTGAGTCAATGACGTGTTACAGAATACACCTGCAAAAACCAGCCCCAGTCTGAAGAGGCCAGAGTGATATGAAAAGTTACAGGATTTCAGCAGGAAGCTACAGAACATGCACCATTGGGAGATGAAGCAGTCTGCCTTTCCATTAAAGAGAGCAAGAGTCTCCTAAACACACCGGACTCTGGGTTTTTGGCCCAAGCATCTAAACAAAAGCAGTCATGTTTCATACCTGGATCAGCCCATTGCCTTGTGCTAATGTTAGCCCAGGTCCTATGACTCATTTGCCTCTCCTCCCATAAGCATTTGCTGGGGCACACTTTATCCTTATTTCATTCCAGAATCTTTTCATTCATTTCTTAAGAGCAATTTATATGACATATATGTGTAAAACAATGTCAGCATGCACTTTTGGGAGCAATGTTACAACATGTAAAATAAAGTAATGCTGCTTTTTTATTTTTGTGTTTAAAAACTAAGATACTGTGATTTTTCAGGAAATTTTAAATAATGTGTGACTAAGCTGCTTCTAAAACATATTTAATGCCACATTTCTTTTGAAAACTAGCTTCTGAGTACTGCATAAGCAAACTTCCACGTAACCCACACTCTGAAGAAATAATAGGAGAAGGAAAGCAAAAGTATACATACCTTAGAGATGGAGATCTTTTAAAGACAGAGGGAGCTACTCTGAGGTAACTGATAACTTCTGCAGATTGACCCCTGTATGAAGATTTTCTCTTTCATGTGCAAGATTTTTAATATTGGCACAATTATGTATTTTATCATGGTATTATCTACTATATATTTTGGAAAGTTGTGTGTATCTGTGGGTTTGGATTGGACCCAAACCTGTCTGGGTCCTTGGATCTTCAGGAAGGCTGCTTTTCCAAGTCCCACAAACATCACAAGTGCCTTTAGCAGGAACACAAGCCTGTCTCTGTTAACTTCCAAAGACAAATGAAAATTCATGTTTAGATAGGCCTTTGCCTTATTCAAGTGGTTTTAACTCTACCACAGATTCTTACAGCTTCATATGTTTCATGCTTTTTATATGTATTTGCATTTGTTGTCGGATGCCTTGAGGGCTCTATTGTGGAAAGGTCAGGTATGAGTTTAATAATCTTTTTTTGTCAATCTGCAGGGTATTATATACCCCTGGACATACAGATGACCACATGGCTTTACATCTCCTAGAAGAAAATGCTATATTTTCTGGTGACTGCATTTTAGGAGAAGGAACAGCAGTGTTTGAAGACCTTTATGATTACATGAAATCGTTGGAAAAGCTACTAGAAGTGAAAGCTGACTTAATTTACCCTGGTTAGTTCCACATTTGACCTGAATTCATAACACATCACTTCTTGACCTCCTCTGGTACAGTTCTTATGACTAGAACTGCTGTTCAAAATCCCTAATGCCTTGCTCTTCATCGCCAGAGCCCTCTGATCCTTCTGTTGATTGTTGTCCTTTCATGGCAGGTTACAGCAAGCATAGAGAAGGTCTCCTGTGTCTCTTGAATCCTGTTTACAATGTGTTTTGTGATGCTTTAGCTTTCCTACTCATCATAAGCTGAAATTGCAGCCTGAACTTGCACTGCATTTGATTTTTTAAAAAGTCTTGTATGTTGCCAGTGCATCCTTGATTTATGGGCCTTATTGCAAATCATTTAGGGCAATATGCTGTGAAATAGTCCCATTAGCACAAGGGCTTCCGGCTGTGCATTCCCTCTCCTCTCATTCCCTAAATTTGTTCTGGGTTTCTCCCCAACACTCTTGGCAAATAGAAATCCTTGTGCTATCGGAACTACTTTGTTGGATAGCGCCCGTAGTTTCCTAGAATCTATTGAAAATTATCGAGAGGATACATAAAATATAACTGCCAAAATAGAGAAGGTGCATTGTGGTGCCATCTCTCTGTGAATCCTTGTTGAATGAAACATATGGACACAGACTGATTCGGTGTGTTCTGATAACTTTTTTGTTGGCTAACATCTACCATTGGAAACTCTGCAGTGCTCAAACTACTGATGACAAAATGTCATACTGAACGAAAGAAGAGCCTCCTGGATCAGGCCAAGCATCCTGTTCTCTTAGTGGCCAACCAGATGCCTGATACCTTCAGCTGTCTGGAGAGCTCCTGATCTCTGCAACTACTTTGTCCTTTTCCTTTGATGCCCCTTATGACTAGAACTGCCTCCCAGAATACATTTGTGCAATCACTTCCCTTAAGTCCCTCCTTGAGATTCACCTGTTGCAGGAAGCCTCACACTAGATAACTAAGCCTAAATATGTGCAATTTAAGTAATCACATACTATTCCTCAACCTACTGATACCTCTGCTACCCCCTCGCTTCTTCTGTTGTCTCTCAGTGTCTATTTTAGTTTATAAGTCTAAAGGAATTGGCTATACCTGTTCTTTGCAAATTGCCACATACATAGATAGCACATGACCATTTCCTAGGGTAGGTGTGTACTAATGGTCTGAGTTGTGAAAAGTCCTTTGGCCACTAGAGGGCCAACATTTTCCTTCACATTTGACCTAACAATTCAGAGTTCAGGGCTTAAAAGTGACTATAGAAGAGATGTTAAAGATATGGGGTGGTATCTGATGAACTCGGAAGCGGGCCTGTTGAGATCAATAGACATGGTTTCAATGAGTCTCCTCTGAGTATGTGTTTGTCTGATGACACCCTACACTGGAAATCATAGTAATATTAACGTAAAGGCTTTGCTCTTAAACTGTTTTGTTTTTGTTTTTTTGTTTCAAAATTTTAGTGTTGTGATCTAATGCAACTGCTAGGGTGAGAAAGTAATAATACCTCTAATCTTATTGGTGCAGACACCAGCAAAATCAGAAGATACTGGAACCATACGTGACAGCTATACCACTTGCTTTGAACATCATAATAACAAATACTGCAGCAGAAGTAGAGATTGTAAACATGTATCGTTGTTGTAGTTTTTCTATATTAACCACTTTTTCCCCCTTACAGGACATGGCCCAGTAATAAAAGGGGCAAGAGCTAAAATTCAAGAGTACATTTCTCACCGAAATGCACGGGAACAGCAAATCCTCAATGTCTTGAAAGAGAATGCTGAGAAATCTCTTACAACAGCGGAACTTGTGAAAATTGTATACAAGGTAGCTGTCTAGCTGACTCTTACTTTTGAATTAGGAATAAGATGTTTAATTTCCCTAGTAGAAGCAGTCACAATAAAATGAATGGTTCACTAACATCGTAGTTTCTATGACAAGGAAAAAGTGACTGTGTATGTGTTCACTGTAGCAAGGCAAATTGGAAGCTGTCCTGTATCTAAACTTTCCTGGTTTTGTTGGGACATTAAGAATTTCAGTAATTTCCTTTTTTCCCCCAGAACTAAAATTATTTTGGCAGACCCTCTTCAGGAAAAGCAGGTCTTCAAACTCTTGCATTTTAAACATACAAAATGCTAAACGATAAAGAACATGTCACATATGCAAAGGCATATAAGATGCAGCATGGAAATGCAATTTGTACAATGCTGGTATTACAGTTATGTGATCAAGGCTTCCTAAGCTGATACACCAGCAAAAATATTAGGGACACAGAAGCTGCCTCATCTCTAGCTCAGATTGTTGGTCCATCTAGCTCAGGGTTGTCTACAGGGAGCAACAATGGTATTCCAGACCTTCAGGCAAGGTTTTTTCTCAGTCCTAACTAGAGATGCCAGGGGTTGAACCTGGACTTTCCACATACAAAGCATATGAACTAGGACCCTTTATTTATTTACTTACAGTGGTACCTTGGGTTACATACGCTTCAGGTTACATACGCTTCAGGTTACAGACTCCACTAACCCAGAAATAGTACCTCGGGTTAAGAACTTTGCTTCAGGATGAGAACAGAAATTGTGCTCCGGCAGCGCAGCAGCAGCAGGAGGCCCCATTAGCTAAAGTGGTGCTTCAGGTTAAGAACAGTTTCAGGTTAAGTACAGACCTCTGGAACGAATTAAGTACTTAACCCGAGGTACCACTGTACTTACTTACTTACTTACTTACTTACCACCCTATACCTGGAGGTCTCAGGGCAGTTCACAAAACAAAATCAAAATATAAAACCACAATATATATATATAATCAAAATAAAAACAACAACCCAACAACACAGTATCAAGCAATCCATAGTCTGTTGTCCACTACCAGTTGGCCAGGGGAAAAAAGCAGAAGCTCAGTGGTGTTTTTTATATAACTATAATTATGGGAAGAATACATTTGCACAGTTCTCTTTCTCTCTCTTTCTCTTTCTCTTTCTCTTTCTCTTTCTCTTTCTCACACACAGACTGCTTGAGGACAGTAACATTAACATGATGAAGGCGCTCATGTCCTTAATACTATGAACACACACAAGTCTGTAAAATAAAATAATAATAATACATGTGATTACCAGATATTGCGGGGGAAGCTGGAGTATAAATTTAATGACAATAGCCCAAATCCAAATAATGGTGTAATTTATTCTGTGAGTCCAAGGGGGCTTCAGGTTTGTGTTTGGTTCTTTATATCTGTCCATCTCCCCAGTGCTGGATCGCTTACTACTTCTGAACCTGAGGGAAATATTTAAATAGCAGTTTGTGATCTGGTGTGGAGAGAAATTATTTGGAGAAAAGATGTCTGATTTGGCCACAGTGACACATGCCTTAGCTATATCCTGTTTGGATTACTGTTAATGTGCTCTTCGTGGGGCTGGCTTTGAAAAGTGCTCAGAACTTCAATGGAGTCAAAGAGCTGCAGCCAGATTGTTGACTGGGGCTGGTTATAGGCAGCATATGACTCCCTTGTTACAACAGCTTCACTGGCTACTGGTCTGTTTCCAGGCACAATTCAAAACACTGGAAATGACCTATAAAGCCTTACACGGCTTAGGTCCAAGCTATCTGAAAGACCGTATTCTCTCATCCAAACGGACAACGACCAGTCCTGACAAAACCTGCCTAGGTTTTGAGACATTACAGGGAGGCCCATCTCTTGGTCTTACCACCCTCACATTTGGTAGGGATATAAGAAATGGCCTACTCGGTGGCTGCTCCCAGACTTTGGAACTCCCTCCCTAAAGCAGCTAGACTGGCTCCCTCCTTGCTGTCCTTGTTGGCAGGTGAAGTATTTCTTGTCCCAACAGGCCTTTGGGAATTGACTGCTTTTAATCAAAGGGCTGTTGTCGTGCTGTTTTTATTAATTTATTTGTATGTTTTAAACATATTTTATATTTGTATATAGTTTTAATTCTATTGTATTTTAATGTTAATTATAGATTTTTCCTGTTTTTTTAGCAGTTCTCCCCCCCCCCCCCTGTAAGCTGCCTTGAGTCTTGTCAGGGAAAAAGGCGTAGTATGAATATATATTAAATAATAATAATAAATGTCAAAAATTACATTGGGCTAATACAAGCTTCTCGTGTGAGCATAAGTAGTTCTTTATTTCCCTGCCAATAAATATATGAATAGGTACTGCAATCATACCACTTTTTTCCTTTTTCTGTTTGTCAAGAGTGCTTTAATTAGTTCAACGTTTGGCTCTGTTCTGTTCTTTAACTTGGCATTAGTGTGCTTGTGTGACTTTTTAAAATCCTGACTGAAATGAAATTACCAAGATGCCATTTTAACAGTGTTGCCATTTAACAGTTCAACCTTATACATCTCAACTCAGAAAGAAGACTCTTCTTTTTTTTATCCCAGTTGAACTTCCTTACAGATAGTGTGTATAAGACAGCTTCCTAAATGTGTGATTCATGTGTTTTTAATTATTTTTCTCTAGGACACACCTGAACACTTGCATAGGGCTGCAGAGATTAACCTCGGCCATCACTTGAAGAAACTAGAAAAAGAAGGGAAAGTGTGTAAGTGACTTTGTCTTTAACACACATCTGTTGTATTCCAGCAGCATGTTTATGATCCAGTTTTCCAGAATTTTTCTGTGTCTAAGCCAGGGGTGGGCAGAAGGTAGATCTGGAATGTACTATTGGATGCTTGTACAGTGGTACCTCAGGTTGCAGACGCTTCAGGTTACATGCGCTTCAGGTTACAGACTCCACTAACCCAGAAATAATACCTCGAGTTAAGAACTTTGCTTCAGGATGAGAACAGAAATCGTGCTCTTGCGGCGCAGCAGCAGCGGGAGACCACATCAGCTAAAGTGGTGCTTCATGTTAAGAACAGTTTCAGGTTAAGAACGGACCTCTGGAACGAATTAAGTACGTAATCAGAGGTACCACTGTATACTATAGCTGTGCATCATTCTAATAAGGTGTTTTTAATGCAACAATTCTTTGTTCCCAAATTTTTATTTTTATTTTTGCTTGAATTCAGAGGCCCAGATCTGCACCTTTTTAATAGATCTGCACTGTAGACACAAACAAACATTTTATTTATTTAAATCAGGGGTGGCTAACCATATTCAGCCGAAGTGTTACATACTGTCAGTCACCTTCCTGAGGGTCATATGTCGGTAGTGGGTGTGGTCAGTGCACACACTCCACCCGTACAGATGGCACAAGCACACTTCCCCACTCCCCAGCATTCACACGCATCCTGACCACACATGCTGGCACACAGCACTCTGTTTCAAACACACACACACACACACAGTCTTAAGCAAAAATGCAGCACTGTTCCTCTCTCAAGTGAGGAAAAGGCTGCTTACAAAAGCATCTCACCCCAGCAGTGGAAGGGGGAAATGCTGCCTTTACTTTTTCATCTCCGCTGCCTTCATTGGCATCTCAGTCCTAGGTTATGGGCATACTGCATCAAAACAAAGCCCAAGAGAATTCACTGGATCATAAATAATTATAGAACATCTCTGAACTGTAAATGTTAAGCTTCCTGCTATTTAGAAAAACAGCATTTTGGAACTTTAATAGAGGATAACTTGTCAAAATACTTAAATGCCTCACTCTGATATTCAAATAGATATGATGGGCTTTAAAAAATATATTCAGATTCCTGTGGTTTTTTTAATATTCATATTCCCAAATTGCTAATCTTTGGAAGATGCAATATACTAACAGAAAACATTTGAGATTAAAGTTGTGCTTGTAAATCACTTTCTGCTTAATGTCTTGCATCAAAAAACTTTAAATGGTAATGTTTTCAGATACCAGCTTATTTAATATTTTCTTCTTCTTTTGCAGCAAATGAAAATTCTCCCAGCTTCAGATGGAAAAGCAGTTTATAGATAAAACACTAAAGTAAGTGTGAGGCTGATGTTCTTGTGCCCTCTCACTAAAGAAGCACCAAATTGTCAACACAGTATTCTTTTTTCAAAAGATATTTTGAGTACTTCAGCATAGCAAGAGTAAATTCATAAAATTTGGCCAAGTTACTTAATTCTGTTTTTCAGCAAAATGAATAAAGTGCAATTATTCACATACAAATTACTCTGTGTTGTCTTAACTAGAATTTCTTAATTATACAGGCCTTCCTGTCTAAATAATGGCATGTCTACAGTCTTATTTTGTAAAATAGCAGAACTATTTTAAATTATTTTTATTTGTGGTGATTTTTTCTTTTAAAAATTGTTGCACATCTCTTCGATTGAGGTAATAAATTATTTAAATAAATATTGAAGCATGCCACTCAGAAAAAAATGTTAAGCACTTTTTTGGGGGAGGGGGCAAGAAAACGCTGAATACTAGACAGGGCATTTTGACACCTGAGACGAAGCTGAAGGTGGGTGCCAAAGTGGGGTGTGAAGATATGCAACAGGAAGAAGGGTAGGTGGAGACCAGCAGTGCTTCCTGTTCACCAAGAAACTGCTGTAGAGTCAGCATTGTGGGGGTTGCCAAGGAGGTGGCAAATCTGGCCTCTAAGAAGCATGTTGCAGCTGTTGCTACTACTGTGGCAGAGGCAGTGGACAGTGCAGTCCTTGGAGGCCAGATCTGCTGGCTCTGTGGATCCTGCTGCTTGAGAGGGCTGCCTCACAGATGGGCTGGCCCTGAAACTAGGGTTGTACAAAGATGTATAAAAGCTAGCAGGTAACATAGTGGTAATAGTTCCGCATTATTTCAAACTCGGTTGAATACATGTAATGCTGGTTTGGGGAAAGCTTGCTGGGGACTAGTCCAGGTGTGCAAGCTTCATATCAGCCATGTGAAGTGATGGAGAGGGTGCAGGTGAGTTGGAACACCTGCTTTTGTACACAGGAGGAATTGGATGCACTGAGCAGCTTGTCTGTTCTGGATATGCCACTGGAGGTAAACAAGCCATAAGTTTCTGAGCCGTAAAATCTTAAGGGAAAGTAAATGGGGCGCAGCCATGTAGAGAGTCAAAATCTAGATATCTCTGCAGGGTTTCAGACTGGAGACTTTCCCAGAGACTGAACTTGGACCTTGTGCATTCAAAACCTAGTGTTCCCTTACTGAGTGACGACCCTGCCTTGCCGGATTCAGTTGAGATATAGAAATTTGGGATACAGAAACCCACACATTTGTACTTAAGAAGCAGAACGGACAGATCTAAAAAGGGCACAAAGTCCGTCTTCTCTCTCTCTCTCTCTCTCTCTCTCTCTCTCACACACACACACACACACACACACATACACACACACACATATAGTTCTCGAGGGCTGCTGCAGACAACCTGTGCTCTTTCAGTAACAGGTAACCCAAGCAACTCCTTAGCTCATGCTCACCTTTCTCACATGCGACCTCAGACTTTTATCACCATAGACTTTTCTTCACTCTTTTCCCCCCTTCGTACATCTAGGACTCTGAGCCGGCCTCTGTGATTGGCCGGGCGCCCTTTCTAAAAGGGGCGGGGAGGGACCCAACCTCCCGCTTCGCCCTCTCGTTAACCCAATCCACGTCCAGTTCCGGATCTGGGGCCTCCGGAGCGGAAGGTGGCGCTCTCGGAGGTTCCCAACGCCTGCCGGTATGGAGCCTTCTCTGCGGGCGGAGAGATAAGAAGCGACGAGTGGCGGTTTCGAATGCTGGGCTGCTGGAGACTCGGAAGGGGGGAGGGGCAGGGAGAGGAGGAGGAGGAGGCGAAGTTGGGCGGAGCGGCTGCCTGGGCGTCCTCCCCTTCCTCGGGGCCCCGCCGCAGAGAGCGCGAGCGGGGCTGGGCTGGGCTATAGGCTAGCGGCGGCGGCTGGAGCAGGGGCCGAGGAAGGAAGGAAGGGCTGGTGGCCGCGCTGCGCTCTGCCCGCCATGGCGATCCGCAAGAAGAGCAGCAAGAACCCGCCCGTGCTCAGCCACGAGTTCGTCGTGCAGAACCACGCGGACATTGTCTCCTGCATGGCCATGGTCTTCCTGCTGGGGCTCATGTTCGAGGTGAGGAAGGAGGACCAGGGCGCCCAGGAGGGATGGGGGGGAGGCGGCTCCTTCCTACGGTCAAGCAGGCGCCTCGTTAGGGAGCGAGGTCCGCTTCTCCCCGGCCACGGCCTCGGCAAGCGCGGGTCGGGGAAGAGACTGGTTTCCAACGGGGACAAGCTTCTAGTCCCTGCCGTCGCCGTCCCTCCCGCTTCCTCTTTCCCTTCTAGTGTGTGTAAAGAGAGGAGGGGAGTGGTGTGGCGATTGCGTGTATACTAAGTGTATCCACAAACCCATTCATCGCCGTCCAAATGCTGCCAGCAACATGGTCGTGGGGAGCTGGAGTTCCTCCCTGGCCGCAAACCTGTGTGGGTCTTAGAAAGGATCCTGCGTGGCGTGGGTGGTGGAGGGGGAGAGGACACGGAGTTGGGTGATTAAGGCAGCGGCTTTCTCCACCCACCCCGCCCCGGGAAACATCTGGCAGGCTTTCCGGTCCTTCCTCGAGCCTTTCGCCTTGGCAGAGGGGTGGTAGGAAGTCAGCAGGTCCTTGTGTCAAGGCGGGGAGGGAGGGAGGCGAATGCGCCTTGTTGTGTCCGCGTCAGCAGTTGCTGTTGTGGGTTTGCGCGGAGGAGCAGCTGGTAGGTAGCCCGAGCGGTGCATCATCCTGCGAGCAGGAGCAGCCGCCCCTCCCCGGCAGATGTGGCTGCCTCCGTCCTCAGTCAAAGTCTGCTGGGCCTGACATCTGTCTCTCATGGCCCCCCCCCCCCCAATGTATACACACTCGTTTCTCCTTTGGGGGAGCCGGGTGTGCTCCACACCCACTTCAGCTCCGTCTTGCCGAAATGCAGACCTGCAGCGCTGAGCATCCTAACCAGGGAGTAAGCCACACGGAGCACAGTAGTGGGGCTTACTCCTGAGTAAGCCTGCACATAGCATCCCGCTGTCGGAGAGCGGAAGTAGGCACAGCCCCCGTCAGCTTTGCTGCCTCCAGGGTTTCCGAAGCGGAGCAACCGCCGCAGTGTAAACGGGGTTTTCGGAGTGTGTGGCGAAAGAGCCTCGGCCGTGCACGCCTCTCTGACCGGGTTGTGCGCTTGCTTGCTTGCCTGGCTGCCTGCTGAGTAGTTCCTGGTCTCGTCAAGGTTACGTGGCACTCGGAGCTGGAGCAGTATGGGGAGGGCGGGGAGACTCGACGTTTTTGGAGACGGGAGGTGCTGGCAGGGTGTGCGGAGCGGGGAGCGCGCAGAGAGAGATTTGGCTCCGGTTGCCAGGGCTAAGGGGAGGGGAGAGGGCGCGCAGTCCTTTGTGTGCAACGGGCAGAACTACAAGCCCCATGAGGCGCTGCGGGAAGCGGCTCCCCCCCTCCTCTCGGCTCCAGGGAAGGTGAGCTGGACGGTGACGTGTACATAGAAGGAGCCCCACGGCCCGCCTTCCGAGCGTGGCGGTCGCTTGCAGTCGTTGGTCGCAGCCAGATGGGGTTGCCTGGCGCCCCTCCAGATAGGGGAATGCGACACGTGTCAAGGTGTGTGCATGCCGTGGCTCTGGATTAGAACCTGGGAAGATGTCCTTCAAATAGTTAAATAACTGACTTATAAACATATTTATATACTGATATATCATTTAAAAAACACGCATATGAAAGCAATAAAACATGAAACTGAATTTATTCAGAGCTTAATGAGGGTATGGAAGACTTAAGCAGTCAAGTGACTTGCTCCAGAGCAGTTTTAAATGGTAGTGCTTCTTTGTAAAGTATTTGAGCAATATAACTTTAAGGCTGTGTTGAAAACCTGCTTCAGTAGCTGCTGCCCCTAGTTCTGATGACACTTTGGAGGAAAGTATCCTGAGGAGCAGATGCACTTTTATAAGCATGTATGCAAATGCCTTTCTAAAATAGTTGTCCTTGGTTTTCCATGCAGTACATTGGTAAATAGTAATGTGTCTAGCATTTTTCTTTCTTGAAGCTAAAGATTGCAGCAGTTTATGTTCTTTCTATACCAGCTTGCCCATAAGTGATGTCCTGAGGCATTTTTTGTTGGGAACAGCTGTTTTAAAAATGGCATGTGCAGTTATGTGTTCTCAACAGTGCATTTGCTTGCGTTATTTGGACAGCCACAAGCTTATAAGTAACCACTCATCTGGGCCACTGTGGCAAGCCTGGATAGGCTTGCATATAGATAACAGCCAACAATAGGAATGTATTGGCAAGAAGATTGGCGTAGGGGACTGAAATATATGTGGATTTTATTGGTAATCCTGAGTTACTGGGTGTATTTGTTGAAATAGTGAATAATTGTGGAAATAACCAGTCTTCTGTGACCCATTGTCCTAGTTTGATGTCATTTCTTTTGTAATGGCTTCAGCTACACAAATAAATAATAATTGTAATAATAATGTTATTTTCCTTGCTTCTGAGTAGGCATGGTTAGGGTTGTGCTGTTAGTATGTTTAGAATTTCATCCTTGGTGTGTTCTTTGTAGAAATAATTTTATTTAATTGGGTTTTATTTCATTTCAGGTTACAGCAAAAGCAGCTGTTGTCTTTGTTACACTTCAGTACAATGTTACCATTCCTGCCACAGGTAAAGCTCTAAAAAATATTTAGGCATTTGTCCTAGATAGAAAAGGAATACTGATTCACTGCTAATATATTGTCATATCATCTAATAGGCTAGTCCTAAAACATGCTACACTAGCAAACACTGTACTAGTGAAACAGCAGAAGAATGAGAAACATCAGCACAATTTTTCCATGTCAGTTCACCAGTAATGATGTTTGCTTTGTGACCTATAGGCTAGTTTGAATGTATCACCAAGCAATGGCTTGGTGCAACATGTATGAGTCTTGAAAGGCTGTAGAATTTCCCCTCCCTTCCCCATTCATCACATATCATTATTTCATCCCTTCCTTCCTGGTTTGCAGAAAATCACTTTGTCTTTCCTCCAGCAACATGGTTTACACTTACTCCCTGCAAACAAGGATCAGAAACAATGGATCAGAAACCACAAACCCAGGGAGGGGATCATGAATGCCGGAGGAAGAGGGGCACACAAATGCAACGGTCCTAATTCCCTTGTTACTCTAGCACCCAACCACAGTTTTGCATTGTCTTACCCTGCCTATTGTCAATATGAGCTTAGCTCTGGGTGGAAACTAAGTTTTCCATGCTGTGCTGCTCTTAAAGATAAATAAGATTTTGAATCTGGTGCCTGAAATAATAAAGGCAAGATTTGTTCCAACATTTTAGCGTACTGCATATATTGTAATTTAGACTTTTACTTGCATTAACTAATGCTGTGTTAGTGGAGAAGTAAATAACAAACTAGTCCTTGCAGTCTTCATTAAACTTGAAATAACTCATTAATTTCTTCAGTTCCAATTTCAGATTAGGAGCGGGTTGGTAAAATAAGTGTACAGTGGTGCCTCGCAAGACGAAATTAATTCGTTTCGCAAGTTTTTTCTTCTTGCGAGTTTTTCGTCTTGCGATGCACGGTTTCCCATAGGAATGCATTGAAAATCAATTAATGCGTTCCTAGGGAAACCGCCTTCAGACCAGGTCCGGGGACAATCTGTCCCCCGACCTCTTCTGAAGGCTGGGGGGGGCGAAAGTCTTTGCTCCCCCCCCCCCACGGCAGCATTTTAAAATCGCCCCGGACAGCGGAGGACTTCTCCGCTGTCCGGGGCGATTTAAAAGCCCCTGGGAAGGCAGGCAGGGGGGACAAAGACTTTTGCCCCCCGCCAGCCTTCAGAAGAGGTCCTGGACCTCTTCTGAAGGCGGGCGGGGGGCGAAAGTCTTTGCTCCCCCCCCCCGCCTGCCTTCAAAAGCCGTCGGGGAGAGCGGAGCGTTCTCCGCTCTCCCGGGAAGGCAGGCAGGCGGGAGCAAAGTCTTTCGCCCCCCGCCCGCCTTTAGAAGAGGTCCAGGACCTCTTCTGAAGGCGGGCGGGGGGCGAAAGTCTTTGCTCCCCCCCCCCCCGCCTGCCTTCAAAAGCCGTCGGGGAGAGCGGAGCGTTCTCCGCTCTCCCGGGAAGGCAGGCAGGCGGGAGCAAAGTCTTTCGCCCCCCGCCCGCCTTTAGAAGAGGTCCAGGACCTCTTCTGAAGGCGGGCGGGGGGCGAAAGTCTTTGCTCCCCCCCCCCCCCCCCGCCTGCCTTCAAAAGCCGTCGGGGAGAGCGGAGCGTTCTCCGCTCTCCCGGGAAGGCAGGCAGGCGGGAGCAAAGTCTTTCGCCCCCCGCCTGCCTTCAAAAGCCGTCGGGGAGAGCTGAGCGTTCTCCGCTCTCCCGGGAAGGCAGGCAGGCGGGAGCAAAGTCTTTCGCCCCCCGCCCGCCTTCAGAAGAGGTCCAGGACCTCTTCTGAAGGCGGGCGAGGGGCGAAAGACTTTGCTCCCCCAGGACGGCAGCGTTTTAAAATCGCCCCGGACAGCGGAGAAGTCCCCCGCTGTCCCGGGGTTTTTTAAAAACCTCTCCGCCCCCCTGCCAGGCTTCGGAGCAGCCTTCCGAAGCCTGGCGGCGGGAGGAGGTCCGAGGACAGTGGGGAAGACGCGCTTCCCCGCTGTCCCGGAGATTTCCCTATGGGCTGTCGTCTTGCGAAGCAAGCCCATAGGGAAATTCGTTTTGCGAAGCGCCTCCAAAACGGAAAACCCTTTCGTCTAGCGGGTTTTCCGTCTTGCGAGGCGTTCGTCTTGCAGGGTACCACTGTATATTTAATGTTGCTGTCTTTTCTTCTCTTAGAGAAACAATCTACAGAAACAGTCACATTGTATCACTATGGCATCAAAGATTTGGCTACGGTTTTCTTCTACATGCTGGTTGCAATAATCATACATGCTATCATTCAAGAATATGTGTTAGATGTAAGTATTGTCAGGACAGTATTGAGTATTGCTACAGTGGTATTTGATTGAGTGTATGGATGTGTTGTCAACGTGAGTCTCGGATTTGGCTTCACATGACAGATAACTTCGTATGAAAGCTGTTATGCAGATCAATAACACGGATTCCTTTTCTTTTAGAAAATTAACAGGAAGATGCATTTTTCCAAAACAAAGCACAGCAAGTTCAATGAATCTGGACAACTCAGTGCGTTCTACCTTTTCTCCTGTGTCTGGGGAACAAGCATTCTTGTCTCTGTGAGTATCTCACTTGTACATACTCAAGCTGCAATTCTGTATCACTTAGTAGTAATGAGCCCCATTGATCTCAAATGGGACTAACTTCTCCATAGACCTGTAGTTAGTTTAGTCTTAACCATAAAGGGTATTTGACATGTTTATTTCTTATTTTCAGGAGAATTATGTAGCTGACCCAACATCACTCTGGCGGGACTATCCACATACATCATTGCCGTGAGTTTATCAGAGCTGCAGGGTGGGGCATGTGTCATATAGTTTCTTTAACTTGTCCCAGGGTGTTAAATCAACCAGCAACTTGCTTGCAGGTATTTCTAGTTCTTTTCTTCAAACAAAAGCCTGCTCTCCTGGTCTTCTGTTGCCAATTCCAAGCATGTTGTTCTTTCATAAATGTGTGGCTGGTAGTTTCCATCCTACCATTAGTTCTTAATCTCTGTAGAAAACATTTCAGATATGACTCCATTGTAACACCTAATTTAAACAAGGTCTTATTCGAGAGCTATTTCAATATCTTTGACCTTTTCCATGCTGTATTGTAGGTTCCAAATGAAATTTTTTTACATCTCCCAACTGGCATACTGGTTGCATGCTTTTCCAGAACTCTATTTCCAGAAGACAAAAAAAGTAAGTCCACCTTTAGTTTCATGTTCAGAAGCCTCTAAAAATATGTGTACAGTGGTACCTCGGGTTAAGAACTTAATTCGTTCCGGAGGTCCATACTTAACCTGAAACTGTTCTTAACCTGAAGCACCACTTTAGCTAATGGGGCCTCCCGCTGCCGCCGGAGCACAATTTCTGTTTTCATCCTGAAGCAAAGTTCTTAACCCGAGGTACTATTTCTGGGTTAGTGGAGTCTGTAACCTGAAGCATATGTAACCCGAGGTACTACTGTATATATTTTAAAGACTTGATTAGCTGGTAGGAAAGAAAAGTAAATTCTTCTAAAAGCAAACTCTTGTAGCATTCTCCCACACTGTACTTGGGTCTTCTGAGAGGTAGGGAAGATTTCTGTGAGTTACTTTTCCAAGGGACTTTGCTTTTACCTGGATATACAGGTTGATTCACAATGAAGTATACAGTTTCCATTTATAGCAAATGGAAACTGCATACTTCATTATGTATCACCCTGTATTTCTAATGATTAGGCTGGAACCCCATGCAGCAGGTGTTGAAAACCTTTGGCCATGTTTGCTAGGGCTAATGGGAGTTCAGCACCATCTAGAGAGCCAAAGTTTCCTTACTGCTATACACATTTATCTAGGAATTAAGTGACATCTTTCCGCAGGGCCTGCAAGACAGAGCTGTTCCACCAGGCCTTTGGCCAGGGCACAGCCTGACCCACTCCTTTGGCGATCCTCACAGAACTTTAGCCCAATGGCTGCCATTAATCTGATTTGAACTGATTTTATAATGAAATGATTTTATAATGTATCATTTTACTGTTGCTAGCCGCTCTGAGCCCGGCTTCAGCTGGGGAGGGCGGGATATAAATAAATTTTATTAGTATTATTATTATTACAGTGAACTTAGTGGGACTAGTGAATAGACGTGCCTAGGAGTCTCTTGTTAGTTAGGAACACTAAACTGCACCTGGGAAACCCACCATACTTTTCCATGTATAAGACTAGGTTTTTTTACTTTAAAATAAGGTTCAAAATCTGGGAGCGTCTTATACACGGATAGTGCATATCCCCATTTTCTACATTTGGGGTCCCCAAAAGTAGGGGGCGTCTTATACATTGGTGCATCTTATACACGGAAAAATACGGTTAGTTGCTGAACTGCCAACCTCTGAAGGCTGTGTCGCTGCCTTGCTAAGCTCCAAAATGGTGAGGGTGAGACCCAGTACAGAACCAAGGTTTAGCCTGTACGGGCAACAACAGCAGCAGCACACACCCATCCTCCAGCATAGTCATGAAGCTTTCATTTCCTTTTTTAAAGTAACCGCAGTCATTTCCCCCTCTTTGCATATTGCAGTGGCTGTCAGCTCTGGTTTATGATGATCTCGATGCAGAACAGCTGCATGGTATAAACGTTTACAACTTTCAGCACTGTAATCAGCCTTATTAGCAGCTACCAGGGCAAATACAGTGAGATCTTTCTCATTTCCTGCTAACAAAAATTAATTTTCTGCTTGGTTGAACAGTTCATGGTTTGAATGATAATAAGAGTAATTTGGTCATTATGTTCCGAAAGATGGCAGGTTAGCAAGCAGTGAATAAGGTCTTGTATGACCACAATATATCAGTGTGCGGTTTTTACCATTTATCCAAGGCTAGTGTTGCAACATCCAGTGAATAGTTGGAGCAGCACTAGTACATTTATTACTTCTTAGGTGGCAAAGTTTCTGGCCTGTTGCAATTTGAAACCTAGACGTGGGGAACTGAGGATTGCATATTGTGGAAATCTTACAACCATGCAAATCTTCTACATTTATTCTTATTTTTCCACACATAGAAACATGTTTGTATGTCTTTTAAGCATTTGTGAAATAAATCAAGCAGAACATTTATTTTAAAGATTTGAGTAAGATTTCAGGGTACTAACAAACTCCAGGATCAGCTATTAAAAACAGAATAGTATAAGACAAGAAATGGTTGTCCGGATTGGGTAATGTCCAGAAACTGGTGAATGTATTTAAGTTATGAGAACTCCCTGCAGAATTGATAAAGCTGTGGCTTTTTCATAGGAAGACATTCCTCGCCAGCTTGTTTACATTGGACTCTATCTTTTCCATATCGCTGGAGCTTATCTGTTAAAGTAAGTGACTTACTTGTTTTGCTGCCATACAGAGCCCCTTAGAGAGGATGGGGTGGGGTTAAATTCAATAATAAATAACTAATTTGATAGTGAAACACAGTATCAAGTGTTCAGATACTGCAATCCAACATACATTACACTGTACCCTGTAAAATGACTGTAGAAGTCCACTAGGTGTTTACACTAGTGTATTTTTACAAATTTCCTTGTCCCCTAGAAAAGCTTGTATTTAAATTTTGAAACATCAAGTTTGTGTGTGTGTGTGTGTGTGTGTGTGTGTGTGTGTGTGTGTGTGAATGCATATATATATATATATCTCCAGAGTTGCTTCAGCAGATAATCAATTTAAAATCGCCAGTAAAACATTAAAATCAATAAGACAGTCAAAGTACAAAGACCAGGAGAATTCAGAACAGTTGCCATCAAGGACACCTGCCCTTAACTGTTCTAGGACAGAGTTATGTTCTCGTTGTTTGGCAGAAGGGTGATAAAGGCAGAGCCGGGTGGGCTTCCATCAGGAAGGTGTTCTGTAACTGGCACCACAACTGAGCAAACCTATCCTTCACACCTATGAACTGTGCCTTGGATGGCTAGGGAACCAAAAGGCATGCATCAGATTTTCATTCTGATGATCTGCATCACTGAGGGATCTATACTGCTGCAAAACGTGTGTGTATATTCCTGGGCCTGTTTGAAAGTGGACATAGGAAACTGTCACTGAGCCCTGAATTCCTGTGCCAAATTTAATTAATGCAATGCCAAATGAGTGGGTTTAATCAAAGACATTGCGTCCCTCTACCAACTAGAAACTTCTTTCCTTTCATTTTTGTTCTTACAGTTTGACCCACCTTGGCCTTGTTCTTCTTGTGCTACATTACTTTGTGGAGTTTCTGTTCCACATCTCCAGGCTGTTTTACTTCAGTGACGAAAAATATCAGAAAGGGTAAGTACTTTACGGTAACTTCCAACCTTTAAAAATATGTCTGGAAATGCAACTTCTAATTAATGCTTGAATGTGTACAGTTAACATTGGGCTGCTTCAGCAAATGCTCCCTGTTCTTCTGTACATTAAAAGTACATCTAATAATAATAGAGATAGTTTTAAGTTCTCTGTTTAAGATAAAAATTGAAGTCTGCAAGCAAATATCTGGCTGATTACTTCAGGTACACAGACTTTGGCCTGACTTACCTGTGTATCTCTTGGTCAGGTGCACCCCTCCTCTTTCTCCTACATTTTCTTCACTTCTGACACCATGTTCCAGGCACTTCTCACTCCCTTGATCTTGCCACCTCCTGCCCTCAAGGATCAGTCCAGCTTAGCCAGATATGTTTCTTCCTTTCCCCTCTGGCATAAAGACAACTTGCTATTCAGTTACAAAGCCTTCATTACCTTCAGTAGAACCACAGAATTCCTATGCACAAAACAGTTACCAATTACTTCTTGCGATTGGTGTGCATTCAGATGCACATACAAACACTCCCCCAACCTGGAATAGCTTCATTAGTTTTGAAGAAAGGACTTGACCAGCCTGTTTATAGAAGATATATATATCCACATTGAACAATTCCTTAATGTAGAAGCTATTTGAAGCTTAGATGGCTTCACACATTTTTCTGAGCCCTCAGAGATGGAAGAAGTATGTCAGAAGAGCCCACCACATTGTATCCTCTAGAATGCCTTCCTGGATGTGTGAGAAGGGACAGTGTTCTGGCTTAATGGTGTTCTAAAATGTATGTGTGAAGTCAAGTACTTTTGGCCCATGACACCTTAATATTCAATACGTATGTTAATCGTATCTGCCTCTGAAATAATTGCTGTAAGTAGTACAGTGAATGGATGGAATTCTACTGAGGGGCAGTAATAATATGTTCATACCTGGTCTCTTCCCTCTAGGTTTTCAATCTGGGCCGTCCTTTTTGTTTTGGGAAGACTTCTGACCCTAATTCTTTCCGTCCTTACTGTTGGATTTGGCCTTGCCAGAGCAGAGGATCAAACATTGGATTTTAGTACCGGAAACTTTAATGTGCTGCCCATCAGGTATGAGATGACAGGCACAGCTTCATAGTTAGAGGCGGTGAAACTTCATGAGTTGTTTGGGGATCACTTTCCTAAAAGTATCTGGTGGGCTTCTGTCTGAAAGAAGAGGCTGCATCAGATGAACACCTGGCAGGCTTCTTCTGTGGTGCTTTAAAGTCATAGCTTCATGTGAATGAGACTTGTTTGAGTAGTCTGCTTTTGTATGAACTGGCTTTACCTAGAACTTGTACAATTCCCAGTTAATCAGCATTTGCATAAACCAGGGGAAGGCGGGATGGGAAGCCTTCCAGAAGCTGCATTCCATTGGTGGGCAGGGCGAAAGACAAAAAGTGGGTGGGACTAGAGCCACAAGTGGGTGGAGCCATGGCTGAGGCTCTTAATTTGTGTGTTCTACATCCCATCTGCCCCATCTCTCACCCTCTGTCAAGGCAAGCAAGAATTGTTTTCGTGGTTTAGGGACACATGCCTGCCAGGCAAAAATGAAGAGGACACAGGGCAGTGTTGTTGGTGAGGGGTGGAGGGGTATCCCAAAGACAGGGTACAGAGGTCTGGAGGGTCATATTTGGCTCCTGTCAAAAAGTTATTTTTAATTTATTTCATGAACTTTATAGTATAGTTGTTATTATAATAATAATTAAGCTTTATTATTAAAAAAAACCTCAAAGTGGTTTACAAAAAGATAAAACATTAAAATCAAGAAAAATTCACAACCATACTTTTGAAACATACAAAAGTTAAAACAGTAAAACAGGTGAAAATTACCTCGCTCTATGCAGGATTAGGGTACGTTAAGGGTGAATTTAGGTAATTAGCTGAGATGTAGAACTATAAAAATAGTAAATAAGAACTTGTGTACATGTTTTGCAGAATAAAATGTGATGTAAAACATGCTGTTAAAAATGTGTGGTGTGCACTGCCTGTCTTTTCAGGAAATGTTTCTTTTTGTAGTTCAAGCATAAATCCTTAAATTTAAACACTTGAGCATGTTGACCACCTGATGATGTTGGTCCCACTCCTTCACATTGAGGGTAGATGTTTAGGGTCTATCTGTGATGACCCCAGAAAGTGTCGAAACCATTCCACAAAGAATTTTGGCTCAGTTTCAGTATGAATTTCAGCTTCTAGTTACATAGTGCCGTGACTATATTTATAGTTCCTGGAAGGATGTTGTTTCAGTGAGCTGCAGATCATGGGCTGCTGTTTATCTAGCCACATAGTGTATGTCACTGATAACTAAGTGTGAAATATCTTCATCTAGATCCAAGTACAAAAAGTGTCGCCCTCCTGGTTAGAGAATTGGATGTTATCATCTTTGTCATAATACATACATTTTATTTGTATGTTGCCTTTCCACAGTTCAAACCATGCTCCGGGCAGTTCACAACTAAACCCCACAGACAAAACCCGGGACCAAGAGTCTGTTCAGCAGCCTCAGCTTTTGTAGCTGAGTCAGTCAGGGCCTTGCCTTCCCAGGCCAAGTGGGAAAAGGCCTGCAAGGCAGGGAGCAGGTCTTCCAGGACTCACAGCCAAGTGTAGTTTAGTTATTGCATGGGAACGAGAGAATTTGCCAATTTCAGAACATGCTTTTCAGTCTATGCATTCCTATTGTGTTATTACCTTGTTAAATTCCTGAAGCTTTGCTATGCTTCCATTAAACCTAATCTCTCTGGGCTTTTTATGTACTTTCCTAGATAACAAGGAAATAAAAGGCTTGATAAATGGCCAAGAAACATCCTGCCCAGTGGGAACAGTTTTCCTGATGCTTCTCATTTCCGGATCTTCAGGAATCCTAGTACAGTAATCTGTCTTCTCTTTGTAGAATCAGCGTACTGGCATCTATCTGTTTCACACAGGCCTTTATGATGTGGAAGTTCATCAATTTCCAGCTGAGAAGGTGGAGAGAACATTCTTCACCTCCCCAACCAGTGAAAAAGAAGTTTGCAACAGCTAAAAGCAAGCCTTCTAAAAAAGAAAGAGGTTTGTATTTCAGTCCTTTACCCTGTACAGTTTTGGTGGAGGGGGAAATGGAAACAAGTTCCACAAGACATTGAGGAACCTTGTTACCAGTGACATTTAAGCCAATACTACGTTCCCTGAATTCAAGGGCAGTGGTACTAATTTCTTACATAACCAAGTATTGGTGAGACAGATTCATTGGGAGATAAAATTGGCTTCCCACAAAGAATCCTGGGAACTTTCATTTGTTAATGTTCTCCTAACAAGTCTCAGCACCCTTTGCAAAACTATGGCTCCCCTGGTTCCTTGGGGGAAGCCATGACTGTGAAAAGTGGGTGAAAGAATGCTTTAAATGTATGGTGCGGGTGTGTCACACATAGCATCTTTCATAGTATTCTGTCTCTGGAAGGAGCTCTTGTCTCTTTTCATTTATCTTCTTGCCCTGGGTTAGTGATCCCAATTGCAGAGTGTAGACAATCCACAGGCTTGAGTGGTGATCTTAATTTACTGCACCTTCTAGCGGCGCATAAAGGACGAGAGGTCTCTGCAAATAAAGCAAGAAGTTTCTAATGTCAGAATTCTGGCTAAGTTATTTATTTACTGGATTCCAGCCCTTCGTCGTAAGATCTCAGGGTGGATCACAGAATGGTTGGCACTCGTTCAGTAGCACTCAACTGCTCAAGCCCCAATTCATTTTTTTATTATTTTTAGATTCTTGGGTTGCATGCAGTCATGAAAGTGCTGAAAATTAGACATACGGAGTCATTACCTAGTTTCACTCGTTGACTCTTAAATTTATTATGTATATTTTTGTTACTGGTGCATTTTACTGTTTGGGGTTTTTAATTGCATTGTAAGCTGACCTGGGATGGAAAGTTAAGAAGAGCAGGAAAGGGGTAACCAAGTGCCCCCCTAGGCATTCATTGCCTGCTGGATCTTCTGTAAATGACATAAATTACAGGGCTTTACCTATTTGGAAATCTAGATTTTTTTATTGTGTTTATATTTCCTCTTCACAATTGCGAAGTAGGATATAGTGAGAGTTGGTGACAGGCCCAAGATCACCCAGCAAGCTTCATGACAGACTGAGGAGCCTCTAATTCAGTGCTTCCCAAACTTGGGTCTCCAGTTGTTTTGAACTACAACTCCCATCATCCCTAGCTAGCAGGACCAGTGGTGGTGGGAATTGTAGTCCGAAAACAACTGGACACTCAAATTTGGGAAACACTTCTCCAAGTCTACCCACTTCTAGGCCAATGCTCTAATTCTTGGTGGCTGCCCTCAATGGTGTTTTTCAGATAGTGTGGCCTTTCTGCCAAGCATAGAATACTATTGTAGCTATTTGTCCTAAGCCACTCTGGGCACTATTAACATATATCTGTATCGGGTGTGGGGACGCAGGTGGCGCTGTGGGTTAAACCACAGAGCCTAGGACTTGCCGATCAGAAGGTCAGCGGTTTGAATCCCCGCGATGGGGTGAACTCCCGTTGCTCGGTCCCTGCTCCTGCCAACCTAGCAGTTCGAAAGCACGTCAAAGTGCAAGTAGATAAATAGGTACCGCTCCAGCGGGAAGGTAAACGGTGTTTCCGTGCGCTGCTCTGGTTCGCCAGAGTCATGCTTAGTCATGCTGGCCACATGACCCAAAAGCTGTATGCCGGCTCCCTCGGCCAGTAAAGCGAGATGAGCGCCGCAACCCCAGATTCAGCCACAACTGGACTTCATGGTCAGGGGTACCTGTACCTTTACCTTTATATCGGGTGTGAGGAAACTTTGGCCTACCAGATGTTGCTGGACTGTCAAGTCCCATCAGCCCCAACAAGCAATACCAATGACTAGGGATGATGGGATGTGTAGTCCAAAAATATATGGTGAGTCAAAGGTTCCCCACACCTAAATTGTATGGTGAATGTTATTTTTGAAAATCTGGTTGTACTATAAAGTTGTCTGGACATAATTTTACCATTTCTTCTAAAGCTGCTGTGGGATATGGGATGCTATACAAAATCGACCTTTGGTCTGATTCAGCAGGGCTAGTCTTGTATTGTTTTAAGTTCGGCTTTCTACTAAATGAATAATATATTTTTAAATGCTTTCTAGATATGGTACCTAGAAAAGAGCTTAACAATGTATATTGTCTTATTTTTAGAAAATGGAATAAATGGAACATTAACCTCAAATGGAGCAGACTCGCCTCGCAGCAGGAAAGAAAAATCCTCTTAAAACAGAACTTTATTAAGTTAATTGACTAATATCCCCAAAGAGAACTGCTTTTTACTTTGGAAAGTCCTTCAGCACCCGAGTTCCTATGGTTAACAAATAAAATAAAATTAATACTTTTTTGTTATTGCTACCATAACGTTTGTGCAGCTTTTTAAACTGAAAAAGGGGGCCACATTATTTTTTTAGTATCTTTGAAAATGTTGTGAGTGTTAATTGGAATCCACTTGCCAAAAATCAGTGGTACAATCTGCCATTCCTTCCAGCTTTACAGTGATGAATCTAGTCCATTCCAAAAAAGACAATATGAAATTCCTGTTTAAGGAGAAATTGAACATTTAAATAAAATAGTAATGCCTTTTTTTTTTTAGATATTCTCTTAACACTTAGGTGTATATTTTGATTTTACATTTCTGAACAGAATTTGTAAACTACCAAAATAATCCTTGTTACTTTGTAGACAATCTCTACCGTGATTCAAGAAATTCCCTTATTAAAACACAGTTGGACTGATTGAAATGTTGCTGTGTATGTATATTGTCAAGTATACTGTGAGTTTTGTTGCCATCAGAACTTCCATCAGCATGTCTGGATAGCCAGTGACAAAACACTGCGAGTACATATTGATTGCTGCTGAACAGCTCATGTGGCATCCTCCTGGTTTACATTCACAAATTCCTGAATTTGAAGGCTCCCTGTGAAGATACCACAGCTGCTTTGCTCCTCTTCCCTGACTTGGCCATGGTGAGCTAAGTCATAGTTTGGTTTCTTGTCTCATCCAAATCCAGACTCATGGTTTATCTCTTTCCTGACTAACCACAAGTTTGTTTTATGGCTTGTGGTTTGTCAGGGAGAAGCTAAACCACAGGACTGGATGTGGACAATGCACTAAACCAAACACACCAGCAAAGCAGCTACAACACCCTTTTCCTGGTGCCTACACACCAACCAGGGCATCGGATCCCGTTCTGCCAAGCCATATTCAAGTGTGCCCTTGAAAGCATGTTGAGACAGGAGCGAGCATCACACACTACTAGCCCCAGTCACACCTGTCTCCCATCTCCACCAGCTGCAGCCTCAGATCTTTGGGTGGAATGTCTGAAGGCAGGAAATGGCTAAACTGTTAAAGGTCCAGGTAAATATATGCATCATTGGTATACGTCAGAAGCTGACTAACAATGGAGCTAGATGCACCTCTGTAGGGAGCGAATTCCACAATTTCGGGATGACATGGAGACAACCCTTTCCCAGGCTTCCATTTCCTCCTCCCATCCCCCACAATTCTTAGTGATGGAACTAAAAGAATGCCCAAGAGGATCTATAAAAATGAAGACAATATATTGTGACAGGGCCTAAGTTGTTTAAAGCCCTAAGCGTCAGTGTAAGTAAGCACCTTGAATTGGGCTTGGAAACAACTTGACAGCCAGTTCAACTATTTTAAAACAAGGATGATATTCATTAAGGGGAGCCTGGTCACTGCATTTTGGACCGGTTATAAGACGAAGTATGGAATAGGGCAGGTGGTAGCTAGCATGGTGCTCAAAAGAGCCAGTATTGACTCTTCAGAAAGGCGCATTGTAGTGGCTACAGTGGTGCCTCGCAAGACGAAAAGAATCCGTTCCGCGATTCTTTTCTTCTAGCGGTTTTTTCGTCTTGCGAAGCAACTCCATTGGCGGCTAAGCGGATTAGCGATATTAGCGATTTAGTGCTCTTAGCGGGCTTAGCGGCTAAGCTGTTAAAAGACTATTAACAGCTTGGCCGCTTTGAAAAAGGGGGGAAAAGCGGGGGGGAAATGGCGAGACTCGCAAGACGTTTTCGTCTTGCGAAGCAAGCCCATAGGAAACTTCGTCTTGCGAAGTGCCTCCGCGACGGAAAACCCTTTTGTCTTGCGGGTTTTTCGTCTTGCGAGGCATTCGTCTTGCGGGGCACCACTGTATTTCAGAGTTTTCCTTAATTCAGTGACCTGATGTAACTTTGAAGACACAGTGGTCAAACCAGAGGAACAGCTGCCACCCTGGAAGATCACTGTTTGAGCAGAGGTGTTTGAGTACGTAGTAAGAAAGAGAACAACAGCAGTATCCTGGTTACAATTGGAGGAGATAGAATTGTAGGATAGGCTAGACATAGGGTCCTGGGAGTGACCCTACCATTGGAAGTTGGCTAGGAGTGCATCATTAGAGTAGCTCCCAGCGTTGCTCTTTGGTTAAGGAACAAGTCGTGTCCTCTCGCCACAGCTGTCTTTCAGTTTTACTTAGAAAAACACTCAGGTCTTTAAAGCTGTGTTGATAATAAGGGTCAAGTCATCTAGCAAGCCACATGCAACTGAAAGAGTATCCAAGAAATCTCCCAATACAGAGTGTACTGGGCTCTACAGGAAAAACCATTAGCGGTCAAAATGCTAAATATTCCAAACAGTGCTGTTGACTCTTGCACGCTCTTCTATGGTTTTGCTGCTTTGTCCCTTGCTACAGATCATAGGTTTATTTATTTAAAACTCTTTCTAAGCTATTTAATATTTTTAAATTCTCATAAATGGTGTCCACTATGTACAAAGTAAACACGCTATCCATTAAAAGAAAAATACAACCTTAAAACAATATAAAAGCAAGCATCTTACGCACACAAGATGTGAGTCCCATGCATTTGGCCCCTCATCTTGCCCATCCAAGACCCATCCCACATACGTACCAGGTCTGTTTCCCTTGCGACCAGGGTGCGCCTAAGATAGCACTTCATTACAATTGGAATTAGTAGTCTTTGCTGAATGTTTCCTTACCTGGAGTAATTGGATTGCTTTACTAATTTTTGTTGCCTGGAAGCTTAAATCTTAATTGCTTTAAGGTTTCCTTTTCTGCCTAAAGTGGAGCATTGTAAAGATTCAAATCTTCTCACCTGGGAAAATGGTTCTCTGGCAACCTCCCTCAATTAAGATGGGAGTGAGGTAACATGACAAGATTTGGGTGCTTTAAAATTTAGGTTCTCCCTATCAGTAACACTTGAGAGGTCTGATATTATCTGCATGTGGTAATGTTTCCTCATATCCAGTAGCAAGGATTTCTAATAATATGAAGGAAAATCTGTGACCACTTATCCCTCAATCAGAAAAGTAAAGTAATGATGAGGCACTTTGTAAACAAAAAAATACCCCCCCAAAAATGTACCATATTTAAACACAATGCAGGCTATGGCTTAATGGCTATTCTGATGAGGCACAACACTGTTTCAGTCAAAACTCTCTCTACACTTAAAACGCTCACTCTTCAAGGATCTTCCCCTCAGAGAGAGAAACTGGGTTTCCCTGACTAGGTAACCACTAACCAAGACCTTTCCAGGCTGTAATCTGAGCCCTATCTGACAGCTAAGCCTTATCTAGGCTGTAGCTAAGCCTATTTAACTAACAGTTTAAGTCAGAATCTAACTACCCACTCTCTCCTGGTTGGATAACACTCTACCTAGCCCTGATTGGTTTCTGGATCCCCAGGAGGCTGACCCAAGGTCCATCCATCACAAGTTCCAAAAAAAGGTGTAATATTACAAAATGGAGATCATAGCAGATGAAGCTTCTGGAAGAGATTTTCAAGATGGATTGGGTATGCTATTGCTGCTTTGGAAATATAAATATATAAGAAACACTTAAAGAGCATGCCTTCTTTCAGGTTCTGCCTTCATGTATTTGGCAGAACCTGGCAAGTTTCCATCTTTAAGGCAAGAAAATGTGTCAAAGGAGAAGCGAGTTTTAAATCAGTTTTGTGTTATAAGTCGGCTCTGATAATGTGTTGCACAACTGGATGGCAGGTGCTTGTTTGCCAAGGGAGTGGAACTGGTATTAACATCAACAACTGTCACTTCCATTTCTCTGAATGATGGGTGAAGAGCTGCAGACTCCAGCAGTGTCCTTGAATGGCTCGTGTCTTCAGGGAAACTCTTTTTGTAGCAAGCAATGCAGAGAGAGCCTGATCTGATTGCAGGCTTCAGAAAGTGCCAAAACAGAGTTCTGATCCTTCCCTTGGGCAAATTCACCCCTTTATCCCTTTGTGTTGTGATTGCCTTGGCACAGCCTTGGCTACAAATGAGCAGTGGCATATGCTGGGAGTGTGATGTGGGGAAAGGACATCTTTTGGAACGTACATTTGAGCATTCAATAAGGGCTTCAACACTTGGTGACATGTTATATCCGCCAGTTGACAAGGAGTCACATGTAAGCAAGCTCTCACTCTTGAGAATGCTGAAACCTCCCCTGGAGATGACTGGGATATCCTGTGGGCAATTACGCAATAGCTAAGAGCCATTGGCCACCTTTCTCTGTCCTACAGCCCCTCTCTGCTTAGCCGGTAATTTTTCTTGGAAGGGGAAGGAACAGAGAAACATAGCATCTCAGCAGAAATTGAGAGGGGAAGGGAGGAGGATCTGTGATCTTGTCCGAATGTCTCAGAATGTCTGTAGAACTTACTGTATTTTTTGCTCTATAAGATGCACCAGACCATAAGACAACCTAGTTTTTGGAGGAGGAAAACAAGAAAAAAAATATTCTGAATCCCAGAAGCCAGAACAGCAAGAGGCTATCCCAGAAGCCCCCAAGAGCTGCACACATGCTCCACGGCAGTGGCGTAGCGTGGGTTGTCAGCACCCGGGGCAAGGCAAGTAATTTGCGCCCCCTAACCCGTGGATTTGCGCCCCCTAACCCGTGGATTTGCGCCCCCTAACCCATGGATTTGCCCTAACCCCAGATGTTGCGCCCGGTGCGGCCGGCCCCCCTGCACCCCCCACGCTACGCCACTGCTCCACGGGGCTCTTTAAAGGGAGCACTGAGTAGAGCCTCCCACCTGCATTCGCTCCATAAGATGCACACACATTTCCCCTTACTTTTTAGGAGGGGAAAAGTGCGTCTTATAGAGCAAAAAAATATGGTGCTTCTGGCTACTTTTATGTGGAAATGTACTGCACAGCTCATCTCTTACACACTCAAAGCAGAAATGGCTATGCTGTAGATGATGCGAAACAAACCAATAGCCTTGGGTTTTCCCCCAAATTACATATTAAATTTACTACAATTATTTACATTCCACATTTCAGGTTACAAATCCTACCAAGGCAGCTTAAAAGTAAAAATCAGTTACATATTTTTAAATTCACAGTAAACAATATCAGCATCAGGCCTGTCGTGAACTGGCAGGACAGGAAGGAGGAAGAGGATCCCAGGGAGGGGTGTAGCTGGGGCTGGGACACACTGGGGCATGCGAGGTATGGTGAAGGAAGTACTCACAGGGTGACCAAGGATGGTGAGGAGATGGAGGTCCATACATGGGAGCCAGAGCAGCTGAACTCATCACCAGAGCTAGAGGGGGCCCTGTCCCCACAAACATGGCAGGCTCTGAGTTGTAGGGGGCAGTGGGAGGGGTGCTTTAAGAGGCTGAGGCAGGCAAGGGCCCACAGCCCAGCTGGCCAGGTGGGGCTTGCTAGAACCACCAACCTTTTGTTAACAGCCAGACACACTGACCCATTGCGTCACAGGAAAGTTACTAAAAATGCTCCTTCCCCTTGACTTCCACACACTGAAAGTTCAGCATCAGAAGGCCTGACAAAATTTTGGCCCTTATACTGATAAGCAATAATGAGAGAAACAGACCAGTGCTATTATAATCATGTCAGCAAATGGAGTTGTATTTTCAGTCTCCCATTTCCATGCAAACGTTAGATTTTCTTTAAAAGTGTTACAGCAGCATTCTTGTTCCTCCAGCTACTAAGTAAGTAATTGAAGCAATTATGCAGCTGACACTGAAATCTAAGAGTTCAAACTGCCTCTGAAATCTAAGAGTTCAGCAAAAGCCCCCTTGGGCATTCAAATTCACACTTTCAAAAATGTGACTATCTTCAGCTTGCTGAGCTCTGCTTAATTTACATTGCACTCAGATGCCATACCAATTTAGCCTAGTTAGCATTCCTATTAGGAAATATTCTCCTTGAGTAGCTCAACTAACCTTATATCAAACCGATAAGGATCAATGACTATTTTGTGATAACTTGCTTGAAAAATTTTATGCCACTTATCCGAATGCTTGAGACAAATACTAATTATTTTTTTAAAAACCTAAGTAACATTTATTTAAAAAAATAAAAATATTAACCATATGGCAGTAAAAATATTTATAAAACTACAGAGTGCAGAAGCCATACGCATCCATTTAGAATGCCTGGTTGACAAATATATTTCAAATACATGAATAAATTGCTAAGTGCTCCTATAAGAACAAGGAAGAGAAATAGGCCCTGTTGGAGATTTGTCAACCTGTTTTGCTTTCTTAAAAAATTTAGACATAAATATAAAAGTTATTATTTTATTTTAATAGGTTTGTAATTAATACTACTTTGTGTATTTTCTTGGGCAATTTTGCTCTATTAAATGTTTAACAAAGTAAAATTAAGCTGAAATAAGCAGGATGATGAGTTCCCAAAGGCCAACCTAACATACGCACTTTCCTTACATTCTACTAAGGTAAATGGACCCCTGACCATTAGGTCCAGTCGTGGCAGACTCTGGGGTTGCAGCGCTCATCTCGCTTTACTGGCCGAGGGAGCCGGCTTACAGCTTCCGGGTCATGTGGCCAGCATGACTCAGCCGCTTCTGGAGAACCAGAGCAGCACACGGAAACGCCGTTTACCTTCCCGCCAGAGCGATACCTATTTATCTACTTGCACTCTGACATGCTTTCGAACTGCTAGGTTGGCAGGAGCAGGGACTGAGCAACGGGAGCTCACCCCGTCACGGGGATTCGAACCACCAACCTTGCTGCCAGCTAGTAGTACATTCTACTAGCTGGCAGCAAAGGACTTTCTGTAGGAAATGATCAAAGATTGGCCAAGCAGATGCTGTGAAAAATCCACCCTAGTCCTCATAGATGTTTTTATACTGTGCATTCTCGGCTGACTGGAAATTTTTAATGGGAAGAGAACTAAGCTCACTGAACCTACGTTGGTCATGTTACACCTCCTAGAATGTTTGAGGAGCTTTTGTTTGAATAATGCCCTCCTACAAATCACAGATCTCAGATCAATAGTAATTCTTTCAATTGAAAATAATCCTCATCAATTTAGTCCCCCCCCCCCCCCGTTATTTGTACGTGTATACAGTTTGTACTGTGGAGACTGCATATGTGGAGTACAGTATGCCTTTCCAGTAGTTACCTGATATGTTTGCAATAAGGTTATTGTAAGATATTTATAGTGTTGCTCACCACCTGCACTGAAAACCAGTGTTAGCTTTTACCTCCTAATTGATCTTTATTCCGGGGATTGTCTCTTTCTCCTTAAGCCACATAACATAGCCAGTACTCAGTATTTCCTAAGGTTCCCCCAACTTCAAAT
Organism: Podarcis muralis; assembly: GCF_964188315.1. NCBI lineage: Eukaryota > Metazoa > Chordata > Lepidosauria > Squamata > Lacertidae > Podarcis > Podarcis muralis. Next base: position 33,330,635 of record NC_135662.1, read on the forward strand.
TTTTATAAATCACTTGGGAGTAAAATCTTGATACAATTTAGTGCTGTAATTGTTACAATAAAAAAAGGACAGGTGAGGACCATTTCATGTGGGGGTTAGGTTCCTGGCTCCTGCACGCATCGGTGGAGCAGGCATAAGTGCACCCCACCCCGTTAATAATAATAATAATAATAATAATAATAATAATAATAATAATAATAATAATTCATTATTTATACCCCGCCCATCTGGCTGGGCTTCCCCAGCCACTCTGGGCAGCTTCCAAAAAAATATTAAAATACCGTAATACATCAAACATTAAAAGCTTCCCTAAACAGGGCTGCCTTCGGATGTCTTCTAAAAGTCTGGTAGTTGTTGTTCTCTTTGACATCTGGTGTGGTGGCGCTGTGGGTAAAACCTCAGTGCCTAGGACTTGCTGATCGTAAGGTCGGCGGTTCAAATCCCCGTGGCGGGGTGAGCTCCCATCGTTCGGTCCCAGCTCCTGCCCACCTAGCAGTTCGAAAGCACCCCTAAGTGCAAGTAGATAAATAGGTACCGCTTTATAGCGGGAAGGTAAACGGTGTTTCCGTGTGTGGCACAGGTGCTGGCTCACCAGTGCAGCTTCGTCACGCTGGCCACGTGACCCGGAAGTGTCTTCGGACGGCGCCGGCTCCCGGCCTCTTGACTGAGATGAGCGCACAACCCTAGAGTCAGTCACGACTGGCCCGTACGGGCAGGGGTACCTTTACCTTTACCTTGACATCTGATGGGAGGGTGTTCCACAGGGAGGACGCCACTACTGAGAAGGCCCTCTGCCTGGTTCCCTGTAACTTGGCTTCTCACAGTGAGGGAACTGCCAGAAGGCCCTCAGCGCTGGACCTCAGTGTTTGGGTAGAACGATGGGGGAGGAGACGCTCCTTCAGGTATACTGGACAGAGACCGTTTAGGGCTTTAAAGGTCAGCACCAACACTTTGGATTGTGCTCGGAAATGTATTGGGATCCCAGCCTGGCCCCATTATGCCCCCGTTCTGCCCTCTTCAGGGTCCAAAAGGAATCCATGTGTTGGTGAACAATTGGGCACACCTAAAATGGTCACCACTTGGATGTTACAGCTGTAGGAATATAGGAAGCTACCTTATACCAAGTCAGACCATTGGTCCATCTAGCTCAATAATGTCTACCATAGATTAGGATTTCAGATAGGGGCCTTTTTGCAGCCTTTTTAAAGCCCTACCTGGTGATGTCAGACAGGGCCAGCCCAAGACACCTGAGGCAAAATGGCCTCCCCTCTCCCGCTGGGAAGAAGTGATGATGACCGAAGATCTATTCTACACCAAGAAAGGGGGGAATAAATATCTACATTGGGATCTGCTGCCCCTGTGGATCCTGCCACCTGAGGCAGAAGCCTCACCTTGCCTCTTGGGTGAGACGACCCCAATGCCAACAATTGACCATGGGACCTTCTGCATACAAATCATGTCTTCTACCTTGAGCTGCAGCTGTTTATGAACAAATGTTTTCAAAGGCAGGGCTTTGTCCTTGAGCGCTTGGGAAAATTCTGTCCTCAGTGGTGCAACAGATCTCATATTTGACAATATTGCACATAACGTACTTAAAGTCAGCCTGAACAAATAAAAAATGTTGTTCGCAGCTTTCAAACAAAGTTATTCCCTCAGACAATTAGGGTTGTGAGGAAACTATTTATTTTCTTTGTCCAGGCAGTGTCCTTTCACTTTATGCTCTGTCCGTCTATCTTTTCTGAAACACAAAAATGTGTCCCCGTTGAGTTGCTGGTTTACTATTTTAACATGTCTTTCTGAATCTCTAGTCCCAAATGCTCGATATTAACCTGTCATTTTGGTGGAAATCAATCCAACACAAGATTAAGCACTCTTGTTAATAAACAGATAATAACCCAGGCTTTATCTGAACAGGGCCTGGTGACATTTAAGCATGATGAGAATACACATACCTCATTCTTATTTGATCACAGTTGATCAAACCACTGCTGAGATAGTTTGAATTGGTTTCAGATTCTGGATTAAGCAGGAACTCTGATTAGTCCTAACCTGCTGCCAATAATTACAGTTCACTCTTACTTTGTTCCAGAAGGAATGGAAGGGGGGACAGCTTGATTTTATGGTCCACTCTTGCTTGCTTAACTGTGGTCAAGCAATTGGCAGACTTGCATCTGCTCTGGTTTTCCCAGGGTGGCCTTGGAAAAGTTACTACCTTGCAAGGCTGTTGTGAGCTTGAATAAAATAAGAAAGGACTTGAATAGTCATCCTTCCCATTGAAATGCTGCTTATGTGATAATAATTACACCGAGCTACATTAACGCAACATTGTTCTGTCTGCTTGCATAGCATATTTTATGACATATTGACATTATGCTGTTTGAAATTGCCTGTCAAAGTTACATGTCTATTATTTCACTAAGCATGTGCACTGCTTTATCCCACTTACTGGCTGTGTGTGCAGAAACTTATCTATTTCATGCTAGCAGCTGTTCCTCATTCAACAGATGTCATTAAAAGTTCATTCTATCACTTACTTTGAATTTTGAAAGACACAGCAAACCAGCAGAAATTGGTTTTTGTTTCAGTATGTCTGTGGCATGGGACTTTGCAACATTTTGGGGAAATGTGGATAATTTTTAAAGCTGCATACATAAAAAGAATGGGTACATATCTGCTTCATAATATCACTCATTGTGAGTGAATTACGAGCTAGATTTCCCCCCCCCCCCGAACAATACAGATGATAGGAATATGCATCAAAAGTACTATTGTGCTGTTCTTATCCAGGATGGGTTTTGTTTTGAGTATTTTGTTAAATCAAGCCATAATCTAGTAGCAGGTTCCATATATAGACATTACAGTTCAATTTTGTAACACTAGAGGGGGGTCAGGAGTTTAGTTCCAGGGGGAATGTAGGTGATCAGTTTATTATGAAGCACTGTAAAGTTATCATTTCAGGATTAAAAGTGAATCTGCAATATTTCTCTCTCTCTCTCTCTCTCTCTCTCTCTCTCTCTCTCTCTCTCTCTCTTTCTCTCTCTCTCGCACACATACACACAAAACCTATAAAATAATGCAGGGTGTGAAGAAAGTGGGGGAAGATAAATTTGGTTTCCCTCCTGCTCATAATACCAGAATTTCAGTCATCCAAAGAAACTGATCAAGAGAGACAAGTCTATCAATGTCCATTAACCAGGACAAGTTGGGCCACTGCACTAAAATGGTGCAGTGTGGATTGCTTCTAATTCAGGATCTTAGCCACTTCATTCCCTTGTCCTTCCCGGTTTTCCCCCACCCATCTCCAGCAGTCACACTGCAGCATGGTAGCACAGTCAGTAGAGCACGAGACTATTAATCTCAGGGCATGGGTGTAGTGCGGGGGGGGGGGCAGCTGCCCCCCAAATCAATAAAAATACATAGCAAACAGAGGTTCCCCCCCCCCCACCAAAAGGCCTGCCCTCCCTAACAAAAATCCTGGCTACGCCCATGTCTCAGAGTCACGGGTTCCAGCTCCATGTTGGGCAAATAATTCCTGCATTTTAGGAGGTTGGACTGGAGAACTCTGGTGGGTCCCTTCCGGCTCTACAATTCTATGAATCCATGTTCAATTCTCTTCAGGTTGTTTTCAGGGTGTTGCATCTTAGTTTATTTTTCCTTTAAAAAATTATTTTGTTATACAGTGGTGTGACGTTAACATATATGAGAGAGTGCTGGAGGGGAAATAGTTAAATAGGTTGCACAGACAGGACCCAGGGGGGTGGAGTCAGTGGGACTATAAAACCAGTTCTGGGAGGAGTTGGTTGGGAGTTTTTGGTGGGTAGTTGGTTGGTTTTAGTGGGTTGGCTGGTTGGGAAAGGCAGTTGGTAATAGAGAGACAGTTAGGGCAGTGGGTTCTTGATTGTGGGGAGGTAGAAGCGATAGAGAGAGGAAAATAAGACTAAGAAAGTAAAGAGCAACAACGTTTGGAATGCCGTAAAAGTTTGTTTGTATCTGAAATAAAATATAGTCTTCTTTATTAATTGAGAACCTGACTGAGGCTGAAGTGATTTTACCAGGGAGGACCTGGTTGGTGGCAGCGGATTAGTGGTGTATGGGTCAATAGTCTGTGAGACGACGGGGGGACCCTGTGTGAACACACAAGTGGTGCCTCTGGTGATGAACTTGATTCATTCCGGAGGTCCATTCTTAAGCTGAAACCATTCTTATCCTGAGGCACACTTTCGCTAATGGGGCTCCCACTGCATGCGCGCATCTGGTGCCGATTTCCATTCACATCCTGGGGCAGAGTTCACAACTACTTCCGGGTTAGCGGAGCTCGTAACCTGAAGCGTTCGTAACCAGAAGCATTCATAACCAGAGGTACCACCTTGGGTTTCCCCTCAAGACTGCTGATACAGTGTGCAGATGGTTTGTGAGACTAAAGCAAGGAGGTTGCAAACAAGAATGCTGATTGATCCTAGACACAGGAGAGCACCTCCAAACCTGCATTTTGAATTCATCATAGTAATTGGGTGGAGAAGCGGCAGAACACAATATCCAGAGGAGAGCCGTGTCAATCTGTTGCAGCAAAAGCAACAGGAGTCTTGTTGAACCTTTAAAACTAACACATTAATTGTGGCAGAAGCCACTTTACTAGATGGGGAAATGTCAGAGAAATATGGGCTCTTCTTTTTCGAAGAAGTTTGCAAGGAACAGCAGACACGCTGCATTATTCTGAAGAGCACAACTTAAGGCAAGATCCAACCAAATGGCAGAAGCGTTCAGTCAGTGTGGGTGTGATCCAATCTCATCAAGAAGCTACTGATTATGAATTAGAAAAGCAACATGAATATATTAGTGTAAATAAGCATCTAAAGAGGGAGATTACTTTTTGTAAGGAGCTGGCCTCTCCCAGTCCAAGTTTCAGATTTGCTAATGAAACTCATCGGTTTCAGGCTGGAGTCTCACTCTGAAATTTTATTCTTGCTGTTGCTGAAATATGTCGACAACCAACTTGTTTGTTTGTTTGTTTGTTTGTTTGTTTGTTTGTTTTGAGGTGGTACACGCTGCTACAGTGTCCCACCAATTCTTTTTTTCCTTGCCTGCCACCACCACTGTACAGCCTCCTGGGAGTGCTGTACACAACCCTTTTATCATCACCATAGCACCTTCCAGGAAGGTCCTGGCTGATCTTAAAAAGGTTGTGCCAGAGCAGAGGCGCTTTGGAATGACCCTCTTATGGTCATCAGGCAAATTCCTGGAAGGAAGGAAGGAAGTAAAAGGGTTGCTCTAAAGCGACTCCAGAAGGCTGTGCCTGCTGCCATAGGAAGCAGCAGATGATGATGATGAGGAGGAGGCGGCAGGCAAAGGTGTGAGGGTGGAGCAAGCGGGTGGGCAGGCGGGTAAGTGGCAGAGGCAGGTTGGTGGCAGGCGATGCAAGCAGGCAAACATTGGTGGGATGGGGGGGCCTGGTGAATACCGGCACCTTTTCCCACAGAAATAAAGCATTGTTGGCAACCATATTTCAGGTCTGGCAGCTAATCTATGACATTTGACCCTAATGTCTAGGATGCATATAGAACTCTCATCAACCCCAGCCAACTTGAATGATATAGTAGCCCAGCAACACTGGAAGGTTCCATATTTCCCACCTCTGATATTGAGTATATTATAGACCAGGGGTCGGCAAGGCTTACTGGGCATGGGGCAGATCACTCCTGCGATCCTCCGTGGGCCAGGGTGGCGCAGTGCGATGCTGGAAATCACTTCTGCGCATGCCCAGATGCCAAAAATCACACCTGCGCAGAAGCGATTTTTGGTGTCTGGGCATGTGTAGAAGTGATTTCCAGAGCCATGGAAGAGAGTACCTGCGCCACGCTGCACTAAACCAGGGACTCGCCGAGTGGGCAGCTCAGTCCAGGGGCAGCTCATGCGCCGGTTAAATGGCCTCCGTGGGCCCATGGGCCATAGGTTGGGGACCCCTGTTATAGACTGAAATAAAAAATTTAAGGATATATATATATATATATATATGCAGGTTTTGGTGTCCTCGGGTGTCTTCCCGTGTAAAAGTTGGGGTGTCTAGGCGACGTTTCGACGAGGTCTCACTCGTCATCTTCAGGCTGGTGCTTTCGGCTTCTTGTTACTGGAACAGAGCAGGATCTCAGTGTTTGAGTTCCTATAAATACTGTTGAGGTGTGGTGTATAGCCTCCAATGTTCTGGGCGGAGAGGAAGTTCCCAGGCTAGTGTGCCTTTTCTTCTTTTGTTCCTTAATTGCTTGAGGGATATCTTGAGTGATTTCTTGAGTGATATCCTGAGTACCACTTAGGTGGGTCATTAGGTGTGGATTAGTTGCTGAAGCTTTTGTGTCTTGACCTCTTGAACTTTGTGAAGAGTTTTTCTGAGAAGATGGCTGTATTAGTTGTGCTCTGGCTTGGCTTCGTGTATAGGGGCGAGCTGTGGTTTTGTGGCCTGTGCCAGCCAGATCTGTGTAGGGATTGCAGGGGGGTGCAGCATCCGGAGGTGCCACCATGGTTTGGCTACTGGATGGTGTCTGTAATTTATCTGTGGAGAGGGTCTGGGTTTGGGTCTGGTGTGGTTGATTGGTGATGGCGTTCTGTGTGCCTCTGGATCTGGTGTCAGTTTTTGTGGGGAGGGCTAATTTCCAGATGTCTGGCAAGCGGGATGTGTCGTCACGCTTGTTCATGTTGTGAGGGTGTTTCTCTATCTCGATGGCTTCCATGATTATTCTCTTGTGGTGATGTTCCATGTTAGAGAGCAATTTGGAATCTGCAAAATTAATTTCGTGTCCTGTTTCTTTCATGTGTTGGAAAAGAGAGGAAGTTTTTTCTTCTTTTTTGACGGCATTCTTGTGTTCTGCGATACGTGCATTTGTGTTCTGCGATACGTGCATTTGTGTTCTGCGATACGAAGCTAATCCAAAAAGAAACACCCCCCAAAAACCAAGACACAGAAGAAAACAATGGCATGGCCCTCCTTCCTTATATCAAGGGCACTACAGATAAAATTAGCAAAATCCTCCATAAACACAATATCAAAACAGCCTTTTGCGCCAACCAAAAAATAGCCAATATCCTCAGAAACCCCAAGGATAAAATCCAGTTGGAAAACCAAGGGGTCTATGAAATACCCTGCAAAGTCTGCCCAGCCACGTACATTGGACAAACAAACAGACGAATAAATGCACGTATCGCAGAACACAAGAATGCCGTCAAAAAAGAAGAAAAAACTTCCTCTCTTTTCCAACACATGAAAGAAACAGGACACGAAATTAATTTTGCAGATTCCAAATTGCTCTCTAACATGGAACATCACCACAAGAGAATAATCATGGAAGCCATCGAGATAGAGAAACACCCTCACAACATGAACAAGCGTGACGACACATCCCGCTTGCCAGACATCTGGAAATTAGCCCTCCCCACAAAAACTGACACCAGATCCAGAGGCACACAGAACGCCATCACCAATCAACCACACCAGACCCAAACCCAGACCCTCTCCACAGATAAATTACAGACACCATCCAGTAGCCAAACCATGGTGGCACCTCCGGATGCTGCACCCCCCTGCAATCCCTACACAGATCTGGCTGGCACAGGCCACAAAACCACAGCTCGCCCCTATACACGAAGCCAAGCCAGAGCACAACTAATACAGCCATCTTCTCAGAAAAACTCTTCACAAAGTTCAAGAGGTCAAGACACAAAAGCTTCAGCAACTAATCCACACCTAATGACCCACCTAAGTGGTACTCAGGATATCACTCAAGAAATCACTCAAGATATCCCTCAAGCAATTAAGGAACAAAAGAAGAAAAGGCACACTAGCCTGGGAACTTCCTCTCCGCCCAGAACATTGGAGGCTATACACCACACCTCAACAGTATTTATAGGAACTCAAACACTGAGATCCTGCTCTGTTCCAGTAACAAGAAGCCGAAAGCACCAGCCTGAAGATGACGAGTGAGACCTCGTCGAAACGTCGCCTAGACACCCCAACTTTTACACGGGAAGACACCCGAGGACACCAAAACCTGCATTCCTGTACCCGTGAAAATCTACGAAAGCATATATATATATATATATATATATATATATATATATATATATGCAGGTTTTGGTGTTCTCCATAAACACAATATCAAAACAGCCTTTTGCGCCAACCAAAAAATAGCCAATATCCTCAGAAACCCCAAGGATAAAATCCAGTTGGAAAACCAAGGGGTCTATGAAATACCCTGCAAAGTCTGCCCAGCCACGTACATTGGACAAACAAACAGACGAATAAATGCACGTATCGCAGAACACAAGAATGCCGTCAAAAAAGAAGAAAAAACTTCCTCTCTTTTCCAACACATGAAAGAAACAGGACACGAAATTAATTTTGCAGATTCCAAATTGCTCTCTAACATGGAACATCACCACAAGAGAATAATCATGGAAGCCATCGAGATAGAGAAACACCCTCACAACATGAACAAGCGTGACGACACATCCCGCTTGCCAGACATCTGGAAATTAGCCCTCCCCACAAAAACTGACACCAGATCCAGAGGCACACAGAACGCCATCACCAATCAACCACACCAGACACAAACCCAGACCCTCTCCACAGATAAATTACAGACACCATCCAGTAGCCAAACCATGGTGGCACCTCCGGATGCTGCACCCCCCTGCAATCCCTACACAGATCTGGCTGGCACAGGCCACAAAACCACAACTCGCCCCTATACACGAAGCCAAGCCAGAGCACAAAAAACTTCTCAGAAAAACTCTTCACAAAGTTCAAGAGGTCAAGACACAAAGGCTTTAGCAACTAATCCACACCTAATGACCCACCTAAGTGGTACTCAGGATACCACTCAAGAAATCACTCAAGATATCCCTCAAGCAATTAAGGAACAAAAGAAGAAAAGGCACACTAGCCTGGGAACTTCCTCTCTGCCCAGAACATTGGAGGCTATACACCACACCCCATCACAGTATTTATAGGAACTCAAACACTGAGATCCTGCTCTGTTCCAGTAACAAGAAGCCGAAAGCACCAGCCTGAAGATGACGAGTGAGACCTCGTCGAAACGTCGCCTAGACACCCCAACTTTTACACGGGAAGACACCCGAGAACACCAAAACCTGCATTCATGTACCCGTGAAAATCCACGAAAGCAAATATATATATATATATATATAATGTTCAGAAATGTACCAACCAAGCACATACATAGATATGTGGACCACATGTCTGGAGCAGCACAAGAAGTCCGGCCTTAAACCATTTTGACTCCCAAACTGACCAAATGTTTTCTCTGCAAGGAGAGAGGGGGTGAGGGAACTGTCCCATTGTCTCAGGAATTGGGAAATCACCTGTCAGGGGTTCAGGAGCAGAGGCAAGGGCAAGGGAGGAAACAGAGAGCGAAGGGGAGGAGGCAGAAGAAAGGATGAGCGATGACGACGACCCGAGATCTCCGAGTCTCTCCAGTGAGTCGGAGGATTCACAGAAAGGAGCACCGGTGGCCAAGGCAAGGGGGGAGTTTAGGGGGGCACCCCAGGGAGATAGAGCCAGAGGGGAATCAGAGGAGAGCAGTTGGAGATCGGGTCCAGCGTCACCGCCAGAGAGCAGGGAAGAGGAAAGGAGCCAGGGGGCAAGCGCTGGCAGCTCACAGCAGGAGGGAGGGCACGAGTCAGGGGTGGCCACACCTCCATCTGGGAGCGAAGAAACGGTTAGACGGAAGGTGGAAGGTTGGGCGCGCGCGCCAAGTTCAAATGCACAGGAAGGAGGCGCAGTAGGCAGCCCGGAAAGAGAGCCGGGTCCTAAAGCCCGGCGCAAGGAGACAGGAGAGTCCGGGGGGTCAGCGTCCGAAGAATCCCGGAAGGAAGAGACCCAGGGGGGCAGAGGGACCCAGAGAAGAACAGTCAGGCGGAAAAGGTGGAGCAGGGCTAGGATATTAAGTTGGTGTACGAGGGGCGGAGATTCAGACGGAGCTTCGCCGATCTAGCTACTAGACATAGGGTTGCACGCAGCAGCTTGAGAATGGAAACTGTAACTCAATAAAGACTTTTACTTAATGACCGTTGGCTAGCGTGATCCTCTGTGAGCTAGGATCTTGAAGCAACCCTGACAGTAAGCTCCGTCTCCTGTATTGTGGGCATCTACAGCCTCGAGGAGAGGAGAGAAGCAGGTGCCTACTAGTGAGCTCACGAACGGCAGCCGACATGACGGCTGAACAGCAGATAGCGGAACTCAGAGAAGCAGTGTCACAGCTGAATGCCGAGGCTCTCGCATCCAGGAAGAGAGAGGAGGACGCAGCTGCCGCCTACAGGGATCTCCAGGTCAGGTTGGAAGTGCTTACGAAGCAAGGGCAACAGACACCCAAACCAGAGGGGATTGGGTTGGGGAGACGCACAGGCGGTCTGGTCTCTCACTTCGATGGGAACCTGCAACAGTATCCCAATTTTAAAGCAGACGTACTGTGTGCACTGCAACTGCTGAGTAAAGATTTTAGAGATGAGCAAGAGAAAGTGGGGTTCATCATGTCTTATTTGCATGGGGATGCCAGAGCGTGGCTGCGCAATTTATGGAGGGATAACGATCCGGCGCTCCAAAATGCGAATGCCTTTATTAAAGCGATGGATGCGTGTTTTTTATCAAGCATTGACGTGGATCTTGCTCGGCAACAGATTCATGGACTGAAGCAGGGAAGGGCCAGCGTACGGCAGTACCATGCCCGCTTTTTCGCCTTGGCCAGTGCCCTAGAATGGGACAGAGATGCGACCCCTGTAAGAGACCTTTTCTGGGAGGGACTAAACAGCTCTGTAAAAGATGAGATTGCGAGGGGGGAGAGACCCCGGACCACCCAGGAGGTCGTGCAGAGGGCGCTGGCAGTGGGGGTACGGCTGGAAGGACGTCCGTGGAGCAGGGACGAAGGGCGTGGAGGGCGCGAACCAGCCAGGGGCTCCTCCTTCTTTCCCAGAGAAGCAGCACGTACGCAATCCACGCCTCCGCCAGGGGGAGGAGCTGAACCGATGGAGGTTGGAGGTGCCAGGGCTCAGTCAGCAACCAGAGCCCTAGCACCAGCAGCAGTGAAAGCGAAGCCTCCTAGAGGGAACAGGAAGTGTTACGTCTGTGAGGAGCCTGGGCATATGGCGAAAGAGTGTCCCCAGAGGCTCCACAAGCTCACTGCAGCCTCAGCAATGGCGACTGCAGCAACGCAGCAAGGAGAACCACAGCAGGGAAACGACGCTGTCTGGCTGGAGGAAGAGGCACTGGGGCCCAGCCAGACGTATTAATGATGCAGTCCCCAGAGATTTTACAGCCCGTGAACCCCCTCCCGCCCAAACCAGTGGTGAGGCTCACCGCGTCGCTCCAGCTGCCCAATGGCATCACCATGGACGTGCCAATCACCATTGACTCAGGCAGCAATGCGGACTTTATGGGGCAGGACTTTGTCAACCAGCATGCTATACAGTTGCTGCCGGCCACACTGCCCCTGCAGGTGGTCACGGTGGATGGCAGGGAGCTGCTAGGAGGGCAAGTGGTGCAGCAGACGCCACCGATGGTGATGCGACTTGGGAATCACCAAGAAGTCATCAGCTTCAACGTCACTCAATTGTCGGACACGCCCATTGTGTTGGGCATGAGTTGGCTGGACAAACACAGCCCAACGCTGGCTTGGTACCAGAGGCAGCTGACCTTCGGCTCTTCCTTTTGTGCTGAACACTGCATCGTGCCCAGGCAGGAAGGAGAGGAAGAGGAGTCACAGCTACTGCTAGGCACGCTGCAAGCGATTCCCCACAAGTACGCAGAATTTTTGGAAGTTTTCTGCGAGAAGGAGGCAGACAGGCTACCCCCTCACAGGCCATATGACTGCAAGATTGACCTGCTGCCAGGGGCGGCGCTGCCTAAGGGGAGACTGTATTCCATGTCAGAGGACGAGCTGCAAGAACTCAAGGAGTTCATAGATCATAATTTGGAGCGCGGTTTCATCCGAGAGTCCAAGGCGGTGGGAGGCAGCCCGGTGTTCTTCGTTAAGAAGCGGGATACGCCCCAAAAGAGGCTCGTAGTGGATTACAGGATCTTGAACAGTGTGACTAAGCCGTCGGACTTCCCCATGCCCCGAATTGACGACCTCCTCGCAAAGGTGCGGAAGGGCAGAGTGTTCACCAAATTGGATCTGCGAGGTGCGTACAACCTCATTCGCATGCGGGAGGGAGACGAGTGGAAAACAGCCATGTTCACGCCACTGGGGACCTACGAATATAGAGTTATGCCTTTTGGATTGCAAAATGGCTCCCACGTTTTTCAAGCATTCATGCATCACGTGTTGGCGGGACTTCTCTACAAGACGTGCGTCTGTTTCTTAGATGACATCCTGATCTTTTCGGAGTCGCAACAGGATCATGACAAACACGTCAAGGAAGTACTGAACAGGCTGAAGCACCATAGGCTCTACGCCAAGCTGGAGAAGTGCCAATTTGACGTGACGGAGGTGGATTTTCTGGGCTACAAGCTGTCTGACAAGGGGCTCGCCATGGACAGCGCCAAGGTTCGAGCGGTGTTGGATTGGAAGAGCCCGCGCAACCGGAAGGAGGTCCAACGGTTTGTCGGCTTTGCGAACTTCTATCGCAAGTTTATCAAGGGCTTCGCTATGCAGACGGCGGCCATCACTGACACGCTTAGCTCCAAGAAAAAGAAATTCATTTGGACAGAGCAGGCGGAACAGTCCTTTCAGGCACTCAAGCGTCTCTTCGCGTCGGAAGAGCAGCTGCTTCATGTCAACCCCAGCAAGCCGATGAGGGTGGAGACTGACGCCTCGGACAGAGCCGTGGGGGCGGTCCTGCTGCAGAAAGACCCGCAGGGGGTGTGGCGACCGGGAGCGTTTTACTCCAGGAAGCTCAGCAAGTCCGAGCAGAACTACACCATATGGGACAGGGAGTTGCTGGCCATTCATGCAGCGTTCAAGGCGTGGAGGCACTTTCTGATCGGCGCCAAGCACACGGTGCAGGTTTGCACGGACCACAAGAACCTAGAGCACTGGCGCACGGCACAGTTCCTGAACCAGAGGCAGATACGTTGGGCTGAGTTCTTTGCGAACTTCGACTTCCGAATAGAGTATGTCCCGGGGGACACCAACATCATGGCGGACGCTCTCTCCCGCAAGCCACAGTATCTGGAGGAAGCAACGCCAGCGGCCGCCATGCACATCTTCGCACCAACAGTGTGGGCGTGCGCCGCGGCAACCGTGGATCTGGAGGCGGTGCGACGAGCGTTGCAAGGGGACTCCTTCGCGCAAGCAAAGATCTCAGAGGTGCAAAGGGGCAAAGCAGCGGCCGACGGTTTCCAGCTAAGAGATGGATTGCTCATCCGTAAAGGGGCCATCTACGTGCCGGGAGACGAACTTCGCGCCAAGGTGCTGCAGCAGCTGCACGACGCGCCCACTGCAGGGCACTTCGGCAAGGAGAAGACGGTGGAACTAGTAGCCAGGGATTTCTGGTGGCCTGGAATGAGAAGGGAGGTCGCGGACTACGTGGCGAGGTGTGACACCTGCCAGAGGGCGAAGCCAGTGCTTAGACCGCCGGCCGGACTGTTGGAACCGCTGCAAACTCCGGCCGAACCTTGGGAGAGGGTGGCCCTGGACTTTGTCACGGATCTGCCCAGCTCGAGGGGCAAGACGGCAGTGCTGGTGGTGGTGGACTTGTTCTCCAAGATGGCACATTTCATTCCGTGTGCGAAGGTGGCCACGGCGGAACAAACCGCCAAACTGTTCATAGACCACGTGTTCAAGGTTCACGGTCTGCCACGGTCTATTCTGTCCGACCGGGGGCGGCAGTTCATCTCAAATTTCTGGCAGCGGCTGATGGGCTTCCTGAACGTCAAGATCAACCTGGCGTCGGCGAGACACCCGCAAACCAACGGGCAAGCAGAACGGGTCAATGCCATCATGCAGCAGTACTTGAGGTGCTATGCAAATCAACAGCCTGCGACGTGGGTGGATTACCTGCCGCTCGCCGAGTTCGCTTACAACAACACGAAGCACGTGTCCACGGGGGTCACACCGTTCTTCGCCAACAACGGGAGGCACCCCAGAACCTTCCCGGGACTGGAAAGGCTGGGGGAAGGGGAGCCGCAGACGGCAGATGCGTTCGCGTCGGAACTGCAGGAAGTCCACGATCAGCTGAGGCGCCACCTGGAGCTGGCCAAGCACGCATACAAGGTACAAGCGGACAAACGCAGAAGGGTTGGCGAAGAGCTACACGTGGGGGACTGGGTCTGGTTAGCAGCCCACGCAGTGCCGGCCAGGTCGTTGGCCAAGAAGAAACTAGGGCATAAGCAACTGGGGCCCTATCAAGTCGAAGAGCAGGTCAACCCGGTGGCCTTCAGGCTGGCGCTTCCGGAGGGTTCCAGAATGCATCCGGTATTCCACAGATCGGTGCTCACTCCCTACAAGGCACCGCACAGGTTTCAGGAACCCGGAACGGCGCAGAGTCCGGCCAGAGACAGAACAGGGCACGCAGGAGTGGCACAGAAGGAGCGCATCAACGAAGTCACAGAGATTTTGGATTCCAGATGGGGGGAAGAAGGGGTAGAATACTTTCTCGCCAGGGAGGGCACCCCGGCCAGTGCGAACAGTTGGGTGCCGGACTACGCCTTGGACGAACCTCTGCTCAAAGACGAGTTTCATGCCCTCTTCCCACATAGACCGATGCCAGCAGACTTTTTCGACGACTGGCTTTTCACACCCACGCTTTCGGGCAGCACGTTCCGGGGGTTCGACTCTGACGAGGACCCGATACGAGACGTCCGTTCCCCGGAGGGGTCGCCCTCGGGATCTGCCTCAGAACCCTCGTATTGGTGGGACGACAAACCAGAGGAACAGTGGCGCAGGAAGTGGCAAGAAGGTCCAGGCCGAGCAACGCCGCGTGGAGGAAGCGAGGGAGAGACGGACATGGACATTTTCGGGGACGATCCAGGTTTCGAGCACGGCGGCACAGAGATGGAAGCAGAGGTGACCGTCGTCGACGAGAGAAGGGAGGAAGAACCGGAAGACTTCGGAGGGAGGCCCGCTACGGGAACCGAACGGTACCCGACATTCGTCTCCTTGACGCAGCAGCACCCAGCTCCAGCACCGGAAGGAGGGGAAGGGGGAGTGGGGGGCTTCGAGGGGGGGATGGATGTCAGGGGTTCAGGAGCAGAGGCAAGGGCAAGGGAGGAAACAGAGAGCGAAGGGGAGGAGGCAGAAGAAAGGATGAGCGATGACGACGACCCGAGATCTCCGAGTCTCTCCAGTGAGTCGGAGGATTCACAGAAAGGAGCACCGGTGGCCAAGGCAAGGGGGGAGTTTAGGGGGGCACCCCAGGGAGATAGAGCCAGAGGGGAATCAGAGGAGAGCAGTTGGAGATCGGGTCCAGCGTCACCGCCAGAGAGCAGGGAAGAGGAAAGGAGCCAGGGGGCAAGCGCTGGCAGCTCACAGCAGGAGGGAGGGCACGAGTCAGGGGTGGCCACACCTCCATCTGGGAGCGAAGAAACGGTTAGACGGAAGGTGGAAGGTTGGGCGCGCGCGCCAAGTTCAAATGCACAGGAAGGAGGCGCAGTAGGCAGCCCGGAAAGAGAGCCGGGTCCTAAAGCCCGGCGCAAGGAGACAGGAGAGTCCGGGGGGTCAGCGTCCGAAGAATCCCGGAAGGAAGAGACCCAGGGGGGCAGAGGGACCCAGAGAAGAACAGTCAGGCGGAAAAGGTGGAGCAGGGCTAGGATATTAAGTTGGTGTACGAGGGGCGGAGATTCAGACGGAGCTTCGCCGATCTAGCTACTAGACGTAGGGTTGCACGCAGCAGCTTGAGAATGGAAACTGTAACTCAATAAAGACTTTTACTTAATGACCGTTGGCTAGCGTGATCCTCTGTGAGCTAGGATCTTGAAGCAACCCTGACATCACCATTTCAAAGGAATGGTCAGACTACCAGGAAAGGCAATCAGATAAGGCATTATCAGATAACCTGACAGACAGGAAAAACAACAACATTCAAATTTCTGTTGTAGACCACTTTTTCTGTGATGTAGGTATGATGTTTGTGGGGGTGGTCTTGGGTTACACTCCTTCTGTGATGTATGTATGATGTATGGAGGGGTGGTCTTGAGCTCCAGGGCAGGGAATTTAAAATGTCTATATAAGGGCAGGCACACCTTGGTTCTAGGTGGTCCTCCTTTCCTGCATGGAGGGGAGCACCCTGTTGCAACAGTTCAGTAAAGATCAGGCTTACTAGCTGCTTTGCTTCTCAATATTCTCTGGTTGGCCTCTGTTATTTTCTCCTACTGATGAAGAACCTACAAAGGACTGTATAAGGGCTCTTGTGTCCCCCATAAGGGAATAAGGGCAGATTTTGTTTATTACAAGACCTAACTCCAAACAGTACTTAGACTTGTAGAATTGTAGCGTTAGAAGGGGCCACAAGGGTCATCTTGTCCAACCATCTGCAATGCAGGAATCTTTTGCCCAACATTGGGCTCACAACCCTGAGATTAAGGGTCTCATACTTATTCTGCCCTCTAGTGAGCTCAGCTTCCCCCACCTCCATAAGACATTGGGGGGAAGTACTTGCCATCAATTACATCACTATTTCACCCTCACCACAGCTCCAGCCTGCCCACTTCAATGAAGCTTCCCCCCTTTCTTTATTCTTCAAACTGACAGTGTGGTGTAAAAAACAACAATAACAAATGACAGTGTTGTATAGTGGTTAAAGTTTTGGACTAAGATCTGGGAGGCCTAAGTGGTTCGAATCTCATAGAATCATAGAATTGTAGAGTTGGAAGGTACCCTGAGAATCATCTACTCCAACTTCCTGTAAGAAGAGTTTGGATTTGATATCCCACTTTATCGCTATCCGAAGGAGTCTCAAAGCAGCTAACATTCTCCTTTCCCTTCCTCCCCCACAACAAACACTCTGTGAGGTGAGTGGGGCTGAGAGACTTCAAAGAAGTGTGACTAGCCCAAGGTCACCCAGCAGCTGCATGTGGAGGAACGGAGACGTGAACCCGGTTCACCAGATTACGAGTCCACCACTCTTAACCACTGCACCAAGCTGGCTTTCAGTAATGCAGGAATACGCAGCTGTCCCATATGGGGATTGAACCTGCAACCTTGGGGTTATCAGAATCATGCTCTGACAAACTGAGCTATCCAGGCCACGAAGCCCACTGGGAAATCTTTGGCATTTCACTCGCTCTCAGCCTAGCCGACCTCACAAGGTTGTTGTGAGGATAAAAAAGAGAGGAGGGAAACTAAGTAAGCCACCCTGAACTCCTAAAAATGTATGTTGAAACAATCAAATCAACGTCTTCTTTTAATTTTTTTAAAAGTATATTTAAAATACAACAACTTCAAAACAGGTTGGTGGGGGAGTGATGAGGGGTTTTGTTGCTTCACAATACCAGCTCAACAGTGTTGTGCACAGCCAGTTGTGGCTGCTTCAGGACTGGTAGAGCTGGTTTTCCCTGCTCTTGGCCCTGCAGAGGATTAGATATATACAAACAGGAATGTGGTGAGTGGACGTCTAGAGGGCAGCACATCCTCTCTTCATATACTTCCATACTCACCCCTAGTTTAGAGGCCCATTCCTGTTACATAAGCCCCCGTCTGAAGTATAAAGTGCTATAGTCTCGAAAAAGGTTTGCCACCTCTGGGGCCAAAGGAACTGTGGATTGTTTATATGTGTATTATAAAAGTAAGTATGAGGTGTATATAAAGTGGTTGGGATTGTGAACTGATGCTGTTTTTGTTGTCTGGAGAATATATTTTCAAGCCTTCCACTTGACTGACAGGGAGATGGCCCTTAGTGAGGGAAAGGTCTTGTAAACCATTGTGGGGAGAAGCAGCTGTTGCTGAAAGAATAATTAGTGTATTAATTCATTCTTATCACATTTATATCTCACCTTGGTAGGTAATGCTGAGAACTGATGATGGCCCCAAGGTCACTCAGTGAGCGCCAAGGTGAAGTGAGGATGCAGCCTTATTTGGTTGCTAATCCACTCCCTTGCCCCACTCGAATGAAACCAGAGTACTGTAGTTCACACCCACATATATTTGAATTTATATATGAGGAGCATATATACCAGTAAGCATTATTTTTGTGTGTTTATTGACACCTCCTAGTTTGTTGGCTCTATTATGCCCAATTAAGCACTGACAGGGCACATGCACCATGTTTAAACACAACAACAACACCCAGGAAGTATGCAGAAGCACTCAGACAACTGTAAGGTTTCTGGTTTTGTGCAGATCTGAGGAATCAAGTGAAATGTAAAATTTAAGGCTATGCTCCGTTCAGGAGTGCGCCAGATATAGTTATGAGCATGGCAGGAAAAGAAATGAAAACACTGAAGAAGTAGTGGGTGTGGAAAGGGGAGTATCAGAAAGTGAACACTGATCCATCCCTCCAAAAACAGAAACCAATCACCAGGAACCCAGAGTGAAATGGTTTGGAGCCCAATTTTCCTGAATTTATTGGATTATCCCCATATAGGGTAAGCTTATAGGGGGAAAGCACTGAGACTGGTGTTGACTGAGGGTGTGGATTACATAAATTTAGTGGGAATGCAGCAGTCGCAAACACACAGCATGTTCCAGTGTCATCAAACTGTCCTGAGATCTTATGATGAAGGGAGGGATATAACTTTATTTTAATAATAATAATAATAATAATAATAATAATAATAATAATAATAAATTAAACAAACAAACAAACAAACAACCTGTAATCCAGCAACATCTGGAGAGCCACAGGTTCCCCATCGCTGCTTTAGACAGATAGGTATATTTATGTTAAAAGAAACTTGTAAAAGCAACAATGTTTGCACTTTAGATTCTTTGGGTGGGGGGAAATTTAGCAAACACTGGTCAAGTTGAATATTTGGGAAGAGAGAAGACAATATATTTCAGCTAGTAGTTTTAGTTGGAAAATCAAGCTGCTAAAATTGATTTTGCATTTGGAGTTGTAGATTTTGACTGATTTTGCCTCTTAAATGGTTTATTTTTAAACACCTCCTCTTTATATTCTCTCAAACCTAAGAGGTGACAAAAACTGAGTTCTAGAGCTAATAATTTTAATATAAGAGTAGATGGTGTAGAAACTGCATAGTGTTAAAAAGAAAATTCAGAGAAATATATGAGATATTGTTGGCAGGGGAAGGGGGTATCCTTTCATGACATCTTCTGTATTGTAGGGTAGCAACACTGTTGATTATGCAGCTGCCATGAGCCCCTCAGCACTTTTGAGACCGATTTTGGATTGGCAGGTTCTGACACAGGAGGAGGAATAAATGGGGAACTGCCATGGGCTACCTTCCCAGGTTGACGAGTCCCACTTGCCCCTCACTTTCCTCTACAGCACACGCAGAAACTGCCTTCTTGACCATGGGGCCCACTATTGGTCTCATCCACTCAATCCACTGGAGCTTGTCTTCATATGCAGGGGAAGTCTCTATCTAACTCATTGAGGGCTTGAGACCCACGGACTACCCTCACCTGGTTTAGCCGGACAGTCAAAGCCATTTCTGCAATGTGGCTGCCAGCGGCGTAGCTAGCCGCTCGGGTGCCTGGTCCCTGGTCCCGCTCAGGTCCCAATCAGCCCATGGGGGCAGGGTGAGCTTCTCCTATGCCTGTAGGGCAGCTGAGGGAGAGGCAATAGGCAAAGGCAAGTCCCATGCTGCCATTTCAGGCAGCGCAGAACCTGCAGGCCTGTCACTCCTAAAATGTTTCATGAGCCCCTTTTTTTAAAAAACTCATTTTTTCATCTCCCCCCCCCCCCCGGTAATGACACCCGGGGTGACCACACACCCCTTCCTCCACCACTGGTGGCTGCTGTCACATGCTGACAACATGTAGGAGCCACAGGTGAGAGCCGAGTGCAGGGTGGGGATCAAAGGTGAACAAACTATTCCAGAAGTAGCACAATGTGTCCCCCATTAGATGTACTACCTCTCCTCTAACACCCCACACACCCCAAATGAGAGACTATTTAGAAATGAAAATATGAATGAGCTACAATAGGCTTTCCTGTTTTAGTGTGTTTTGCTGCAGGCTGAATGAGTATGAAGAATCCCCTTCGGGAAATATTAGTCTTGGTTTCCTGTGATTTTGCATACATCTTTATTCCCATTTTCCCAGGTAGGCAATTCTGGAAAAGCTTTTTGGGAGAAGGGCACAGTGGAGATTTATAGTTCTGTCATATTATCAATTTGTTTACAGATATGCAAGTTGAGCTGGTACATGCAAGCGACTAGGGACAGGGGCAGATGGCAGTAGTCTCCAAGTAACCCCAGCACCTGAGATCAAAGAGAACAACAGCCAGCTCCATAAACCTATTACTTTAGGTATCTTCTTCCATTTTCCTCGATGCAGACCAAAGTCCAGACTGGACTTTTGCAGTTCCCACATTAACAGATGGGCATGATGTTCCAAGTTAGCTTTTTAGATAAAAGGCAACTTTTATGGCCTGCTTAATTACCTGATGAACTTCTCCCACTGAAATCAATTAGTGATGGGCGAGCTCTCCTCAGCTCAATTTGGAACCATCTCACTATTTACAAGCTTTCTTGGCAAGCATTCAGAAAAAGCTTGTCTGTTTTCCCAGGGTTCTCATAATGGGGGTGCATGCATGCTGATGGTGCAGCATCCATCCACCTTGTCATATTGCCCCCAAAACAAACACACCTGGGGACAAGAGAGGGTTTCTGATTTGAACGGGAAAACAAGCCCCTCAGAGGATTTTAAGAAACAACTGCAAGAATTGGTTTTTAAATAGCTTACTTATGAAGTAAAAGGCTGTTCGCTTCACAGCAGCCACTGTTTCATTGAGAAGGGGATAGTATCAAAGAGCTTCTGTGCATACACATCCAAAGTTAGTTGACTTTGATTACCTGCTCTACTGAATTCCAATAATGCTTGTGTTTGGCAGCATCGTTAAAATCAGTAGGTTTTAAAAAATGCATAAACTGTGGCTGGATTGCAATTAGTTTTTGTAACCTGATTCTGACAAGGATGGTGTATTGACCACGATTAAAGCACTAAGCTTTGGGCATGATGCAGTTAAGCACTTGGGTACCACTGATTTAAATCTCCCCCATTGAAATATGTGGGTTGATCACCCACATGCTTATTCAGAAGCCTTATTTAGTTTAACAGGATTTACTCTATTGTATGTGAGTTTAAGATTGTATGGAAGTGAGAGCTGGACCATAAAGAAGGCTGATCGCCGAAGAATTGATGCTTTTGAATTATGGTGCTGGAGGAGACTCTTGAGAGTCCCATGGACTGCAAGAAGATCAAACGCATCCATTCTTAAGGAAATCAGCCCTGAGTGCTCACTGGAAGGACAGATCGTGAAGCTGAGGCTCCAGTACTTTGGCCACCTCACGAGAAGAGAAGACTCCCTGGAGAAGACACTGATGCTGGGAAAGATGGAGGGCACAAGGAGAAGGGGGCGACAGAGGACGAGATGGTTGGATAGTGTTTTCGAGGTTACCAGCATGAGTTTGACCAAACTGCGGGAGGTAGTGGAGGACAGAGGTGCCTGGCGTGCTCTGGTCCATGGGGTCATGAAGAGTCGGACACGACTAAACGACTAAACAACAACAACATGTGAGTTTAAGATTATAGCCTTAGCAGCCCAATCCTAAACAGGCCTACTCAGAAATAAGTCCCATTGAGTCACCGGTAAATGGAACCTACCCAAAGGTATGTCAATACAATCATACCTGGAGTTGAATGTGCTTCAGGTTGAGCGTGTTTGGGTTTCACTGCTCGCGCATGCGCAGGTACTCAAAATTATGTCACACGCATGCGCGGAAGCGGCGGAACATGGCCCGCGCATGCGCAGACACGCCATCACATCTTATGTTCCGTTTGGGATGCGAACAGGGCTCCAGAACGGATTCCGTTCACATCCCGAGGTACCACTATATAGGACTGCTGTCTAAAATGGTATTTTTTTGCTAGATTGTACCCTTCACTAATTCAATACATTTTATTGTGTCAATGCCTTTCTGTAGTTACTGGCCTTTTCTTCTTCTTACATGTTTTTTCTTAATCCCTTTTCTCCCAGGAAGTGCAGTCATTAGAATCAGAGAACAGGAACTCTGGACATTAAAACCAGTAGCCATTAGGTTATAAGAACCAATGATACTGGCTCTGAACTGTGGTTTGCAAGTGAACAAAACTGTAAAAGAACAAATGTTTATGCATGTGCACAGGGTTTATTTTAGTCTGTTTTCATTAGCTTTTCTTCATGGAGGCAAGGCAGCATAACATCTAGCTAGTTTTGCAGGATGGCATTAATTTCTTTGGTGACATGCAGGAAATGTTTTTAATTCTGGCAGGTGAATCATTCTAAACTTCTTAAACTGACCCAACTACCATTTGGTTTTTACTTTTTGTCCAACCAACATTAGGCAATGATGAGTCAGTGTACAATAACATGTTAAAATGAAGGGTGCCTCTTCCTGTCCCTACCGTCCCCTGGAAGAGGTGGCAATTATTTTCTAAGACTTCAATCCTGTACCTAGTTTCCTGTCCCACTGGCCTAAGTGGGATTTACCTTTGAGTAGACATGTGTAGAATTGCACTGTAAATCCAGAGCAATCTTTTACATGTGTGTGTCTGACTGTCCTGTTTAAAGCTAATATATCACATGGATTTAACAGCCAGTTACAATTTCAAACATCCTAAAACTGACCTAAACTGTCTGATTGTGCTGCCTACTTGAACCGTGATTATCATCTGTCCAACGGCTTCACTGTTTTCCAGTCACCAATAAGATTCCAAGGCTATCAATGTCTACTAGCCACAATGGATATGTTCTACCTCTACTGTCAGAGTCACGTCCCCCCATCTCTCTCCCCAAATAGGGAAATCATTATGCAAGGAGATCAAGGCACTTTTCATACCAAAAGCAGGTCTGAATCCCAGTTGAAATGGATCTATAAAATCTGTATCCTCCAAAAGTACCTGGATGTGGTTGGCAATGGCCCTCTCAATAAATTTGCCCATAAAGTGGACCTCTGCATCTGGTCTATAATTGTTAAGATATTCTGGGTCCAAAGAAGGTTTGTTTAGAAACAGTCATAGTACCACTGCTTTCTGGCAGCCTGGGATCTCTCCTTCTTGAAGTGAGGTGTTGATTATCTTCCTAGCCCGTCCAGCTGCAAGATTGTACAAACCACGAGAGGAAGGGCCCAAGACACAAGTGGTTGCACAAACCCGGCCAAGAAGCTTCTCCATGCCTTCTGGCTTCAATAACAGAAACTACAACAGTCCTGCAGGGTGGTTGGCTGTTATACCACTACAGTATTGTAAGCTGGAGGTCTGTGCTGAGAGACATTAACATCCAGCATCCTTGCAATACAGTCCACTGGCATTATTGCAAGTCAGAGGTGAGGCTGGTTTGGATTTGCAGTCAAAAATCATTCATACATCTCAGATTGCAACAAAGATCAATTTACTTCAATTGCCTCCTCAGTGCCTCCTCCCAGGCCAAATCAGGCACTCAGCTGTATGTAGGAGCCTCATTATCCATTGACTTGTTTGCAGATTGTTGCACCGTTAAACGTTCAAAAGCTAAACACCTGACGTAAGACCCTAGTTAGAACAGGAATTCTTTTATTTGATGCTAACTGTTGTTTTTCACTCCTACTCAGCCACCAGTTCGCTTAATGCAGCTGGTAGCTTCTGGAGGTAGCTAAAAGAGGAGTGACAACATATATGGGCATGATGCCATATTTTATGCTGCTTAATTGGGGTGATAGTGACTGACAGTTAGAAGCATAATTGACCAATGAGGGGGACTTGCATAGGCAGGGAATGCTGCAGGAAGAGGCAATTAACTCCAGCAATTTGTCTCTAGTAGGTGAGGTTGCAGGTGGCAAGCTTTTTTAATTCCAGACAGCAAGGTAAAGTAATGGGATACTGGTTTTATATGTGACTGGCAGGGTATCATGATGTGGAATCTGCTCTTCTTTGTAACTCTTTGGAAGATGCGAAATGTCAAATTTCTCCCATCCAAAGATTCATGGCACCTATTCATCCAGACCACACTGTGCCTCTGGAGTATTACCTTACAAACAAAGACAGGTGCAGATGGGAAAATCACTGTAAACAGAGAACAGCTTAAAAATATATATATTTAAAAAACCCCAAATAAAACAATGGAAAGGGGGAGGAGAAAGGAGAGTTCTCTTGTTTGCATCCCATCACTAAAACCACTGGGTGTGAAATCATGCTGTTTCAGATGTATTACTACTGCTACATACCTGTTTTTGCTGAATTTCCTGTATTCCCTTTAGGAAACCTGATCAGCTTTGCATCTGAGGCCCTTCCTCATTACTCAGCCTTGTGTACCTTGCAATGACTCCTTGTGTAGACAACTCCCTGTGTGTCAGAAAGCAAGCACCCAGGGCTTGCATTATACAACAGTTTCAGTGCAGCTTTGTGCTCCTCTAAAATGACATATCCCCACCCCCACCCCCACCCCTGTAGCTGCTCTCGGAGTTGCACTAATAAACTTCTATTCAGTGCTCAGCTGAGACAGTGAACAAAAGCTTTACTTGTGTGCACAGTATTTACTTAAACTTTTCAGCTTGTCATACCTATCATTTAAACTTTATTATGCAATGCTATTTCCTAAATTTAAATTTAGCCGACATGCAACTTACTGGTTTCTGACAAGGGAGACGAGCAAGTCTTGTTTTGATAAACTTGTACATAGAGAGTTTCATGCTTGTTTTGTTGCAGGAAAAGGCAAGGCTTGGGCTTCATCTACAGGAATGGTGAGTACTTCTATTTAACAAATCTTTAACATATTTTAATTTCTGTTCTGCTGTCACTGAGGGCTAGTTTTCTCTCTGACAGGGGAGATAAGCCCATGATTTTGTAAGCAGGAGCAATCCCCAGAAGTAGCCTTAGTAAATGTAAAGGAAAGGAACCGCCTCAGGTGCAGGATTTTGGTAGCGCAGAGGGGAGCAAATAATTTATATCGTGGGAAGGCAGATGACGCCAATGCTTTGAAGAAAGTGAACAGAGAGAAGTTTTCCCCTTCTCTCCTAGAAACTGGGAACACCCAATGAAATGACATGTCGCCTACCCTTCCCCTAATATTTCATGCACTCCATGTGGATGGATGAATGGGTACATACAGACAGAAATGTCTGTCATGAGATATGGTAGTGACCACTGTCTTGGATGGCTTTAAAGGCCCATTAGATACATTCATAATGGAGGATAGGCCTATCAACCGATATTAGGCATGATAGCTCAGGGATAGGCCTTATGCCTCTAAATTAGAGGCAGGGGTCCTTAGGCCCTCCAGCTCCAGTCTGGACAAAGGTCCACCTTGCTCAGCATTGCCTAGATCAGCTGGCAGTGGCATCCCATGGTTTCAGGCAGGAGTAGTTCCCTGCCCTACCTGGAGCTGCTGGTGATCGCACCTGGGACCTTCTGCATGCAAGGCAGACACCTTCTTGTCTTGTTTGTGGACTTTGTGGAGGCATCCAGTTTGCTGCTGCGGGAAGCAAGATGCTGGACTTGATGTTCCCTGGCTCTAATCCAGCAGGGTTCTCTTTATGCATTTTTTGGTCCTATGGCATGGTGACTGGAGACTGGGGGGAGTCTTAGCGGAGTGAAGGAGGTACAGCTAAGCCCTCGGAATTTAGGAAATTCCTTCTAGCATGAAACTGGTGTGATGCTTTCAGCACCAGAAATTACCCCAGTGAGGGAAGAAGTGAGGATGAATCAAGTTATGGGCTTCTATTTAAAGACCAGCGTGCTCATCTACTACTGAACTGTTTGTTCACACAAAAGTGCGATCCACTCCTCTTCCTAGAAAAGAGCTGAGGTCAATATCTTTATGGAGAATGGTACCTTATGAGCCCTCGTGAAAAAGAATATGTTCAGTAGGAAAGTTTTGATGTGTACGAACAGTACAGAAATAAGGCATGCTTTCCTGAACAACCCCTCCCTCCAATTCAAGTGCTAGTGTTGGAACTAACCCTTGAATCAGAGGGAGGTACAGCTGACATGGACATGCTGTCAAGTATACATGTACCACTATTGAATCAAAGTACCGGCACAACAGACTGTGTGATGTTACACTGCCAAAGTAGTGATTACACCTAATTATGAGCGCCTATTTCCTGACACATTGGGCCTTGGGCTTGCATTGTATGATAGCCACCTGCCTCAGAAGTAGGGACTTGGATGCAATTTGTAAGCACTTTGTATGTAGAAGCCAGGCATAAGTAGTAATTGTAGATTCTGAATCATATTTTTACCCAATTACCTAGTAAATTTAGGATGCCTTGATATTTGTGAGTCATGAATGTGATGCTGAAAATCAGGACTTGCAACTTTAACCTCATGTTTCTACAAATCACCTGCCAAAGGCACTGTAAGTGTTTGGTTAGATGGTGGTAGTAGCCAGAATTGCCACATTGTTTCCTGGAGAAGACTGGTCACAGTTATTCATGCTTTATAGTAGGCTTTATTTACTCTGCTTGGGACTGCTTATATACAGCATCCAAAAGCCATGGGTGGGCATACAAATCAATAGAAATCTGAGGTTCTGTCCTCCCTAACAAAAATCCTGGCTACGCCCATGTCAAAAGCTGCTACCATTTTTTTTGTTTGGGGTTGTCTGTCTGGAGCATATTATTTTCAGTACAGTGGTATCTCAGTTTTCAAGCGTCTTGGAAGTCGAACGTTTCGGTTTTCGAATGCCGAAAACCCGGAAGTAACTGTTTCAGTTTTCGAACGCTTTTCAGAAGTCGAACGTGCCACATGGCTTCCGTATTGAGTTTTCCGGAAGTAAATGTTTTGGTTTTCTAATGTTTTGGAAGTCAAACGGTCTTCTGGAACAGTTTACGTTTAAAAACCGAGGTACCACTGTACTTTATTGCCTTCATTGATTACTTATTCATTCCTGGACTTAATTCAAGGTGCTGGTTTTCACATTCAAAGTCCTAAACAGCTTCAAACCACAGTACTGAAATGACCGTCTCCATATATATGGATACTTTGGTCAACATTTGAGGTCTTGCTTTTTTGACAAGTGAGGACAAAGAGCAGTGCCTTTTCAGTTGTGACACAAATACTATGGATTGCCCTCAGGGAAGCTTGCCAGGACTTAAGTTTGTTTCCTTTCTTATGTCTGATTAAAACACAGTTATTCAGGCAGCGTTTGGGTGATGTTGATGGCTTTGCTGATTCTGCTGGGATTTGCTTTGGGTTATTTTGTGTTTACTTTGCTGATTGCTTCCAGGAAGCCTGTTGAGATACTAGTTCACCTACCTTCACTCCATTTTCAAAGTGTCGCTTCAGGAAAATTAGTTGCTGACCAGGGATTTAGAGAGTGGAAGTTCTGGCCCAATGTTTAAATATTAGCTCTTTCGTTGTGGATTCAAGTAGATATATTCAGAACTAAGATTCAGAGTGGTAGGCACTTTGAACCTGTGCCAATTCCTTGTGCTGGTTCCTTCCAGTCTGGGCAGGATCCATGTGAGTAGCATCACAGTCCAAAAACCTTGTGTGACATGGTACCTGCATTTATGGTACATTCATCTCCCCCTTTCTGGTTTAGTACTATGGCATGAAACTCTACATGGAGGAACCTACCATCTGGAAAAGTCTTTAAAGAGTCAACTAAGCAAGTGCAGTGTGGAAAGGGCTGAGATGAAGCATAAATTGACTGTATTTCATTTTCCCTTAATAAAAAAAAAAATCCCTCAGTTTTTCCACTGCTAACTGTATAATCAATTTGCTCTCCTGCTGGCTTGCTAACTTGCTGTTGGCTTTACTTCAATAATATCTAGCCTGTAATGAGGGAAATGGGAGGCTATAATCACACTGAGGAAAATAAGCAATTGTGTTATAACTTGTGCTTTAGCTTTGTAGAATTTTGCTGCCTTTTTTCATTTAAAAGCTCAATATGTCTTTCCCAGCTCCCAGCCTGCTTTGTTATTAGAAGAAGAAAAAGCAGAGTTTTCCTCAAGCTGCATTAATCATATTGCAGTGATCGGCTGGCTCTAAATGCTTAAATTCTTCTTGGTTTTCTGCAGCTATAAGCCCTACCGGGTTCCCTCTCTCCTTCTCTCTTGAACTTTTATCATTAAATTGTTTCAGAATCAAACTGTAGTGAAGATGCAATTCAAGTATGGAAGCCCGCATGAGTAATGCAGCATAATTTTCTTTCATGATGTAAAATTGCCAACCCGAGTATATTTTAGTTGTTAAATTATCCTACTAGAAGTCTTGGAGAGATTACAGAGAAAATAATATGCCATAATAACTGCTGAGTTTGTTTTTCCTTGCCTTCAGCATGACTAGAAATTATACCCTCTATTATGGGTGTGTTCACTCACTCAGTTCTAATTCCACATTTTTTCCAACACCTTGGATATACTAGATACTAGTTAAACATACAAGATAAACAAAGATTATCTTTACCCACAGTGTTGCCAGACAAAAAGCTCTTCTTAGCAAGCTGTCCCCACCCCTCCATTTCTATTTCTGCTTCTCCTCAAATCTTACATTTTTAGAAACATACAATATGCCTGGTAGAACTGTATGTAAAAATAGATGTGATTTTTGTTGGTGCAAAATTAAATATGCCATACACTTGTTTGCTCTGTGCTGTCTTTGATTTCAGAACTGAGTGGACAAGCAATCTATGTTTGTGATCTGTTTTTCTATACATTTTTTTTCTGGTTTAAAACAAGCAGAAAAGGAGGAGAGAAGGTTAACATTAATATTTTAAATTTACCGTGTCATTTTTATATTGTGCAGGCAGTATTTTGTATAACAGCGACGGGGTTGAGCAGGGGAGTAACACACCTCAGAGATCATTTACTAAATGTAAAGTGATAGGCATTACTGACATTTCATTCTCACTTCTCTGCAAATTAATAATATGCATGTTGATACAATGTATAGTTTACCTTCCCACCAGAGCAGTACCTATTTATCTACTTGCAGTTTGACATGCTTTCGAACTGCTAGGCTGGCAGGAGCAGGGACTGAGCAATGGGAGCTCACCCCTTCGCAGGGATTTGAACCGCCGACCTTCTGATCGGCAGGCCCTAGGCTCTGTGGTTTAACCCACAGCGCCGCCTCTTAAATCCTTGTATTAAACTTCCTGGAGGAGGGGGGAGCCCACTTTCACTTGATTCCCATGGTCTCAGTAACTTAAATTCAGCTGCCTTTTCTTTGTCATGGAAAAGACTAAAATCTGCAATACAGGAAACTGGGAAAGAGGTGAGTAAAGCCTCTCTGTGCTTGATGAAAAAACTGTACAAAATAACAGATGTTCACAGCACAATCCTTTACGTTTCTACCAAAAACTGAGTAAAAAGGGACTTATTCTCAACCCAAGTAAGAAAATATAATTGCAGAATTATTGTGCAGCTTCTGCAGGTTGCAAAACTGTGATATTAGAAATAACTGTAACGAAACCACCGCCCTTCATTTAAAGGGCTTTGGAAGGAGTTGAATGCCAACATAAACATAACTTTAGGAACATGCTGGCCATCACAAAGCCCTCATAATGCCCCACATTGATATATTCAGTGGTGTAGTGATCTGGGGTACAGCAAGGTTGAAGACCCATTACTATTTCTGCAGCAGGGTTCCTGTCTCCAGTGTCCCAGAGCCATACAATGAGCATGAAATTGGAGGGTTTTGGCCAATGAGAAGAAATCTTCTCACCTCTTGTGCTGACTGGAGGCAATCAGAGAGAAAGGAGGTAAGGATTGGCTCCTAGGGTCATTCTGGAGAAGGCAGGCAGGTTAGAACACTGAGGTACCACAAGGAACCACAAGGAGCTTCAGTTTCAAGAGAATGGTGTGCAAGTTCTGCTATTCACAATGGAACTTCAAGGAAAAGACAACTTAAGTCACTCTAGAAGAAGATATTAAATGAACTCCAAATCATTTGTCCATGCATGTGCACAGAAAATAGTAGATCTAGTTGAAAGGCAACATACGGAGATTGGTCATTGCATTGCATCTATTATTATTATTATTATTATTATTTATTATACTATGAGATTGTATAATATTAGAAGGGAATATGGCTGTGGCTATGAAGACATGACCTTGCACTTCTGAATTTGCTACTATGCTGTTGCATATATCTTAGTTTTAAAGGGGTCAAATGTGCCCCCTCTATCTGGCCCTCAGGACTCCCCCCGAATCATACCCCTCCCCAGGCCGCGTCTGTTACTGGCCCTGTTCTGCATCCCCCTTAAGTGTGTTCTTGAACTGTGATGATGCCTCTTGTCTGCATGGATGGTGAGATGGGTGTGTAGAAACCTCTTTTGTGGGGGTGGAATGCAGCCTACTGTACAAAGGAAAGTCTTGCATTGGTTGCTCTGCCAACTTTTTCCTTTGGCCACACCCACCAGTGGCATGCGGCCCCTTCAGAAGGTTTTCCATGAGGCAATGTGGCCCTCAGGCAGAAAAGTGCTGCTTTAAAGTGTCTGTGGCCAGACATGCTGGTCAGGCTTCTCTATCCCAAATGGCTGTTCCGTATAACCCAAGAGGTTCAGCCTGGATTCTAGTGTTCCATTGACCCCTTATTCTAGCACACCATTGGCTGAAACTTCAGGGTCTGGCATAGCTCCACCATTCATAGAGCTCATTGGTTTCCTCTGATGTGCCCTAGCTAAACATGTTGCCAGGCCAGGCTAACAAAAGTTTAGCTTAGGCCTTGCCTATCTAACTCACTGGGGGACGCGAATGGAACTGTGGTCCAAACCACTGAGCCTCTTGGGCTTGCCGATCAGAACGTTGGTGGTTGGAATCCCCACAACAGGGTGAGCTCCCATTGCTCAGTTCCAGCTCCTGTCAACCTAGCAGTTTGAAAGCACGCCAAAAAGTGCAAGTAGATAAATAGGTACCACTCTGGCGGGAAGGTAAATGGTGTTTCCGTGCGCTGCTCTGGTTTTGCCTCAAACAGCTTAGTTATGCTGGCCACATGACCTGGAAAAACTGTCTGCGGACAAATGCCGGCTTCCTCGGCCAATAAAGCAAGATGAGCGCCGCAACCCCAGAGTCGTTCGTGGCTGGACTTAACTGTCAGGGGTCCTTTACCTTTACCTAACTCATTACTTGCACTTAGCCTGCTTGGTTCTCTGCTTGTTTACCACCACTGGATACCTGTTTGCTTGGGTCTTCTACATCAGCTTTCTTTGAACATCCTTTTTCTAATTGACGCCTCTGCTGGCAGTCTTTGCAGCCACTCTACCCTGCCTGGAGTGCTGAGCTTTGAAGAAGGCTTGATGACAGAACTGCAGAGCCAGAAGCCGATTGTTCTTGTGCCTTGAGACTGTCTACACACTATACCTTTGGAAGCCTATTCAACATACTACTCTGACCTTAACTATTTGAGGCAAATAATTTGTTCTGAATCTGCTTTAAAGGTATAATGTGTACACAACTTTAGTCATAGCAGCCCAATCTCCAGAAATCAATAAATTTTGTTAAAAAGATGTTTAGTATATATTGCGAAATGAAATAAAAACAAGAACTGTCACAAACATCTCACCTGTCTTTTCAGTATTTGCCCACAAGACCATTCATGATAACACAAATGAAAGGACAGTC
Source organism: Podarcis muralis (assembly GCF_964188315.1). Taxonomy (NCBI): domain Eukaryota; kingdom Metazoa; phylum Chordata; class Lepidosauria; order Squamata; family Lacertidae; genus Podarcis; species Podarcis muralis. The sequence goes on from NC_135662.1 coordinate 33,362,280, forward strand.
CATTGTCAGCGCTATGCCCCTGGCTGTGAAAATTCATGTGTTCCTTCATACCTGAGATTCTCCCAACATGCATACTAGAGGGTGGTTGGGTCTACTTCCATGAAGATAGTGAAGTTGTGCAAACAAATTGCAGTTTGGCAATTAAAATAAGATTATCATTTGTTGCTTTCTTTTCTGACCTCAGTGAGATTGTCTGCTTAGGAAACTGGGAAGAGTGAAAAATGTGTGTATTTGCTTTTCCAAGAATTTTTTTTAAAAACTCTTGCCTGACTTAAAGTGATACAAAATGTAATCCATTTTTTACAGATGAATTTTCATGTTGCCCTTTTTCCTTTGCAATGGAAAATGGCCATGTGAAGCTGCTCTTCCTCACTGCCTGTTTTGTCTCTCTGCTTCCTAAACTGCATACACACCGTTAAAGCATATTTAAAGCACATGATTTCTCACAGAATCCTGGGAGTTGGAGTTTGTAAAGGGTGCTGGTAATGGTAGCTCTGTTAATGGTAAACTACAGCCCCCATGATTCTTTGGGGAAAAACAATGCCCTTTAAATGTATGGTGTGTTTACAGCTGTAATTGTGCAGCTCTTCTACTGAATTCAGTCATAGCAGGTTAGTTCATGCTGCAGAAGTGCATGCTCAAAATACTTTCTCTAAGAAACTAAATTTATTTTTATGATTATTTCGTATCTTAGCATGTTGTCAGAGGAAAAACCCAATGTGCTACATAAAAGCAGAAGGAAAGTCATTTATCTATTGGGGGTTTGTTTTTCTGATACATGGAGTTTTGTTTGTTCCATTGCAAAATACGTATCCAGTCTCAATGCTGTTTAAGAAAAATCTAATTTGTGTGATGTTGTTTTTCTGCAATGGTTACAGTGCTGTTCTTCATTTCTTAATGGAATTTTAAGAGAACTCATGCCATATGGCAACTTCACAATCAATTATTTTGGTCATCTTTTAAAGATAGTATCTCATTTTTTTCCCCAAGTAGAAGTTCCTGTGTTCCTCTACCAACAATTTTATTGGGTGGGGGGGGATCCTGGTAACATGAATAGATTTCTGAGTCTGGGCAGTCTAAAACGCAAAGACACTGATTAGCTGGTGTGACAATATTCTGCTGCCAGCCCATATATACTTTTTTGCTGTTGGAAATGGGATTATGGCTTGAATATAAAGGATTTCTTATCCATGTAATTTGATGGTAGGAAATATTAAAATAAACTGCAAAGTCAATTTCCAGATTGTTCTAGGGAGGAAATGAAAGTAGGGCTGAATACGCTGCAGATTGCAGGTTAGTGTTTTAAAAAGAAAGCCCTGAGCTTGCTGAAATAGAACCAATGCTTACGCTTTTCTGTGCTATTTTCTGTTGTTACACTGAATATAGCACTTTTCCTATTTATTTTTAAACATAACTGTTAAGTTACCGAGCAGTGGAATTTAAACTCGAGTTTGACTGGCTGAAGAGAAGCTCAGAGCAAGGGTAGCGCTGGGGTAAAATCCTGGGACCAGAAGGAATACAGTAAATGTCATATCCTGAAAAACTCTTCCATAAATAAAAATGGTATTTAATACATATTTTAGAAGACTTTTTGGGGGGGCACTCTAATTTGATAGCCTGGCTTTCTTGTGATTTAAGCATGTGTGACTTTCAGCCTGAGCTTCCTCTTCTTGGGTATTTAAGACCTATTTCAAAGTCAGTCCAACTACCGTATTTTTCACCCTATAGGACACACTTTTTCTCCTCCAAAAATGAAGGGGAAATGTGTATGCATCCTATGGGGCGAATGCAGGCTTCAGGAAGCTGTCTGCAAGCCTTGGGAGCCCGTGGGAGTTCCCGCCGGTCTCCCAAGGCTTGCGGAGAGCTGCCTGCATCCCGAAGCCCAGGGCGCGCTGACTCAGCGCGCCCCGGGCTTTGGGCAGATATCTGCAAGCCTGGGGAGACTGGCAAGACTTCCCGCCGGGCTCCCTAGGCTTGCGGATAGCAGCCTGTTCTGGGGGCTGGGGTCGGGGGAAGCTCGGGCTTCCCCCGTCCCAGCCCCGCGCCTGGGGGGAAAATTAATTTTTTCTTCTTTATTTCCCCCCAAAAAACTAGGTGCGCCCTATGGGCCGGTCACCCTATGGGGCGAAAAATACGGTATATTCATTGGAACTTGCTCACAGGTAACTGTGTGAAGGATTAATTGGGTTTGTATTATCTCAGCCTTGGGCTGAAATCCTATACTTGCTGGGAGCAAGATCTGTTGAACTCAATGGGACTTACTTTTGCATAGGCATGAATAGGATTATTCCCTAATGGTTTCTGCCACTGAGAAGTAGAATCTTGAAAGTGGAGGAAATTCTTCATCCCATCTGGTGGCATTTTACTTTGGAGGGGAGGTACATGCCCCCAACCACGGTGTAATTGGGCTTTGATTGACTTTTTACCCAATATGCCCATTTTAAATCTGTAAGCTCCTTATGCGGGACACATTGGTTTCTTTAGATGTCCTTTTTATCATTTAATGGTGAGATACTGAAGGCACAACTGCAAACGACTGCAACAAGAAAGAAAAGTCTGAGCTCCAGCTTATTCTGAGTTTTTGCCTGCCTGAGCTTCTCTGTGCAAATTTTGGCTACCGGTACTTGTTTATATTCTTCCTTCATGATTTCCACTTACTTAATTCATTATTTATTTATTAAATTTAGACCCTGCCCTTACTTGCAAAGGAATCCTGAGCCGCTGGGCGGCAAACACTTCCATCAAAAAATGATCATGGACACAAATCCTGTAATGGCTTGACTTCAGCAACTGAAAGCCAGCACAAACAAAAAGCTATCTAGGGCTCTCCCATTTAATTCTCTAAAGTATTTACCATATCTCTCAGCGGAAGATCACACATAGCATGTCATATGCAGCACTTGAAACTTCCTTTGGTTTCAAAACCAGTGTGTCAAAGAGAACTGATTTTCCAGGAGCAAATCCAAAGTTCATTTGGACTGTAGGAGACCACAGAATGGTTCTTTGGATCCTAGCCTTTGTTTCTAATATAGTCAACACATCCCCTCCATCATTTCAGAATCTATAGGCCTTTCCCACTGTTCTCTTATTTTTGTGAAGCACTTATCTGTAATGGACATTGGCTTTGTAAGAGTTAGATTAGTTTTAAGTTTTGCTTTCTCTTCAAAATGTTTTGAGAAATAATGTCTGGCAAGGCAAGGCAAAACAATATCCACATAAGCTGCCAATTTAACCAATACCCCTTTCATCCTTAGTCCTTTTATCTCATCTGTGTTTAGACTTGTCTCAAGCTGGGATCCATACCAAACAAAAACAATAAGGGAGAACCTCTCTGTCTACACAGAGTACAAGGCTGAGCACATATACTACTGGTAATTAAGGAGCCTTTGGAGACTGCATCTAGTGGAGATAATTAGAGTATGCCCATAAGTGGAGAACAGCCTGTTTAAATATAAAGCACTACTCCACTGTGTCCAAGACTTAAGTTTGCAAGCAGGAAACCAACTGCTGTTTGTCTGCTGCTTCAACACAAATGATCCTTCCTTTCCACCCAAAAAACCTGGGCATTCTGAAATGCCATTGCCTCTGTTTTTGGCTATTGTAAACCATTGTGTACACAGGCAGACTGCTTGACCCATTGGAGCAGATGGGAATTAGATAGCCTAACTGTGCACAGGATTACAGTGTGGTGTAGTGGTTAAGAACAGTAGATTTGTAATCTGGAGAACCGGGTTCGTGTCTCCGCTCCTCCACATGCAGCTGCTGAGTGACCTTGGGCTAGTCACACTCCTTCGAAGTCTCTCAGCCCCACTCACCTCACAGAGTGTTTGTTGTGGGGGAGGAAGGGAAAGGAGAATGTTAGCTGCTTCGAGACTCCTTCGGGTAGTGATAAAGCAGGATATCAAATCCAAACTCTTCTTCTTCTTCCTTGAGTCAAGGCACCATTGTACTTTATCTTTCCTGTTGGGTAGTAAACTCAGTGGTTGGTTGGCCTTTGTCCTCTAACAAGTAAGTACTATTTACAGTAATATTTGCAGCACCAAAGACTAATCCAGTGCCTAGAAGGATTATATTAGAATGCAAATTCAATAAAAAGAAATCAATATGAAACATAGTTCAGGATTAATGAGGAATAAGCCCAATGATCAGTGGAAGAAAATGCACATGCAACACAAACCAGAATAACAGTGTGTGCATGTGTAAAAATATCTTCATACATACTTTGAGATTTCTCCTTAAATCTTTCCCCAGAGCAGCTCCCAGCAGTAAATCAGTAAATGCTGAAGTGTAGTTTGCTGCTAGGTGCTGCCACACGGCAAGTCCGGAAGAAAGTCCCTGTGACGGAACAGTCAGATATTTTGCACATTTGTTCTCAGGAGTTCTGCGTTGTGACTTTTGCAAACTTACAGTAAAATATAGTCAATCACAGTTAACTGGAAGTTTAGAAGTTACATAGAAGAAACTAGGGGGGGGGGAAATGGCATATATGTCAATGATCTTTTAAAAAGCTAATTTATAATTTTAAAAAAAATGTTGAAGGAGGTATTTTCCCATTTGTGTGTGTTGTTGTGCAACTTAAATCTACATGGTATAAGTTTTCAGAGAAAGTAAATGAAAGTATTTGGCAGAGAAATTTCTGAACAAGCATGGGGGGGGGGATTCTTTAACCAGGGACCAGTAAGATCTGCTTGTGTATATATAGAAGACAATAATTATGAATAGATTTATCAGTGGTACATGGAAACACATAGATTGAGTAAAATATGTACTGTACCGGATGAGATTATAAATGTTGGAGGTGTAGATCACCAAGGGCATATGTGCAACATGTTTGGTGGTCATACTCATTGATTAAAATATTTTCATTGATGGCCCATTATGCTATATCTTTAGATCCTTTGACAGTTTTGTTAGGACGTTTGGCTGAACCACTCAAGGATAAAAAGTTGATATGGAATTTAATAGTTGCGGCTCACATACTAGTGGCAAATAAGTGGAAGAACAGATTGCCACCAATGATGAAAGGAGGATTACTTATTATTAGGTAAAGGTAAAGGGACCCCTGACCATTAGGTCCAGTCGTGACCAACTCTGGGGTTGCGGTGGCTCATCTCACTTTATTGGCCGAAGGAGCCGGCGTTTGTCCGCAGACAGCTTCTGGGTCATGTGGCCAGCATGACTAAGCCTCTTCTGGCGAACCAGAGCAGTGCACGGTAATGCCGTTTACCTTCCTGCCAGAGCGGTACCTATTTATCTACTTGCACTTTGACGTGCTTTCAAGCTGCTAGGTTGGCAGGAGCAGGGACAGAGCAATGGGAGCTCACCCCCTCGCGGGGATTCGAACCGCCGACCTTCTGATCGGCAAGCCCTAGGCTTTGTGGTGTAGACCACAGTGCCACCCGCATCCCTCCTTATTATTAGTAGGTTTATTTATTACATTTGTATACTGCCCTCCATCCACAGATCTTGGGGCTGTTCACAACATAAAAATACAAGATAAAAAAATACAAGAATAAAAGCAAACCAATAACTTCCTCACCCTCCTCAATTTATGAAAAGCACATATCTAATGTGGTGTAGTGGTTAGAGTGTTGGACTAGAATGTGGGAGACCAGGAGTCAAGTATCCATTCAGCCATGAAGGACACCGGATGACCTTGGGCCAGTCAGTCACCCTCAGCCTAACCTACCTCACTGGCTTCTTGTGAGGATAAAATGGGGAGAACTACGTACTCCACTTTGGGCTCCTTGGAGGAAAAGGTGGGATATAAATGCAATAAATAAATGGTGAGTATAATAGTTTCCCCATGTTGTAAATTAAAATATTAAAATTTATTGGAATGTTAATATTTGTTTTTATAGACTCGTATATAGAGAAAGATGCATTATTATTGGCACATGTGCCATATATTTATGTATATAAATGTCTGAATTTAAATTATTATAATAAATAAAAAGAAAAGGACATGTTTCATTCTGGGCGGGGAGGGTGAGTGTGTGTAAATCACATTGCTGTGGAGAACAGAGTTATTTAAACCCATCTGCCCAGTCCAGTGCCTGACAGGGGTGCAAATCGTATCCTGACCGGCATGTCTTCTCTAGAAGGTTGGCCAAGGATGAATGTGACTCTTGGGCCAAAAAGGTTTGCCAGTCCCACCTCCCTCTACTTTTCTTGGTTTGATAGCAAGGTATCTGTAATAGTGAACATGGTACATTAAGTATAGTATATGTGGATGTGATAGATGCAGATGAGCAAACTTTTTCTCCCAACCACCTGAAAAACATATTATTTATTTTTCTGCATTCTGCTCTAAGACTAGATCCCTGACAGCTGGACAATGAGCTGCATGTATAACCATAAATAAAGTAGAGCCAGAAATATTACTGCTTACTGAATTTCATTGTGAAAAGTATTGGTCAGAAAGAACAGACTTTTGTCATATTCGGCCAGCAGACTATGCAGATTCTGCAGGAAGCTGCGTTGTGGCATGCCTTTGAATATGATTATTTATTATAATAATCTACTTTTGAGTTCTAAAACATACCCAACAGGGGAAAATTATCAACAGAATGTTATATATGGGAATGTGTGCTGTATCCTGTGTGCTTTTAGCCCAAGGGGGCACACACAGCTGGAAAATACAAATAAAGTAAAACATACAAAAAGAGTGTATACAAAATCAAGACACCTCCAGTATTTGTGGTGCTCAAAGTGTGCCCTAGATGGGGCTGGAGAGTTCTAGCTTCCTGCAGTGCACCCTACAATAAGTTGTAGCTTCACGGTATATTATAAAAACTAATGGTAATGTGCTGTAATTGGAGGTGGATTAACACCACATCAAACCCCCTTCCACATTCAGTAGGCCCTCAGCTGGTGCACCTTCTGTTTAGGTTTGTGCCCTAGAAGATAAAGCAGAACAGAAATGTAACAACAAATCAGCGATAAAACAATGAAAGTATAGCATGTAAAAAACAGCCTTTAAATACCTGTAAATCAGGGAAGAGGAGGTGGGACCACTGTGTTGAATGGGGCTTAATTTCTAGTGAGTTTCAGATTTAAGCACAAATGTTACCAGGAGGCTAGTTTTGCTGGCTCTGTGATGGGCAAAATACCTTTTGGGTACCATGTAGGTAACAAGGTCAAATCCTGCAACAGCCGCTTTGTCTGAACTATTATTGGCAAGAATATTTGTTTGTTTGTTTGTTTATTGTTGTTTCAACTATTGTGGTCATAGCAACCACTGGAAAAAAGTACGTTCTATACAATATATAGATAGACACACACACACACACACACACACACACACACACACACACAAAATATAAATAGGTTTTTATATTTCATTCCTAATTAATTTTTTACAGTCCACCATGTTATTTTCGTTGTCCTCAATTTTGGAGAAGTAACTGCCAATTTTGCAATTTTGTCAAAACCAGATAACAGCTGTGTGATTTTCACTTGGTCATCTGCATCAGGTATCTTACATAACAAATCAAGGATAAACTTAGTTCTCAGTTCAGAATACAGAGAACATAATGGTATAGAACTTCTGCTTGGGTGCCACATATACAACAACACTATTCCGCTGCAATTTTCCTATAGCATCCTTCTATATATTGTGATGGCATAATCTGAAAACGCAAAGCCAGAAAGGCTTTCCTAAATGAACAGAGTGGTAAATCATATAGATCAGGGGGAGGCAACCTAAGGCCCGTGGGCCGGATGTGGCCCAATCATCTTCTCAATCCGGCCCACGGATGGTCCAGGAATCAGCATGTTTTTACATGAGTAGAATGTGTCCTTTTATTTAAAATGCATCTCTTGGTTAATTTGGGGGCATAGGAATTCGTTCATTCCCCCCCCCCCAATATAGTCTGGCCCACCACATGGTTTGAGGGACGGTGGACCGACCCACAGCTGAAAAAGGTTGCTGACCTCTGATACAGATAATTCTCAAACCCATGTGTTATTTTAATTAAATGTACTGTGGAAAGAACAATGGTTTCTGGATTGCCTGTTATTGGCAAGAATGGCTACTGCTATTGTTGAAACATTGTTCAGGATACTGGTATCCTTCAAACATAATCAGGTGCATAGGAGCTGGTTCATGAGCAGATCCCATATGGCTGGGGGCAGTGTTTGTACCTGAGGCTAGAATGACTATTGCTGATGTAGCAGCACCACCCATGCTATGAATGTCCTTTAAACATTGGGGCCACTTATTCAAGAGTATCTTTCACATGGCTGGGGGCAATGTCTATACCTGAACCAGTATGGGATCTGCTCAAAAAACATTGTGTTTCCTTTGAAATTACAATTTTGGTGCACTGCAATCCTAATCTCATTTACCTGGGAGTAAACCCCATTGAATTCAAAATGACTAACTTCTAGAAAGACTTAGCTTGGAAGCCTTAATTTGAATGACAAAAAAACCTTGGAAAAGTGGTGCTGTGGTAACTTTGGAACAATGACTGCGTATTTAAGGGACCCAAATAATGACTGGAAGGAGGTAAATCTGATATGAAAACAACCTCTAGTTCCAATCCTAGGTAGATTTACTACATTTATAATAATTTCCTTAGAACTTCAGTGTACAACCCAGCCAAAGCTAAGTACTTTTATCTCCAATTGATTTCAGTATTCAGTAGTTAATTATATGTCTTCAAATAGTTCAGGGTGACATCCGTGTGGTTTTCTTATTTTATGCTCATAACTCTGTTTGATAGGTTTCACTTAAGAGTAATTTGGCCAAGACCACACTGTAAGTTTTGCAGTGGAACAGAAATACAAATCTGGGTCACCCTGGTCCAAGGTTCAGTGTTCTGTCCACTCTACCACTGGCTCTTACTTCCAAATAATGAATAGGATTTAAATCAAGGATAAGAATATATAAGAGAGACTTTGCAGCTTGAACATGGCTGCCTGATTTTACTGCTGTTAATGTGTTTAGGATTTGGACATAAGGATAAAACTGACAGTGACTATTCTGTGAAATATATTTAATATCTTGATTCAGTGCATATTTGAGCTGATATCCTACAACAGGAAACAGTAGAACATCCTGTTTCTGAAAGACCAAAACAATTTTGTAGTCTATTAAAAAGGTAATCTAGCTATACTTTCTGCTTACAGAGAATCGGCTGAAAGAAAGTATTGGGGCAAGGATATGGACATAAGGAACATGATGATATTTGAAAATGATAGGAAATCATTCTACTGAATGCATTTCTTTCTAAATTAAAATATGCCTCACAGTGAAAAAGTAAAAAAAAAAAAAATCAGCTGTAGAGGAACAGTTCAGTGTCTCATGGGCTAACTAGCTTTAAGTGCAGCACTGAAATCCCGATTGTAAAAGTTGCTGCTGGTATATGTGCTTTTTCGGGATTATGATTTATGGCTGCTAGTGGGCTCCATCCTAAGAACTTCTTTAGTCAGGACAGTCGTACCTTGGAAGTCAAACGGAATCCATTCTGGAAGTTTGTTTGACTTCAAAACATTTAAAAACCAAATCGAAGGTCCTGCAACCAATCAGAAGTCGTGGAAGCCCCGTCGGATGTTCAGCTTCCAAAAATAGTTCGCAAACCAGAACAGTCACTTCCTGGGTTGCAACGTTCGGAAGCCAAAACGTTTGGGAACTAAGCTGTTCAAAAACCAAGGTACAACTGTATATTCAAAGCCCAAACATTTCACTCAGGGATGCAGACAGTCCAGCTGTTTAAATTGGGATTAGGACAAGGAAAAACCCAAGGCAATTCCTTGATTTCTTGAACTATGCAAAATTGCTGTTGCTGTTATGACAAGCCATAAACTTTTACCTTCAAAGCTTTGACCGGAAGAAGGAGGCCTAGGGATTTTTGAAGGACTGTTGAAAACAGTGTAAGTGCCAGCACAACAGTACAAACACTCCCAGAGACCCTTCGGTTTTACCTGTGGAAAACTCTGCTGGCATTGGTGTCCAGCTGGCAGTGCACACCAGCTGTGGGATTGAAATGGGGTGTTTGGGTGGGGTGTCAGAGGAGGCCACAAATCCACATGGGGTCCTAAGCCTCATTTCTCCCTGCTCCCACCACTCCCTCAAGCAGACTCCAAAAACTACACAAGCCCTGGTGTAATTAATTTTTTTAAAACCAAAAAGAAGAATGGAAGGCACTTAATGCGAAAAAATAAGAGAAATCTGTTCCAAAATGTTTATTGTCATTGTAATTACCATAATGTCAAAATAGAAGTCTCAACACTATTTTTTCCCATTGTTCCAACAACAAGAATTGCCTCTGAAGAAGAAAAAGTTTTTTCACACGCATTGGGTGTTTGCAACCACAGTGAACTTCAGGCGGCACTTTGAAAAACTACTTTCAATCATTTTGGGGGTAATCAATTTCTTCCCACCTCCTACCCTGCCCATAGCTAACCAGCAGGGCTTTGGACATGGTAGTTACTCTGCAATAATAATAATAATAATAATAATAATAATAATAATAATAATAATAATAATTTATTATTTATACCCCGCCCATCTGGCTGAGTTTCCCCAGCCACTCTGGGCGGCTTCCAATCAAGTGTTAAAAAGCATTAAATATTAAAAACTTCCCTAAACAGGGCTGCCTTCAGATGTCTCTTAAATATAAGATAGCTGCTTATTTCCTTCACATCTGAAGGGAGCGTGTTCCACAGGGCGGGCACCACTACCAAGAATGCCCTCTGTCTGGTTCCCTGTAACCTCACTTCTCGCAATGAGGGAACCACCAGAAGGCCCTCGGCGCTGGATCTCAGTGTCTGGGCTGAATGATGGGGGTGGAGACACTCCTTCTGGTATACAGGACCGAGGCCGTTTAGGGCTTTAAAGGTCAGCACCAGCACTTTGAATTGTGCTCGGAAACGTACTGGGAGCCAATGCAGATCTCTCAGGACCGGTGTTATGTGGTCCCGGCGGCCACTCCCAGTCACCAGTCTAGCTGCCACATTCTGGATTGACTGCAGTTTCCAGGTCACCTTCAAAGGTAGCTCCACGCAGAGCGCATTGCAGTAGTCCAAGCGGGAGATAACTAGAGCATGCACCACTCTGGCGAGACAGTCCGCAGGCTCAGCCTGCTATGGATTATCACGCCCCTCCCACACACACACAATACAGTGTTATGGTTTTCTTTTTTTGCTGCCTTTCCAAAAAATGCTCAAGATGATGTACAATAAATACCTGCAGTACCTGTAATAATGTATTTAAAAAATAACTCAGGTAAATGCTATGGCTAGGATCCAAAGAACTGGCCAGTTTGTACCCAAAGACTTTGAACCTGTGTTTCTTGAAAAGCGCTGCAACCACCCCCTCAGCTCTGCATGGTGAACTGCCTTTGAAACTGAGAGGAATTTCAAAAGGAGCTTGTAAAATGGGAGGGTGTGTGCATGCATTTCAAAACAACCTGAATTAAGCAAGCCCTTGAGTGCATCCAAGTAGCTATGTGAATCCCATTTTATAAGTAGTGTAACATCTTGTCTACACACTATACAATTTAAATATTTTAAAGCACACTCCCTACTCCAAAACCATCATCCTCATTACCATCCTAGAAACGGTAGTTTGTTAAGGGTGCTGGGAATGGTAGCTCTGAGAAGGCTAAAAAACGGTTCCCAGGGTTCTTGAGTAGGAGAATGTGCATGATGTTTTTTTCCCTGGTCTTCAGGTGATAATGCTTATGAAGCCAAAATGGCCAAATTCACACAGAAGTATCGGCAGCCTTGATGAACCCCCCCCCCTTTTTTTTGCAGAAGTACAGAAGATATTTAGGAAGAGGGAGGCACAAGCAGGGGACGCCCCACTGAACAGCCAAAGAAGAACTGAGCATGTCAGTGGTCATTAAATGCTGGCTGACGGGTCCACAGAAGCAGGGGAAATGTTTGGGACCTACTGGCTTAGTGTGTTTTCTGAACCAGTGTGCATGGCTAAAATCTCAACTCAGAAAGCATGAGCTGTATCCAAGAACAAACCTTCACTTCTGTCAGGGCTGGCCTGCCCATGAGGTAGAACTTGGGGAGGTCGAATCCTGTGCAAAGATGCCCCGCTCCTGCCACCACTGCTAGCAGTCATGCGACAGTGGCTTCTGGCAAGATCTCATGTGAGTTCCACGCGATTTGGCCGGAAGCCGCCACTGTGCAACCCCAGGAAGCAATGCTTGGGCATGTTTGTATGGTCTTGCAAACCAGGCCAATGACTTCCAGTCCATACTGGTGGCCCTTTTAAACCTATTCACTTGCTTGCATATCGAATACATTTTTAAAAAATTGCATGCCAGATATCTGGGGATCCCAGAAGTTAAAAGCCCTGAGCCTTACCTTTTACTTGCGAGGAGGACTAGTGAGTTCCCTAGTGAGGAGCCCCTAGCAAGTGGAGACACAGCTGCCAATGTACTTTTAGGAACCTTGAACTGTGACCCCAATTGTACATCAACAAGGGAGGTTTGCGATTTGGTGGTGAGAGCAAGCAAACTGGGAATGGCTCTGCTACAGTAATTTCAAGCATCTTGGATTTTTCAAGCTGGGCTAGAAATGAAAAATGGGTCCTCTGGCCTCACAATCATGTAAGGTGATTGAGAGGTGAGCAGACCCCACCCTAAAAATGGCCTCCTGAGGGTATGGGGACCCAGGATCCAGCCCACTGATCAGATCCACTTCCTCAAACCATGGTTCAATAAACATGGTTGAGTGTTATGTGTGTACTGGGCCAATGGTGGTTACAGAATTTATTCAGCCCCTCCATACATGAGAAATTTAATATAGTGACACCCTGTGAATGTTAACTTTCTCTGGGAAGTTTGTTTATAAAAGAAAACACATTCCAATAACTTCCTGGCGGGGGGGGGGGTAGCTGAGTTAGCCTGTTGCAGCAAAATTAACAGAGAGTATTGCAGCATCTAAAAGATTATCAGCTTTCTAATTGCATTAACTTTCATGGACTGCAGTCTACTTCATCAGATGCATGACATGTTAAATGGTAAACCAATGACATATGTGATGTGACAGAAATCCATTGCCCCAGTTCTATCTACAAGAGGCACATAAACCTCTTGATTAATTCTAATTTAGTAGTTTCATGTTGCAGCCCCCCTTTGAAGTTTTATGGTATTATAGTTCATCAAGAGAGTCAGTGCTATGACTTCTGGACTGAATCAGGACAACTGCTTTTTATTACACTGCATTTATTAATTTTCTTACCAATGCAATGATGTTTGTGTTATCAGCTACAACAGTTTTGTGAATTACTGCTTTTAATTATGTAACTATCACAATCTCTGTACTTTCGACATTTCATTTCCCTCTGACTTCACTGTTTACAAACATACCCACCCACATGTATATAGATACCTGTAAATTAGGAGAGCACTTCATGCATCTGATGAAATCACACAATACTTTTGAAGCACATTGCTTTCCCCTAAATTATCCTGGAAACTGTAGTTTGTTAAGGCTGCTGGGAGTTGCAGTTACATGAGGGGTAAACTACAATTCCCTGGCTTCTTTCCAGGAAGTGATACACTTTAAATATATGGTGTGGAAGCTGTAACGTATTTATTAGTCTTTAAGGTGCTACAATACTGCTTTTATGTTTTTATAAGTTGCTATTGTTTATTGTTCAGTATTCTCTGTGTTAACTTATTACACGCTATAACAAAAGTGGATGAATTAATTCCAGTTAGCTGACGTTATCAGTGGTCTTCTCCCGATGCCTCTGCCAGCTGAAGTTATGTGCCAAATGGGGAGGTGATGTTTTCATCATTGACTTCCTGCCTGTGGAGCTCTTTTCAGAGAGGCGCACCTGGCATCTGCTTTGGGGTAATAAGCAAAAGCTTTCTTGTTCTTCCACACTGTTAAAGTTCTGAGTTTTAAATTATTTCATTGTCAGTTTTCCATTGTGGTTTCACTTGGTTATATTGATTTCAGAGTTGCAGAGTGGTATACTGTATAAATGTATTTAAGCAAACAAATCCCTTCTGTTCACTTTTTACAGCTGTATTGCTGCACTTACATTGTTTCTGTACTGAGTGTTAATAAACTCACGTAACCGATTTAGTTTACATGAACTGCAGAGCAATGCAAAAAGTGTTGTCTTCAAAAACAAACAAACTGTAAAGTAATACACAGGTTTAAATGATCATGCACAATACTTCTAAACAGATGATGGCCCATTACAAAAGCTGAGCAACTTGATTACCTACCACAATGTGACTGCTTTTATAGATACAAAAAAATAATACCAAGAGCAAAGAATGGCCTCCACAATCCTAGGCTCCCTAAACCTCCTGATAGTTATGTGTGTGTGTTTTACTAAGTTCAGCTGTTTATATTGCCTTTCAGCTGCAGCACATGACATATTGTTTACCAATGTACACATTCCTTTACAACCAATCAGATTGAGGGCACACCGCCATATCAAGGGGGTAAACAGAAAATCTTGGGCCAAAAGTGTCAAGCAGAACTTAAAAATTACAAGAGACCATATAGGGGATTTGAGCAGACAAGGACCTGCAGACTTTGCATGTCACTACATGAGCCTTGTAAACATTGTAGGAACACCCAGAACTTAAAAGAGGTGTGTAAGAGACCAGTCTAAAAAGCAAAGGCCGATGTTCAAAGCCATCATTGTTGTCTGTACTGTACTCGAAAATGAACAGAGATTTATTCTCAGACGTTTAATATATGACTTTTCAGGTTTGCATAACTGGGCATATTACTCTATGAGTTTTTACAGATTTGTACGATGTTCCCTCTTGTTCTATAGCTGCCAAAGCATTCCATCGTCAGACCTACATTAATACTACTACACTACTACTACTACTACTACTACTAATATTAATAATCGCTAGCGTAGGTGGCGCACGGATGCTTCCTTTCCTTTGGACAACAAAAGAAATCAGATTCGAGCGATTCCTTCTCCCTCTCTGTTAATGGCACAATGGCAACATTTCCAAATCCTGCGCTGGGTTAGCAAGGCTGCTTCCCCCAGCCGCCACCCCACCCCCTTGCAAGCTGACGCTCGGCCGAGCTCATTTGTCTTCGGCTCCAGGGCGAGAACGCCGCCTCGCAGGCGGCGAAGGAAGTTTCCTCTCGGCTCCCGCACACCGGTAGTAAGCAGTGCTGCGGGTGCGTGCCTTGGTGTGTGCGCGCCCTGCCTCCCTGCCGAGCGAAAGGACTCGCCTCCGAGGCCACTTTTGCGCCTGGTGAAGGCAAGGGAGTGGCGGCGGCGGCGGCCCTGCTCTCCCTCTCCGTCTCCTCGGCCCTCCCAGTCCCTCCTCTCTCTGGGTAGCTTTGCGGAGAGGAGGAGGAGGCGGAGAGTGAGCTGTGGGAGGGTCCCCATTGAAATAAACAAGCAGCCAGTGATTAAAACGGGAACATGGCGGCCGCGGAGGACTCAGCAGCTCCAGCTTCCTCTTACAAAGCGAAGGTCAGCGCTGGCAGCAGCCTGGGCGACGGCAGCCGGAGACATTGCTGACCTCGGTAAGGGAAGCCACCCTCGCGCCCCTGGCCGCGGGGTCCTTTTCGCGGCGGGATAGGCTGGGGAAGGGGCTGGCCGAGGGGGTCCCTCCCCGGTTGTGTGTGTGTGTGTTGTATAATAACCCTGGTTGTGTGGCGCGCTGCTGGGGATGGCTGCTTAGTGTCTGGAGCCGCTGCCTTGAGAACTTCGGGGGCGAGGGAGGGAAAAAAGGGGGTGTCCGCGAGACTTTTCTTGCCCCCCCATCATCCCCCTCCCTGCAAAAAAAAAAAAAAAAAAAGGCAAGTTGTGGAGGTTTTATTCTCTCCCGAGACGAAGAGCGAGAGAGGTGTCAGCCTGGGTGTCTGGTGTTCTTTTATGAGTGGTGGCGGCGGCGGGTGTGTGGCTGCACCTCCTGTTTTGTGTCGCACCCCGAAATCTGCATGGAGATGAAAGTAAAAAAAAGGGGGGGTAATAATACATTTGAAGTTGGGGGTTTTCACCCACATCCCCCCTACCCCCCCCCCCGATTTCTTGTGAAGGAAAGGGGGCGCCTTGGCTAAATGGGTGGGAGAAGAGCAGAGCTGTCTGAAGGGGAAAGCGGGGTGCTCGCCGCGAAGTGGAAGGGGGTGTTAATGGAGAAGGCGGACTTGCTTCCCCCTCCTCTCTCCTCGGCATGGAGGAGGGTCGTTCCTCGATAGAAAGGACTGAAGGGGTGGCAGCTGCGTGGCTGACAATGGGGGTGGCGGGGGGGGGGGAGAGGGACTGTCTCTCTCTCCTTTTCTCCAGAATGCCGTGTGGCTGCTGCTTCGGAGCGGGGGGGAGAACCGTGTGGCAAAACACCAATCGTTTTTTTCTGTGGAGAAAAACGATTGCTCCGACCGAGGGAAGAGAGTGAGTTGCGCGGAGCGCCTGCCTGACAATCGCCTGGGAAGGAATCGAGATTTGGGGTGGGTGGGTGGAGTGACGGGACGGCGGTGTCGCCTCCTCTCCCTCCTCCGCGGCCGCTAGCGACGGGCTTTTAACTTCTCCCAACTTTTGTGTGCGCGCGCGGCCCTCGAAGTCCCCCCTTCCCGGGGGACCCAACTAGGCCCTGCCTGCCCGCCCGCCCGCTCGCCGCTGGGTGAGAGCGCAGCCTAGGGAGCCGCATTGCCGCTGCCGTGCGCCTGGCTGGGTGGGGGGAGGGGACCCTGGCGGCGGCGGCGGCGGCCCCAGCGGCGCCTTGGTGCTCGTGCGGGACTCGCTCGGCTGGTGCCGGCCTCTCAGGGCGGAGGCCTAGTCGCGGGCTTCTGGGTGTTGGGGTTGCTACGCGCCTCAGTCCCCGGGGACCCAGCGTCGCAGCCTGACGCCGCCGAGTGTGTGGCTATGAATGGGAGGGTGGCGGCGGTGGTGGGGCGACGGGCCTCTCCCCCTTCCTTTCTGCGAGGGACTCTTCTTGTTGTTGAATGTGGGGCTGGGAGAGAGGCGCGCATTTCTGCTTCTCCCCCTCCCGCTTTGTACATGGAGAGTGGCCTTGCCCTCCCCCTTCCGCCGTATAGCGCGGAGGGTGTGCGTCTAATCCCCTCTCCACCTGCTCCCTGAGCTGCTACCCTTGTGTAAGGGGAGGCTGCGAGTGTGTATCCGACGCAGGCAGCATGCTCTTATTTCTCCCCCCACATGTCTTCTCCGCCTTCCCCGAGAATCCTGCCCCAGCTTTTTAACTGGCGAGGTTCAGTCTGGCGACGCCAGAGATTTCATCTCTTGCACAGTGATGGCGTTTTCTTTTCTTTTCTTAGGAGCAGAAGCTCTTGTAGTCGTGGCTCCTGCCCACAACAGTACTGTTGCAAAGGTATCCAGGGTTATTGGTTGTCTTGGCAACTTTGACTTTTCTTCCCGTGTCATCTGTGTTTTCTTCTGCACCATACTTGATATGTTCTGTAATCAACCTGGCGCTCATTCGGAGCTGATACTGATGTATGAAATATGCATGAAATGTGTGTGCAAGGTGGCAAGAAAAATAAAAGGAAATGTACCTGGCTTCTTTGCCTGTTAATCACAGGTCCTTTCCATGAGAAATGTTTTGATAGCTAGAGTCTTGGGAAACACACTGGTTTCTCTGCTGTCCACTTTGGAGATGTTCCTTTTGGACATGACTTTTTTCATACAGAACTGCTGGGTTGTGAACTGTCCTGTGATCTTTGGATGAAGGACAGTTTAAAAATTTAATAATAATAAAAAAGACCCTTTAGACGTATCTACACCATAGACAAACCAATTTGTTAACAGCCATATCTCAAATTTTAACACTCAAATTACAGTTCCTTTGCAGGATTATGGGTTGTATCCAGTGCTACTCAATATACAGTCATACCTCAGGATAAATACACTTCAGGATAAGTATTTTCGGGTTGTACTCTGCGGCGACCCGGAAGTAACGGAGCGCGTTACTTCCGGGTTTCGCCACTCGCGCATGCACAGACGGTCAAAATGACATCATGCGCGGAAGCGGTGAAACGCAGCATGCGCAGACGCACTGTTGCGTCTTATGTTCTGTTCAGGATGCGAATTGGGCTCCGGAACGGATCCCGTTCGCATCCCGAGGTACCACTGAAAGCCCATTGAAGTTAGTGGGCATGATTAAGTTGCATTCTTTAATTTCATTTGTTCTACTCTTAGTAGGCCTAACATTGCAATATAATTACATAATATAGATCTTATAATTTTGGTTTAGCTGCATTTAGATTTTCAAATAAAAGGAAGGATATATAGGTTAAATAAGTATGGTTTTAGACACTCATTTATAATTTCAGTAGGATAAAACTATTCATGGTCCTCTTACTGAATATTTATGTTGGACATCAGATGTAACACCTCAGATTTGGTCAGTGGTAAAATCCCATATAGCATATGAGACTATTGATAAATTAGTAGAAGAGAATAATCACTTCTTGTATCTTATGCAATGTTTTTTTAACACAGTTGCAGAATTCATAATAGAAAAAGTGAGAAAATATCACTCAATAGAGAGAAACATAATCAGGTGGCGATATTCTTGTTCAACTCGTTTTAAATGCAGTTGTATTGATTATAGTGAATATCACTATACTGAATTCAGCTTATCCCTTACCACCTGTGTCTTTGTAGATCAAGGCTGCAGTCCTAACTCTACTTACATGGGAGTCACATTGAATTCAACAGGGCTTCTTAGTACCACTGTTATACTGCAATGCTATGAACTTTTATCAGGAAGTAAATTTCACTGAAATTCGAGGGACTTCTGAGTTAACATACATGGATTGAAGTCAAAGGCAAGGATAGATTTCCCTTTGCCCAGTTGAGGAGCCTTCAACAGATTATTGACCTTGTTGGGTGGGTGATTGTAGGTAAGATGCTTGTGTATTAGCTACATGGCTCTATTTTTTTCAAAAGAGACAAGTATAAATCATCTGAATTATAATTTATAAGGAAGTTAGGTTCTGTTCATTTGGGCCTGAATAGAGACAAGGGATTTTTGTCCCTCTGATGTTAATTTACTTAGTAATACTAAGATGGCTGTGTTATCAGAGATTGCTACATTTGTGAAGTCATTGTTCTTGTTATTCCTGCTCTAATTGAATTATCACAGACTTTTTGTTACCATAATGCCACCTTTTACCATTTTTCTTCCACTGAGTCCCTGCAAATATAACCTGCCAAAGGAAGGTACTACGTACATCTCATGAAATGGATTCTGTTACTTCTGTTAGAATAATTTGTTAGTGTTTAAGGTGCCTCAAAACTCTTTGTTGGGTTTACTAGCCCCTTATGTACTCTTTGCTTTCAAAGGTAGTGCTCTATATAACAAGTCAGAATGTTTCAGGCACAGATCTTAAATCACAGAATTTCAGAATCATAAATATTTTTGTAATTCTTTAAAAATTCTATTAAGTTATGTTCCCCTCTGTATTCTGTATACTGTATTTAAGAGATTAGATACGTGAGTGGTTATCTTTTTCTGCTTTGAATTTTCTGCTTCTATTAATATATTTTAGAACTTACTGTAATCATTACTCAATCGTTTTAAATTTTGAATAGTTAAGAGACATAATGCTTGAAAGCATGGTGAGCTAATCATGCTTTTTGTGACGGGATAATGATAGGTGCAACATGCTTGGCTGGAAAGAATTTGTTAAAGGCAGTATCTCTGACAAGTTTACTAAATTGAATTTATACAATAAATTTAAAGTGGGTTCATCTTGGACACCGTTTAAAGGTTTGAGATTTTTTTGTTAGATTTGAACTGCCCTAGTTGGCTTTCACAGCATTTCACTTCAAAATGATAGTAAGCACACCCATCTGTAAAAAAAGAAAAGAAAAGAAAGTACAGGTTGCTCCATAGAAACAGCAAAGTTCTTTAGAAAGACAGCTGCTACTACAATGCCCACAGTCTTCTGCTCTCTGTCCTTTTCTTGATGATGTCACTGACATGTTGGCATAAGCTGACGTTCTATGCAAAAATGAAACTCAGGCAGGGAGGCTACATAACTTAGATTTTTAAAAGCTGAGCTGTGAAGATTCCGCAAGGAAAGTTGAAAAGTTTTGAAATAATTTCTAAATAATAGTTTGTGTATTGAATAAATTGGTGTGAGATTGTGCTTGTGAATTCTATTTCATATAGTATTCAAGACAACTTAGCATAACAAAACCCTAAAATCTAATTGTGTTTGTAACAAGCTCTTTTCATTTCATTTCATTGTTTTTGCTTATTTTAAAGGAAAGCACTAGTAATAGTAATAAACTGACTTCATGGTGTGTGTATGACCTGTAGCAAATCCAGATTTTAATCTTCAAAGACACATTTACTACTTCCTGGGTATTAAACGGGGGAAACAAAGAACATTTTTGTTCTGTATGTGCATGCATTGCATATGTGTGTTCATACGTTATTAAAAACTACCCTGATTTGATCCACACCATGCATTTTAATTACACATTGTTGCAATTACACAACACACTGCTTAAAAGGCAGCACACTACTGCACCTTTCTTTATTCATTCCATGAAAAATGCTGTTTGATGATATTGGATAGTAGTAAGTTCTATAATGTGAGAGGGAATGTGATGGGGGCAGGCAAGGACCTCTTGTAGATATGCAGATATGCAGAAAGATGCGCATTGTCAGCTGTGGCTCTATTGTGTGCTTTCAGATGGGCATGGAGCTCTCTTTCCTCCTGGGGATTTTGATCTGACAGAGGAGTTCTTTGACTTTAAGATGCAAGGACAATGAAGCTTAAAGTAGCAAGCTAGTAAGGGTGTGTGTGCTGTGTTGATTCTTCTAAAACAACATTGCTCCTTCAGTGAGGTAATGTAAGTGAAGTTCTTAGTAGTATCATATGCTGACTATGTGGGAAATAGGCTGATTCATATTGGCTTTGTCTTATCTGTACAGTAGTTATATTATTAATTGTTTGTTAGTGGTATATACATTATGCAAACATTCCTTGAGCTTAGAGGGTCAGTAGCTTTGTGTATCAAATCGCATGGTGAAACATATAACTGGGAATGTGAATAGGGAGTAAAAACAGGTGTGATACTGTCAATTTGTTTCACATTTTCAAAAACAAAATAAGATTAGTATTTATTTACTGAAAATACAAACCTGCAGGCGTTGTTTAGTGCAGTGCTTGTTTTCTATTAAAAAATTTTTTTTGAATGTAACCTGGAAAGTTTTAGTACATAAACACTTAGGACTTAATATGAACTTTGCTGTAGAGATGCACTTACATGAAGCATGATTTTTGCTCTGCTCCTTTCTGGATAACTTCGTTCCCCTAAAATAATTCTGCAAAAGCTGCTCTTGAAGGCAACAATGTAATGTTACATATAATTAAATCTAGTGAGTATAAACAAAGTACTACCTGGACCCTCAGATCATCTTTGGCAGCCTTTCTGTAGATGCTGTTGCCAAATAAGGCTGGGGCACGTGGCTTCTAAGGAGAGGGCCTTTTCCGTGGTGGTTCCTCATTGTGGAATGCCCCCACCAAAGAGGAGCTGCCCAAAGAGGTCCAATGCTACATTGTGGTCCTTTCAGTAACATTTGAATACATTTGATTTTCAGTTGATTGCTTTTAATGGTTTAGACTGCTTTTTCATTGTGGCTTGTTTTATTGTGATTTTTTTCTGATTTTTGAACTCTCTTTTATGTTCATATTGCATTTTTACGCCTTATGAGGGTTTTTTAAAAATTGCACACTGCCTAGATAATTTTCTGTTAATGGTTGATATAAAGAGGCTATGAACAAAATAAAAACATAGAACAAAGCCAATGGCAAAACTCCGATTAATTTGAATGTTAGGGGTATGCTCTTTAATATGTTTCTTCAACTGTGATTGCTATTGGTTACTAGTCATGGTCTCCTGACTCTTAAGTGGGACTTGTAGAAAAGAAGGTTGTTTTCTTTTTCAGAGGAAGACACAGAATGAACTGAGGTCTAAAACTACTGGGGGACCGGGGGACGGACTGTTTTGTACCAAGCAGCATGAAGGAGGATGTGCACTTGTACAACAGCAATAACTGTTTCCTGTAGAGGACTGAATATACATCTTCCTCTGTGAAAACCACTGCTGATTATTTGGAGGAAGCTGTTGCTGTTGCTGTGTTGACCACATAATTTGTGAGAGGGCCACCAGATACTATTTTGATAAAGTATCCAGACAAGAGAAAGATAGCAGTGTAATTCCATTGCTGACTGGAAGCAATAATGGGTTGAATGAGGGCATGAGGCCAGTAAGCTAAAAGTGAATCTTGATGTGACATGGGTCCTGTTGGCAGGTGATTCTTGTATCCAGAAGTTGAGTAGATAGTCTTTTCTCGATGGGATTTCATTTCCTCTAATGCAGTAATGGCCAAACTTGGTTTTGGGACTACAGTTCCCATCATCCCTGACCACTGGTCCTGTTAGCTAGGGATGATGGGAGTTGTAGTCCCAAAACAGCTGGAGGGCCAAGTTTAGCCATCACTACTCTACGGGACGCGGGTGGCGCTGTGGGTAAAACCTCAGTGCCTAGGACTTGCTGATCGTAAGGTCGGCAGTTTGAATCCCCGCGGCGGGGTGAGCTCCCGTCGTTCGGTTCCAGCTCCTGCCCACCTAGCAGTTCGAAAGCACCCTTAAGTGCAAGTAGAAATAGGTACCGCTTTATAGTGGGAAGGTAAACGGCGTTTCCATGTGCTGCGCTGGTGCTGGCTCGCCAGCTTTGTCACGCTGGCCACGTGACCTGGAAGTGTCTTCGGACAACGCTGGCTCCCGGCCTCTTAAGCGAGATGAGCGCGCAACCCTAGAGTCGGACACGACTGGCCTGTACGGGCAGGGGTACCTTTACCTTTTACTCTAATGGAACAATGGTTTATCTGCAGAGCAATAGTTCAGTAGTGAGGAACTCGGGGTGGGGCACAATTTGGCCCTATAATCCTCTCTATCTGTCCGTTAAGACTGTCCCTGGGCCACACCCCCTTCCCGGCCATACCACATCCTCGGTGTTCAAAATCCCCAATGTGCCAGGTGTATTTTGCAACTGTGGAGATCTCTGGATGCCAGGTTGATGACTGACCTCTCCATCTGGCTAGTGCTGCGGTGCTGCATGTGGCAGCACCACAACAAAGGATATGTAGCTTGTGCTTCTGCACTGCCATGTGAATTAGCTGGTTCACATGGCAGCAGACTTGGCGTCTGTGCTGCCACATGAGCTGCAATCCTAGGTGCACTTACTTGAGGATAAGAAAGCCCCACTGGACACAACGGGGCTTATTTCCAAGCAAATAAATTTCACCACAAAAAAGATGCTTAGACATTCCATTGTGGTGCTCATAACCTAAGTTTAAGGTGCCATTTAGTGATTAGTTTATATTCCTGCATTACTAACACGGCTCATATGACCTTGCTCCAAACCACCCTTGAATGTTTTTGTGTGGCTGGAATGTGTCCTTGAATGATATTTCTTGTTTGCCTGGATGGAGGATAGAGAAGGGATGTTTAGAAAAACTAAGCTACTGTACATAGGTAAAATTTGCATTCACTTTACTTTTGCCTTTGGCTCTGTCCACTAATGGCCAGAAGGTTGTTCAGAAGGGAATGTGGCCCTTAGGCTTGAAAAGGTTCCCCATCCTTGTAATTATTTATTTATTGCATGAGTCTTTCTGCGTGGCAATAAGGGCAACCAATTCTTTGATTCTGTTGCATCTTCCAGTTGTCCAGTTGAACCTTTTTGTATTTTCTGAGGTCTATTTTTGATCTTTCTGAAGACTGTTGCTGTTTGTTTGCAAGGCACTTTGAGGGCAAAGCCACTCACTTCCATAGCAGTCTTGGTCTCCTGGATCCATCTCTCTAGGCCTCAGTATCTAGTAGTGCTTTTTACCAGATTTAGTAAGACAGCTGAGGCCGTTTCGTGATCAGGATAGCCTGTTGTCCAGGTGCTGGTAACTTCCAGATTGGATTACTGCAATGTGCTCTATGTGGGACTGTCCTTGGGGTTGCCCCGGAAACTGCAGCTGGTGCAAAATGCAGAGGCTTGAATTGCACTGGCTGCCAATTAGTTATCAGGCTAGATTCAAGGTGCTGGCTTTGGTGTACAAAGCCCTATCCAGGGTGGAGTGCAACATACAATTTACAACAAAAAGTCAACTAAAAACAGCAAACTTGATATTGAAATAAAATGATAAACTGTAAATAACAATAGCAGTTTAAAAACATATTAAACCAAATTTTACCCAGAGTAAACCTGTTGTGCTTAGTTGTGTTCATTAATTTCTGTGTGTTTGCGCTGAGTAAAACTTAGCTGACTACCACTACGGAGCAGGCTCCTCACCCTGAGACAATAAATATACGAGTACATTGCAAATGCTCAGGCAAACAGGTGAGTCTGTATTTGGCACCACAATGATAATAGTGCCAGTGCCAAGCATACTACTAGAACTAGAGTAAAGGCATTCCAGTACCAGGGCCACCACAAATCTGTTGCTTCTTCTTTTTTTGCATCACAATGTAATATACACCCACCAGCACCAGTAGTATGCAGAGAAGAGCTGCTTCTGAAGATATTGGGGCAAGGGCAGGTTGATTCTGGGAAAGGCATTCCTTCATAGACCATCACCTTGAATATTGCCTAGAAGTGAACATGAGGTCAATTGGTGTTTTGTGATTCCATCCAGCTGAACTGGCAGCTGCATTCTGCACTAACTGAACCACTTGGATTGTCTTCAGATGTAACCACGCATACAGCACCCCCCCCACCACATTACTGTAGTTCTAACAGGTTACCAGAGCACAAATCACTGTGGTAAGGCTGCATCCTATTAACACATAATCTTTCTTTTATAACCTAGGATTTCAAATGTTAGTCATATTCGTTGTGAGGGACATGGATGCAGACGTTCTACTTTGAAGCTTATGCCAAGAGTTTCCAGTCTGTGGTATTGATACCTTTTAGGTGTAAAATCCTTAAGGATGTTCATGTTGCCTCCATCTACCTCTGCATCTATTCCTTCTCCTGTGTTTTTTCATAGACAGTTCTGTGCTAGAGAATTGTTTCCTGCTGTTCCATACTCTAGATCTCCTTTTTGAGGTTTTATTACAATCAGGTAGCATATAAATGCTGCGAAATAAATTTCCCTGTTTATGCAGGATGGTGATGGTTAGAATAGAGGGTGTAATAGTATACAGTACATGACTGGTCCTCACAGTGCCTGGTTTAGGTCTGAGTAAAAACATGAGTTTGACATTTCAGTGGTGGGTGAAAATGGCATGTAGAAATCAAGCTGTGCAGGAAGACCTTTTGCCAGGGGTAGGAAAATCCCAAGGTGTTTAATAAAAGTGCTTAAAATCTTTGTAATTCTCTTCCCCAACCCATCCATGCACATGCTAGTGCTTTAAAACTTGATATTGAGGTTGAAAAAGAAATATTTCATTCTTCACAGCCCAACCATGAAGAACCATCACTTGTGTGGATTTGGGAGTTTGTAGGAATATATATTCTACATATTCATGGTCCAACTTTGCAACTTGTCAAGGGTCTAAATCTTTT
Source organism: Podarcis muralis (assembly GCF_964188315.1). NCBI lineage: Eukaryota > Metazoa > Chordata > Lepidosauria > Squamata > Lacertidae > Podarcis > Podarcis muralis. The sequence continues at coordinate 33,387,772 of NC_135662.1, forward strand.
TCTAATAGTATACTTGCATCTTGCTCCTTTCACCTTTCAGTGTAGAATGAGTTGGTGGACTGACTTGGGTGTGGGTGTGGGTGTAAAATATGTATTCACTATAGCATAAATATAGTATAAATTTGTAGAAAATGTGATGTTTACATAAACTGAAGAAATGTAACACCCTTTCTTGGGAAGAAGGGTTGGAATTCTATGTTTAATTTGTGAAGTTATTCACAAAAAGTTAGTGTGAGAATTTGCAAGAACTTAAAAAGTGAGTATGTTCAATTCTAACTCTGAAACTTCATACTGTACTTGTGAAGTTGTAAATTGGTCCTGTAATGGTGAAGATTGTGCCTAGGTTTTTGGGGGTGGGGCTGGGATTTTGATCTATTTAGTGGCTGTAAAATGATACAGTAAGACTGCTAGTTTTTTCTTTAAAGCAGAGATGGGGGGAACTTGTGACTGTCCAGATGTTGTTGGATTCTAAGCCATGTCAACTCCATCCAGCATGACCAAATGGTCAGGGATGGTTGAAATTGTAGACCAGCAACACTTGGAGGGCAGTAGCTTCCCCACCTCTGCTCTAAAGCTTACTTTAATTTACATCAGTTCAGATGTCCCAGCCCAGTGAGCTTATGGAGGTAGAGACTGCTCAACAGTCCTTGCATCCTACTGTATTCCTACTTGTGTGAGAACTCTGTGTGCATTTGAATCCTGCAGAATTCTGGAGGATGTCTCTATCTTTTTCAGAATAAATAACATTGTGTTTTGGTGAGTCACTCAGATGTTCTGAGCAGAGGCAGGCCTGCAATCCTGTGCATGCTCACTCACTTCAGTAGGACGTGTTTCTAAGTACACATATCTAGGGTTTGGGTGGCATATTCAGTCATTTGCTTACTGTATTCAGTACAGCCGTGTGATAGAATGAGGGGGGAGGTTGTTGAACCCTATTTTCAAGCAGCAGAATTCTGTGGTTAGATCATTTGATCTGCAAATAGAGTACATTAAACAAACATTTGGGTCTTGTTCGGATGTTGTACAGGCTTCCTTCCCCTTTTTGCACAGCCAGGATTAGCAGTTGTTAACATTTTGCTTTCACATTCTTTTAACTGCAGTTTGTGTCATCTGGTGTGATTAAAACTAACTATGGTTAATTTTCAAGGTGTTGTTTTTTTAAAAATAAACTGTCTTGTTGAAACCAAGAATATTTTATATTAACCACAATTTGCAGTTTGGACAACATGACAAGTCACGGTTAACTGCAAGTAGAAGTGAAAGCTTCTGAACTATACCTCTGAGTAGTGCAGGAGGAAGACAGCAGAAGGGAAATGTACAACTTAAAGAGGGCTAGGCTTAGTCACATAACGTTGAAACACTTTTTAGTGTGATGCCTGGACACAGCCACATTGTTACAGTAGAATTATTTAGAAATGCTTGAGGGAATTGTAATAGCTGGGAATGCCAAATACTCTAGTGATTTTCTTTTAGCATGAATGACATAATCAGTGGTAAATAGAGAATATTTACAGTTTGTTTGTTTTTGTTTTATAGCATGCTTGAGATGTATCTGAATATTGAACCTTTCAGACACATAACCTGTGCTATTGATTTGACTGCCTCATTGAGTCTTGGTAAGTTATCTTAAATAATGCATATTAAAATAGCTATTTTATGAATGAAAATGTAGTTTTATGTAATTGTATCCATAAACTATCCATTTTGTTCTTTGAGAAAGCTGCTGCTGTTTTATTTTTATTATTATTACTATTTTTGCTGAAATTTTGGCCTCATACATGAAAATGATTTGTTGGCTAAAATGCACTAAACATTTAATCAGAGGTCAGAGCACCATAAGAAAGTGAGGGAAAGATTGTATCCACTTTGATCACACCTATATCTGTCTGGGGTAATGGAAATCCTCTTGTATGGTGTCACACACACTTAGTTGGTCCAGCTGTAACTCCTAACTATGATTTTATGCTATGTAAATGAGCTCTGCACTTGCACGCATTCTCCTCCCTCACGCCCAGTTTAGTTTCAGACCTTAGTTTGCTGTTAGCATCCTAACTGGGCAAAGCAGAATCGTAAAACCAGTTTAAACAATGATCTAGAATTCTCATTTGTAGACAAACCATAACGTGTTAGTAAATTGGAAAGTGAGGAAGGAAAGCTGAGTATGCAAGAAGTGAGAGCAAATAAACACAGTGCCTTGTTCATTGCATCTGAACTGGCCTAGAAATTCAGGCTTCTTAAATCAGGCAATTATGTGTGTGTGATATATATAATTTTGATGTCTGAGACGTTAAGGCCAGGGTTGCCAACCATTTCTTGGTCCATGGACATATTTTCACACTAGAGGAATTGTCATGGCACCACACACAAAACAATCTATTATTCTTATTGGTACAATAGAATAATTATTTCAAGCCTAATTTTATCTGGGCAGAGGGGACCCTGCAGTTACCAGGGAAGATCTCTATGGATCAATGGAAGCACCTGCATTAGAGTGTAGCTGTAGACTTGAGGACTATAGTTTACAAAATGTAGTGTGCTTCTCCACCATATCCTTCTAAACAGAGTTTGAATATGAGGGGATTATCAAAAGCAATTTATGATCTGGCACAGGAACCTTTCTATTGAAAGGTGCTGTGAAATATCCCACAGGAAAGTTTTAAGCCCTTGTACTAGTTACCCTTTTGGAGCCTACTAATAGTTCTTTTGCAACTGTTGTGACCTTAAAATGTAAAGAAAAGCTGTAATTTAATTTTATCAATCTTTTGTACTCACTTATATACTTCAATCAATCAGACCCTTGCATTCCAAGGGGGTCTTCAACTGCCTATATCCTCATCTTAAATTTGATGAATTCGTTACCTATTTTCTGTTCCTGTGACATACTGTACCATTATAAGGTGGCTAAATTGACCTGAATCTCCCATTTCAATTTTTTGTTCATTGGAATTTCTTTTAGCCCAGTAGTTGAGCCACAACTCTCTGTTTTTCAAAGGAGAACCTCCTGATTTGATTGGCTAGAGTTGTGACAGCTGGGAGAAGCTAGCCAGGACTATAACTTTAGCAAGGGAGCTTGGAGGGAGCTCACTTTACAAGCAAGAGGGAAGCCCCAGATAACAAAGTGACAATATAATGTGAGTGAGCCAGCAGGGTGAAGCTTAGGCAGACTACACTCGTCCTAACAGATCCTAAATTCCATAGTAAAGAAGCTCAATAAATAATAATTGGTTTCAAATAGAAAGCCATCGGTGTGGGGGCTATTCAGTGTATTGTACAGAATGTTCCACACAAAATGGTTTACCTGCTAGACAGAAGTCATGGGTTGTGCTTGGTGTAATGAGCATCTAGCCATCAGAGAGGAAGTTGAGGTTGTTGCATGTGAAAGACATAATTTAGTTGGAATGAACAAATATCCTCCTTGTGTGGTATTCAACTAAGTTTTACCCAGAGCAGACCCATTGAGATGAATGATCATGACTAAGTTAAACCTGTTTAGTAAGTTAGTAAGAGAGAGTGATCAACCATACCAGAGACAAAGGTCGAGAAGTATGAGGATTGAAAAGTGATATTTAGATTATTCAGTGATGAGTTTTCAGTGATTTTTGTGATGACATCCTCGTAGTGCCTGCATGTGGACTATCATTTATTGGGCCCATGAGCTCCTGCCTCCATTCTCCACCATAATGGCTGTGAGGATACAATTACAAGCTTTTGCTTCATTTTTAACTAACCAAAAGTTAATGTAGTGTCCAAACCCAGACAAACTGTATGGTTTGTTGAAACAAGTTCAAACCATAATTTATGAAGATGTCTTAATTAAATCATAATAAAATAAACCACAGTTTAGGGTTTGGGCATAATGCTAGGCTTCCAATCTTCTCACAACTGCTGGAGGATACAGGGGCAGGGGTGGTAGTACACAAACCCAGGACTTGTTCATGTAATAGATAAATAATAGTTTGTTATGTCTAGATGCAATCTGTATCTTTTGAGGACAAATTTTAGAAGTATTGCTGGCGCAGACATAATCTAGAAAGGCCAGGCTAGTTGCATAGTAGACTAGTGATCTATCTTGGATTGGTTATAGAAGAGACTTGTTGTCTAGATTAAATTTGATACTTTGAATGTACTGCAGGCTGAAAAACCTGGATAGTAAGTTTAATATTTCATTGTCAAGATGCCTCTGAATGATATCCTGAGAACTGTAGCCAGTAATGGTGCATGTTAGTCCCACAGGGATGTACAAATACTGGAGAGGAAACTTCTTAAGCACCCAGAAATAAAAACAGCCTTAGTGTGATTTGACCTGTAGATTTCAAAAAGGAGGTATAGTAGTATCTTCTGTGCAAAATCTTATGTAAGTGATGGTTCAGGCTTAAGTAATAGAATACAATATTCCTGAAGATGTAAAGCATTCTTAGATTCTGCTCCTTACCCAATACGCCTCAAATTGTCTGTAACATGAAAGAAAATACTTCTCCCTTAATGGACCTGTTATGTTTAATCCATCGACTAGGTAGGTGAGTATAGATTTTAATAAAGTAATGTGCGTGAAATTGTGTTATTCCATAGAGATAGCAATTTGGCTTAAATATGCTGCACATTTGAGATTTGGCATAAACTTCAGTTAGATATCATATCAGCATATGCTCACATAATATGTTGATGCTGAAGAAAAAGCATATACAAAAGTATTATCAAAATGTCAGAGGAGGGTAGCTGTTTTACTCATATTTTTCCTACTACAACAGATTGTTTAAGGTACCACTCAACAAAATCTCTGATCCAGAGACAGATAGTATAATGTATTCATGTTGAAATCAGTGAGACCTAGTAATGACTGATTAATTTGTCATCTTCATTTCTGCACGATTTCATGTGACTAACTTTCTCTAGATTGTGGTTAATACATTTATTGTGACATACACTGACAAAGCAGGTTCTAGCCCACAACAATGTATCATGTGATGTTTTATTGGTATCGTTCTTTGGCATGTTTCAGCTGAGGAGCTCATTTTTGTAACATACATTTTTGAACCGTAAATGGGATTGATCAGAGAGATTTATTCCTTAGCAGATGAATAAATCATTTCTTTTTTCATGGTCTCACAAGAGCTACCTGATGCCATTTACTGCAACCATTTTGTTGCATAGTGTTAAGTGCTGGCCTCCACTGGCAAAGAGAACACTGCAGGTGGTGTATGGAGGTTGCCCAAGTGGCAAGAAAGGTGCTTTCAGTAACCAATGGCAAGTCTTGAAATCAGGTGTTTTGAGGTAGACCTGTGGTGGTGGAAGCTTTGCTTTTGTGGGATCCAAAGTCTGACAGATCCCCAAGGGGCCTGATTTGGGGGCCCTGAGCTACACCATTCTGGAACTGGCACAGTGAACTATGAGAACTCTCCAGCCCTAGTCTTTTGTCCTGGCTGTCACAAGCACCAGAACTTGAGTTAAAATGGTCATCTGGTTCTGAGCTGGCCATGTAAACCATGGGTAGGCAAACTAAGGCCTGTGTTATTTGTGGGGCGTAGGAATTCCGTTCATTCCCCCCCCCCCCAATATAGTCCGGCCCTCCACAAGGTCTGAGGGACAGTGGACCGGCCCCCTGCTGAAAAACTTTGCTGACCCCTGATGTAAACAGAGATTAAGAATGGACAGTCATACCTTTGCTCCATATTGCACCCATCTCTTATATCCACTTCCTTTTTTTAGTGTTAGAGGACTATATGTTCTTGGTTTTAGATGCAAATACCAGCTTGTATGTAGTGCTGTGATTTAAAAATATTGTTAAAAAAATATTCCTGAATCTTACATAAAAGGTGTAGGTAGACTAGTTACAGCTCTTGCCCCTCTGCTTCAGATATTGAAACACCAGGAGCTATTTAACATAGGTGGAGAGAGAGAAGTGTACACCTGTGCACTGATTCAGCCCACTAACTTGGTTACATCAAGCCCTGCATATAATAAAGCAGATTGTGCTTTAATTGTTGTAACCCACCGTGGGACCTTAGGGTGGAAGCGGGGTGAGGAGGACAAATCGCAGAATCATAGATGGTCATGTATTCCATTTATGAAGAGGGTGCAAGTGAGAGGAGGGGGAAGTTCTCTTGTGAGTGTAGAATAGCAGCATTGGGTGCAACCCTATGCTTCCGCTGCATGGATGACACATGTTATAATTTCATATATCTTGTTGAATGAAATAAAATGGTTTCAAAATCACACCTTCATGGCAGATAATTTGCATGTTAAGTATTCTTTATGGAAGTGTGTGGTTTGTCTAGAAATGGATTCAAAGAATAGGAATGTTAGAAAAAATAGTGTTTTATGTTGCTTATTCTAAATCTGAATTTTCAATTTAAAATAATAGTTGTGTAATAGAAGATTGTTTTTCTAAATTAAATCTTAAGTTCTGGTAGAGAAGATGTGTTGCAGATTTGCAAATGAGAGAAATGTCGCTTTAATTTGTGAAGAACATGTAAGATTTTAATTTTGTGGCCACAAACAGGATAACTGAACTCTTACCTCTTCAGAGATGACCTGGTGCATATTTGAAGCCAGATACTACCTCCCCCCCCCCCCCAAGTATTTGCTATAAGCCTTACTGAGGATGGTAAAAGATCTACCCAAGTGAGTGCTTGACAGTAAATAGTGCTAATTAAATACAGGGCCTGACAATGACACTGATTCTTGGATGAAGGCCAGTAGATTTGTCTTGGTTTTCAGAAAATTTAATTTTCTAGCTCTGTTTATCTACCAGCTTGTTAAAAGATCTAAGGACACTTCAGTGTGATGATGCTGCTGACTTTGCTGTTTTAAGCTTCTGCTGCAAACAGCTTTTGCATTGTTATTTTCTCAATTTCTGATGCTTAGACTGTGAGTGCTTATGTAACTGAAATGGCACTACCCCCCCCCCCCCCCACAAAAGGCACGTCCTTACAGACTTGGGCGTGTAAAGTTTGTGTATGCTCAGTAAAGTATGCTCAGTAGCTATGCAGTGCTGACTGACAGTTGGGTTGGCAGATAAAAAAAGGGGAGGTGGAATGGAATCGAGTGTACTTCATCTGGCAACATTTTGTTATAGGTCCCACTTGTTTTTTATTCTAGTAGTAAAAATATATGCAAATACTTAACTCATTTGGTGTTGTGTTAAAATGATTGTTGTAGTTCAGATTTGTAAGTATTTGATGATTCGTAAGTATTGATGCTCTGGTTTGTGCCCAGTATTTCTCTCATTTGCAGCCAGAAGGTTATGACTAGCGAGCAAGTGAAATGGTATGTTCAAACAAGAATGTCTCTTGCAGTTTCTTTGTATAGCTTAAAATATGCATTTTGATCTTTTTATTTCTATTACTGAGGCTTGGTATGTACCCCTGCTGTTTCTGCAAGGCTGGAATCCCAAGATTTGGTGGCAGTGTCCAGAACTGCAGTTTTGAGCTGCTGTTAATGGTTACTTCCACACTAGCAATGTGTGGAAGGTAGCAGCCATGCCACAGAGGCATACAAAGCAGTTATCACTGTGATTTTTCACATGTAGTTGCATCAAAACTTGGCTGTTCTTCTTGTACTGATAGTGGCATGAGCTTCAGCTTCTTGACATTCAGAAAATATTAGAAAGTTATTATTACAGCATATAATTAGTAGATCTCTTGAAATAAATGTCAGACCCACTAAAGGATTGCTAATGGGGGATTCATGGAGATCAGTTCCATAGCAAATCTGAGAAGGGATGTCAAAGCCCTACATGCAGTTGTAGCATCTTCTTCCTCTGGCAGTGAAGTTCAGTTATTTAGAGGTGTAATTTTTTACCACAGTGTGTGTATGTTCATGGAGGGGGGCAGAAGGGTCCTGTTGCTGCTGCAGTTCTGTGAACACTACTTCTGCCAACAGTGTGATGTTGTTGCTCCTTAAGTATGCTTGCTTAGAAGGAAGTGCACACAAATGTCACCTTAATCCCCAAAGAGCTTCACTTGCTATGTCCCTGTGGAATGAATGAAATGCTTTCAGATTCAGGCAATGTGCTACTCTTCCTTTTCAAGTAAATTTATGTAACAGGCACAGCAGTACACTATTTGAATCCCAAAGAGTCATGCCACATTGTAGCAGAGAAGGACCAGCAAAGCAAAAACTTCTGTATTGCTTCTCCTTTCTTTCAAGTAAATTGCAAGCTTATTTTATGAAGGGTGACAGATTTGGGGCTAGGAATAACTTTGACTATGCCTGTCCCAAATAATTCCCCACCCAAATTTCCAGTTGGGCTACATAAGGCAAATAAGCACTTTGCTACCATTTGTGGTTAGTGGTTGGTGGGTGTTTGCATCTGTGAGACACAAGCTACCAATATCATTGTAGCTTCAGCACTAATTCACATGTTGAAAAGATGGTGTCCCCCCCCCAAAAAAACCCCCCCAAGTCTTGTTTTGTTGTTGGCATTGCATACGAGAAGACAGTGTAAGCGATATGAGAGAGCTGAATCAAGTATTGCTGCAAAAAGTTGCTACTTACACTTTTTCTAAGGCATTAGATAACATATAACAGTTCTTGAGATTTTTTTTTATTACTGAACTAGCAATAAAACTGAGCGGACTGGTGTGTAGCTTAATAAATGCTAGCTTGTGGCCTGGTTTGCATGCAGTGCTATGCTGAACTATGACACAGCACAAATGAGTCAATGTGCAGGCTCCTAGAGAGCAGATGGTGGCCACACTAAAATCCATGCTCCAAGTTACTACAGAGTGGACTTCTAAAATCTTTGGAACTTGCGGAAGAAACTCTCACAGTCACAAACCACAGTGATCTACAATGTGTTTAAAGAATTAGGTGGTCTCTCAAGTAACCTGGTTCTTAGCTGCATAGGGCCTTATATGTTAGTACCAACATCTTGAACTTGGCCCAGTAGCAGATTGGCAGCCAGTGCAAATCCTTCTAGCAGGGTGCTTTATGCAGGTGGCAGTTTGCCAGAGTATAAGTCATAGGGTACTGCTGCAGTCTGTTTAGTTGTAAATTTTGCGGTTATTCACTCAGTGTATACCCTCGGTTAAAATTTGTGTTCTGGGTTATTTCCATTGCATCAATATAGCTGTAATAGTGAGGAGAATGTGACCTATTGTTGAAGATAAACATTTCCTGCCCCTGCCCCAAGAAAGGGGGGAAATGGAGAGTGTACTTAAAACCTTTCATTGGGCCCCTTCCCCCCTATTTTTTTTTAAGTATTAAACTTCCTGTTTGCACTACAGAACAGATGGACGTCTAAAATGCAGCGTCAGGAAACTTTTTTAGTGTTTGCAGCATTCCTAACAGAATAGCTCATTTTGCATGTGCTGAATTTATAGAGAAGCAATAGAGGACGTTTATTAGCTTTTGCTTATTGTTGGGAAGGAGACGAGTAAGCAGCTCCACATGGCTGGCATTTTAGAGAATGGAAGAGTGGCCCTCTTATGTGGTGCTGTCTGCTACCAAGAGCTATGAGGATGATCAGTGCAGCCATTTTGCAGAATCTACTGACTTGTCCTGCTTCACAGACAAAAATTGCTCATATTTGGCATGATTTGGGTTTTACTAATCTTTCTGCCTCAAGAACCATAGGTGTAGATAGAAGGACCAGTTAAGAATGGAAAGGTTTTGGATTGCATACTGGCACAGGGAAGGTGCTTCAGGGGATAATAGAAACAACCAAGGGATCATGAGGAAATAGTGACACAGCTGCAGAATCTGACAGATATTTATGGTTATATTGTAATATGAAGGCAGAAGGATCTGTATCACAGAGACACTTGGGACACAGGTCATTGTTGCTGTTATTCATCGCTTCTGAGGTTTGCAACTTTAGGGTTACCCTGGTTCCTTAATTATATCTGGACCATTTGGCTGCAGTGGTGTCTGTGGAGTTAGTGGAGCACTGTGGAGGCAGTGCTGTCATTCTTTTAGGGATTTTTATCCTATCATTTGAATTCTCTGCACACCCCCTGGAGTGTCACAGATGCACAAAAACAAAATGCAGTTAATACAATGGAACAACAACATATTTTTTAAAGAGTTGAATAAAACCAGCATAAAACTTATTCTGTCATGGATTAAAAATTAATTACAATTTTATGGGAGATAAAAAAGGGAGATTAAAAAGGGTTTTGTCTGGCACTGAAGAGGTAACAAAGTAGGCACCAGGTGAACATTGTTGGGGAGAGCATCACAGCATGTGTGCTTGACTGCTTAGTATTTTAGCCTTAGTTCTTGCATTGCTGTTTTCATTTTTCTACATAGTGATATAACTCTGTACATTGTGATTTAGAAAACTACATTCTGATTTCAGTATTGTGAATATATAGTACTTGTTCAAACACAAGTTTATCTCAGTTTATTGCCTTGTAACCACAGATTGAAGTTGTAAGTTGAAATTAGTGTAAGGAGTCATCATGCCTTAAATAAAACAGTAAAACCAGTTTATTTTGTGTTTTCACTTGGTAAGATTCACCCTTGCCTCATTAGATATTTGGCTAACACATAAAGCAACTACTGTTGTAAATTCTTATGATTTCTGCTTCATTGTAGTTTTATCATAGATTGTAGTTTACAAGATAAGTCCATTGCTTAGAGTGGCTCTGTTCTGTGTATAAACTACCTTTCAATATCACCCGGAGTGTTTAGTCCTCAGAAAATGAAGGGGCATGCTGATTCTTAACTCTGAATTAGTGTAGCTATAAAAAAGAAAATGAAATCTGTTTTGTCATAAGTCTTGTAAAAGAGAACTTATTTAGCAACTGTTAAAGATGGAGGTGCTTTTCGCAAACTAGTTTAGGTTGTTGGGACTAGAATGTTATTGTTATTGTGTCTGGTTTTGTGCTTTTTAAAAATAAGCTTAAAATATCCATCACCATCATGGTTTTATCTGTATTGACACTATTTCAAACTGTTTCAGTATTTTCAAACAAAAGATATAGGCTGCAATCCTATGTACTTTTCTGGAAGTAAAGGTAAATAAAGGTAAAGAGACCCCTGACTGTTAAGGTCCAGTCGTGACCGACTCTGGGGTTGCGGCGCTCATCTCGCTTTATTGGTCAAGGGAGCTGGCGTACAGCTTCTGGGACATGTGGCCAGCATGACTAAGCCGCTTCTGGAGAACCAGAGCAGCGCACGGAAACGCCGTTTACCTTCTCGCCAGAGTGATACCTATTTATCTACTTGCACTTTGACGTGCTTTTGAACTGCTAGGTGGGCAGGAACTGGGACCGAGCAATGGGAGCTCACCCCGTCACAGGGAGTTGAACCGCTGACCTTCTGATCGGCAAGCCCTAGGCTCTGTGAAGTAGTCTCACTGAATTTAGTGGAGCTTCCTTATGAGTACAGTGGTACCTCGGGTTACATACGCTTCAGGTTACATATGCTTCAGGTTACAGACTCCACTAACCGAGATAGTGCTTCAGGTTAAGAACTTTGCTTCAGGATGAGAACAGAAATCGTGCTGCGGCGGCGCGGCATCAGCAGGAGGCCCCATTAGCTAAATTGGTCTTCAGGTTAAATATGGACCTCCAGAACGAATTAAGTACTTAACACGAGGTACCACTGTAGTTAGGCATATGATAGTGTTTTATAGCGGACATTTTATCCCACAAATACTCTTTACTATCTGTTTCTTTGGTTTGGTGAATACTAACCAACTTCTAGGGGTTTGTGTGTTGAATTGCATTTTTTATTGCAGTCATATTGTTTAGTTCAATTGAATCCCCCCAAAAAACACTAGTAAAAGGAAATATTACAGTGTGATCAATAGGCCTGAAGCTGTTTTTGAAAACTAATCATTTAAATACTGATAAAGGTGCTACTACAGAATTTAAAAAGAAAATAAAGCTGGTAAGTGATATGTGAGCTACGAGTACTGTACATACTGATCAACAGTTAGAACTGTTGGATGAGAGTTATTATTGTAGCTTCAGTACCTGTGTGCACTAGAATGCTCTGATGAGCGCCATGTCCTAGACGTTGACACTAGTGGGAATATAATTTCAAATAACTGGGCCCATGCCTCTGCCCTAACTTGCTGTGTCTGATGGTGGACAGGGGAACCTGTACAGAGGCCTCCTTCCCTTCCTTCTTCCCCAGTCAGTGAAAACTGCTAAGTCTGCATCTCTGTGGTGCCAAGTTGCCTATTGTCAGTCTCTCCCAATAATTGGAGACTGGTACAAGTGAGAATATAAGAGTACACATCAGTCTATAATACTGAGTCATCTAATCCTTAATTTATTTGTTTATTGCACTAAAATTCTTCCAAGTAAACCTAACTCATAAGTTGCTATAACTATTCTGCTTAATGAACATGGGAATCCCAAAACAGTAATTCAGCGACTCCTAAGTAAATGTGGTTTAGATTTAGTCATATTCTGATTTAATACAGCAACTCGGTTAAGAAGGGTGTAAAAATACCCCTTGAAATACACATTAATCAAAATGTCTAGAATCAGTAGTCAACCATTTTGACTTGCCTTGTGCCAGTCTTGTATAGTAGTTCTTAATAACTCCCATAATTTTGTATGACTTGGGGAGGAATCCTGTATCCACTTACCTGGAAGTAAGTCCCACTGAACTCAGTAAGGCTTACTTCTGAATAGATAGATATAGGATCACACTGTATTTTCTAGACTTAAAGGTGAGGTCTGTTATAAAATGATGAAATGAAAACATCAGAAATAAATTGCAAGCAATATATTTCTTCTGGGTTATAAAACAATAAAGTTGTTTTGTAATTATCCAGGGTTATATCAAGGAAAGTAATCATTTATGAGAGAGCGTGGCTCTGTCCCTTCCCCCTCCTCCCGCAAAAGCCAGCAGGGGCCACACGCTCTTTAAAGAGCCATGCCTAGCTTGACCCGTCAGTCCCTTCTCCCTCCTTGGGGAAAAGGGCCCAAGAGCCACAAACACGCTCCACACACTCTTTAAAGGGAGCACAGCTCTTGGCTGGCTTTTGCGGGAGGTGGGGGAAGGGACAGAGGGCTTCATAGCCGCTCGCAGCCTCTTCTGCGCAGGGGAAGCCTTCATCCCGCTGCCCTGAAGAGGCTTCGCACAGCTATCCCAGAAGCCAGAACAGCAAGAGGCTATCCCAGAAGCCAGATCCCTCTTGCTGTTCTGGCTTCTGGGATTCAGAATTTCCCCCCCTTGTTTTCCTCCTCCAAAAACTAGGTGCGCCTTATGGTCTGGTGCAGGGGTCTGCAACCTTTAAGACAAAAAGAGCCACTTGGACCCGTTTCCAAAGGGAAAAAAACTGGGAGCCGCAAAACTATTGCGACATTTAAAACAAATATAACACTGCATATATTGTTTCTTACCTTGACGTCCGATCTGGCAGCGGGCGGGAAGGTGACGTCGGGACGGTGCGTGACTAACGCACGCACCGCCCCCATGCGACGTCACAGCCAGTACAGCACCCGCCACAGTGGGGAGTGTCGGGGCGCACAATGCGCCTCCTCCCCTCGCTAGTATCCGCCCCGGAGCCGCGGCAAAGGTGTAAAAGAGCCACATGCGGCTCCGGAGCTGCGGGTTGCAGACCCCTGGTCTGGTGTGTCTTATAGAGCGAAAAATACGGTATTCGTAATACTATGGATGCATTGATACATAGGACTGCAACAATGTATCTGTGTGAACACTTAGTGTACAGTATTTTAAATTATTTCAAGTTTCATAGTTAAACACAAAACAACTTATTTCTCCTTTCACTATGCTTTCTTTCATCCAAAATATGTTGAACGCTTCCCAAAAGCAAATTTTTGGAGTTGTGGCATAGTTATACTAGACTTTTTTAAGGACAGTAATTTTCATTTTAAATATAAAAGTCTTAACATGTCTAGTTCTGTGGAAGAATATTTTTTTGTGTCTTATTCTATATTATCAACTTTTGAAGTATATAGTTTGATTACAGGGCAGGATTCATAGCCTCAGCACAATCATTGTTGTTATGTTGTTTTCTACCACACATTGCTATGGCTTGACAGCTAACTGCTGTTGTGAAAACTGGATTCTGTGCCAGACACCTTTTAATCATACTTAATGAGAGTGACATCTTGGTATTTGTAGCATATAGGCCTTTTCATAACTTCTGCAGAAAAATGTTTGGTCCTTGTTTTTTATTTTATTTTACTGAGGCCAGTAAAATGTTCTGTTCAAACTTGAATAGGTATGTAGACTTGTTTTGATGCAAATCGTGTCTGCATTTTTTAAATATCAGGCTCCTCCCTCAACTATCAACCACAGTTATTCCATCAATCTATAGGAGGGGGAGAGAGATGGGAGTGCAGGGGCTTTTCATCAGCTCTGCTGAAAGAGCAGCAGCTTTTGGCTTCTCATCTCCCTGAAATCTTTCCATTCCAGCTGATTGCTACATAAACTCTGTAGCTAATAAAAAGTACCCAAGTTATCCATTTTCCTCCTCCCCAATCCTTTTTCCTTTTTATGCCATGTATTTTATATTGTAAGAATCGTTTGATTGACATTTGTGTTCTGGGAGCCTTTTTTGGCCAAAGAGTAGGATAAAAATGTTTTAAATAAATCAGGTATTAATAGTAGTAGTAATAATAATTTGTATCCGACCCATCTGACTGGGTTCCCCCAGCCACTCTAATATACATTAGTGAGAGATTGTTCACAACGTAAAAATACAAAATGAGAATACAACAGACATAATAAAACAATAAAAAATCAATAAAAACAACACCTCCCAATACAGAATGTTCAATCAACCAAAAGCCTTGTTATAGAGAAATGTTTTCACCGGGCACCTAAAGGTGAAGGTGCCAGGTGGGCCTCTCTGGGGAGAGCATTCCACAAACGGGGAGCCACTGCAGGAAAGGCCCTTGTGTTGCTGCCCTCCAGCCCTCTCAATGAGGCATATGGAGAGAGGCCCCAGATGCTGATAGCAGGGTCCGGATTGGTTCAGATACCTCCTTTTTAAGTGTTCTAGGCAGTTACCTGCTGTAATGTGGTTCCATTATTTCTTTGTGATAAATTGAGATAAAATGTAGTGAACATAGCCATTTAGCTAGTAATGAGTATGGGTGAAGACTCTACTTTTTAATGGTCAGATATACTTGGTTTTTTATGATCCCCCCCCCCAAGCTAACCATTTCCTAATGATTCTAATCTAATAATTGAAGCTTTCTCCAGAGCTCATTGTTAGACAGTTAAGACTGAGAATGTGGATTCATAGTTACTCCATCCTGATTTGTTATTGGTCTGCAAAGTGGTATGTTAATTATTGGAACTCCAGCTCTGTTCTAGTCCTGGAGTGTATTGGGGACAGGCTTCAGTGGAAGCAAATCTGGTTTTGAATACTGCTGCCTTCTTCTAAAAAGTATAAGAATCTCTCAGTCTAACAAAATGTGTTCTTTCATAACAGAATGAAAGCTCAAAGTTTTATCTAGAAGCTGTGTTTTTGAAACATATTTTGAAACCGGCCTGTCTCTTGGGTTAAAGTACATATGAAAACTATACTATATACACATTTGATCATAGCAACAGAAAGTCGGCTTAAATTAAAAATCTAAGATGTCCAGGCTCAGACTTTGGCCAGCTCTCAGAGCTGGATAGCAGCTGGTTTGCCTTTCCATTCTTGCAGGAATGTAGCAAATGCTGTGGGCTGAAAGGAGGAAGGATAACAAATTTAGTGCCATAGGTCAAAATCAGCTTCTTTAAATAGTACCTGCCCTGATGAGCAGTGGTGGGAAGGGGATCTATGTGGATGATGAAGAAGGTGTACTGTGTTTGACAATCCATAAGCAGGATTTCTGTGGATGAATATTTTATCTGCTTTTGTATTTAAGATTAATATGAACCACAACGAGAGTTCTGTAAAAAGAAAAGGAAAAAGAGACATCTTTGGCTACACAACTACTATATTTAACCAGTGCTAGTATATTCATTTTTGCCAGGTCCTTTGCACAATATATTGCATTGATGTACTGTACAATATATTGCATTTACACTTGATTTTAAAACTGCTTTTTTAAAGATAGTACTGTTTTAACAGCCAGTCATACTTCATCAATCTTCCTAGTTGTGCCTCAGACTTGAAGCCCTGTTAGAATTTCTGAAACCAGTTTTGCTATTCCTGGTCTTGTACACTACATTAGAGGTGTCAAGCATTGACTGTAGGCCTGTCAATGCTGTCAGGTGCAGTAATTTAATTACCAGCTGCAACAACAGTAGTAGGCCTGACTGTTCAAGAAACTAGCTTCCATAAGATGTTACATCGTTTTCTAAAGCGGTTGGCCTGGTTTAGCTTAACACAACTTAACACCTGTTAAGTTTAAATGTATGAGTGCTCTGTGTGTTAAACACTGTTTCCTTAAGCAGTAGAAAATTAATCCTGGAGTTTGAACTAAGTTGGTTTCTCCCCATAAAGAAATAAAGCATTTTTCCTGATCATTAGTCGGTGGGTGGTTTTTTGTTTTTTTTTTAATCGCCCCATTTCCAGGTATTACATATAAAGAACTTCCGGAGATGCACGCCTTGATGTGTATTCTAAACAACAAGGGAGTTATGTAAGCATCCTGAACATAGTTTCTCTTATTTTATCTCAAGTCTCTATCAGGGTAGGATTGTGAGAATACAGTGTGTCCTAGTACAGGTGCAATGCTCAACCTTGGAGGGATCGCCATAATCCTTAACAGAGCCCTGATTCTGCCCTGCCCCTCTGCTTCCAGCATGCATGTGAGTAACACAACATGCAGTTAATATGGAACAGGTATCCCCATCTCATAACCCCACAATACATAGACCTCTAAGCTACTCTGCTGTGTTGCCTGCACACAGGCACATATTGGAGAAGGGGAGAAATGGGGTTGCTAAGCCCTGTGGCAAGGATAGCCAACATGGTGCCCTCCATAATTTGTTGGACTCTACTTTGATCCCTAACCATTTGCCATGCTGGTTGGGGCTGATGTGGGTTGAACTCCAACATTATGTGGATGGCATTATATTGGCTATCCCTAAAGTCTGGAGATTCCTTTGCCTATGGTCACTCTGCCCATGTTTGAAAGATCATGTCCAAATAAGGGGGAAAAACAAGGAAACCTCAAATATTACTAATCCCATATTTATTAGTTCTGATCCCACTCCCACTCACTGGACTTTCTGAAGTAAAGGGAATATATTCATGCATGCAGAAATTTTGGTGTTAAATTTGATGTTTATAGATCCTAAAAATCGCATGAATTCTTTGAGAAAGTTCTGTTCCTTCATTGTATACCTGAATTTAGCCAATTGAAACCATGATATAAGCTTCTGTTCTTTACTTCATTTCCTTGCAGTTGATGAATTTTGATGCAGCCTCATCGTGCATTGTTACTGTGTGTTCATTTTCAGTGGGGGCATGTGTGGGTATTCTGATGTTAGTCATATTTGGAACGAGTGGAGGTAGTGCAGACGCAGTAGAGCTTGTGATGTCCCTGTGATCTTTATTTGAGTATGAAGTTGAAAGACAAGTTTCCAGTGCACAGTACAGCGACAGGCCAAAGCCTGCTCTAAGGCGGCTCCAAAGCACTCACAGGCAGCCTGGCGCTGTACTGTGAATTGAGATAAGCTAAAAATGGAGGTGCACACTCATCTTGATTCCTATGCAGGCAACATTTAGCAAGTTCTTTTGCAAAAATGGCTTGCTTTGCTACTGTCTGCTTAATCTTGTTTCGGTATGTGTTGCAGATTTTCACTTACAGGTTTTGCCGGTGAGAATATCAATCAGCTGTAAGCATTCAGAATGGGAAGTTTATCTTTGTGGAATATATATATATATGTGTGTGTGTGTGTGTGTGTGTGTGTGTGTGTAAAAGCAGGATGGATTGATTTAAATCTAGCTGATTTTAAAATGATTTTGATTGCCAAGAAAAGTAATGGTTACAGTTTCAGCCTCCTTCGCAATTACCTGACAGTAAGCCTCACTGAATACAGTTGGACTTGTTTCTGACTAACCATGGACAGTATGCTCTGAAGTGGTACACACTTTGAAAGTTCTGCATTCAGAAACACAATTTTCCCTACCCGTTGTTTTCAAGATAATTTTCCAGATACGCATCCAATTTAGTTGCAAGATTTAATTCTGTCCCCAAATAGAAGAAAAAGGTAATGTAGGTAATGTCCATCATTAGTAATATTCAGAGTGAATTTATTGAAATCAGTGGACTTAAGATACTTGAGTCCACTGATGTTCATTTTGTCTTTTCTGAATATGCCTTAATGGTGGATATCACCCAATTTTTTTGCTAACTGCATCTACATGTAATTCCTGTGAGGTTTTATTGTGGCCCTTGTACAGTGGTAATTGTTTAATAAACTTTCCCACTTTCCCAATGTAGGTTCAATTAATGACCTTTGAACTACATTGCTTGTAGCTCTCAAAACTGGAATTATTTCGTTTGCTCTTATTAATCATTAATGAAACCCTTTACAGCTCTTGAAAAGCTCTGAGAGTTTACATTAGTTTTTAAGAGCTAAAGCTTCTCTTACTAATTAGCTTCCTAAGCCAATTAGAAGATTCATTTTACACTCTAGTCAAAGCAGTTTCATAGTTTGTTTAGCTTTTAGCAAAGGTCGTATATAGTTTGCAAGAAAGTCAGATGTTTCTGTTTTCTCCTTCCTCTATATAATTCTCATTCAGCTGTTATGAAACTGAAAAATGCACACTCATCAGAAGCAAAGTGCATGTGAAAATATAATCATTTTTAGTGTCCACATGTTTCCATCCTCCAGTTTGTTGCAATTCTCCCCCCTCCTGCAACACCATTAGGACAAGCAGTCAGTAGTTGTTGGGTACTCAGTAGTCAATTTTGTTTGTCAGATTGAACTCTAGTTTAGAAGAAACAGTGGTTTGTGAACAAGCAGTGTGCTGGTTCATGCTGCTTAAATGTTTCCACTTTGGTTCATGCTGCTTAAAGGCATCCATTTTCTGCTCCTGCTGTAGCTGTACTTTGCATGAAACATGCCAGAGTGTGGCTTGCCATGCTTCTGAACCCTGCCTTGTGGTTCCCTTCTTCCTAACAAACTATGAGTGGTAAGCCAAGGTGAAACATTAGCTTTGTGATAGGCTAAAAGCTTGCCAGAATAATTTACAAAGTCTTCACTAACTGGTGGAAAACATCCAAAGAGTATCCCAACTATGCTTCATGGGGTGCAGTGTTCCATAATACCGAGGAATCCACTCAAAAGGCCTTCTCTTGTTCCAAGCTACTATGCTTCCACCATCAATGGGACACAGAAAGGGCCTCTTCACTTAATCTTCATGAGTGGACAAGTTGTTACAGGATGTGGTGATCTTGGATGCCAGCTATTTAGGATTTTAAAGGTAATCATAAACACTAAATTGTGCCTGGAGACAGATTGGCAACCCGTGCCAAGATAGAATAGGTGTCATATTGCCCATGAGTGAGAACCTACTAATATCCTTGCTGTTGCATTCTGGATCAACTGAAGACTTGTGCTCCTTAACTACATCTTACCTCCTTAGGAGATTAACTGCTGCACTATCCTAAACTGGGCAAAAGCACTCCTGGCCACCAATTGAATAACCATACTGCAAGGCATACAATCCAACGCACCACACGACGCACCTGACCATTAGATGCACCTAGTTTTTAGAAGGGGAATGCAAATGAAAACTATTATTTTTTGCTCAGCGCTCCCTTTCACTAGCCATGTGGAGCATGTGTGAGGTTTTTGCAGGCTTTTCCCCAGGAGGGAGAAGGGCAGCCCATCACTGACGGGCTGCCCTTCTCCCTCCTCGGGGGAAAAGCCCCCAAGAACCGCACACATGCTCCACATGGCTAGTGAAAGGGAGTTTCGAGGCTCTTGGGGACTTTTCCGGGAGGTGGGGGAAGGGACTGAGGGGCTGCCCTCTGTCCCTTCCCCCACCTCCCACAAAAGCCAGCAAGAGCCTCACTCTCTTTAAAGGGTGTGCGGCTTTTGCGTGCTTTTCTATGAGGAGGGAGAAGGGACTGACGTGGCCAGTCAGTCCCTTCTCCCTCTTGGGGAAAAGCCCGCAAGAGCCGCGCCTCCTTCCTGAGCAGGAGCACCTTTGCTTTCTTTTGATTAAGCTTCAGTTTATTAGCTTTCATCATCAAGCCCATTCCTGCCTCCAGGAACTGATTGAAAACATCAACAGCTTCCTTGGTATTGGATAAAAAGAAGAAATGAGCTGCTTGTATAATGACAAGATACTCCAAATCCCTAGATGATCTCTCCCAGAAGTACCATGTAGATGTTAAACACTATGGGGGACATCATTGACCCCCACTATGGAGGACCACACATCGATGACCAAGGAATAACATCATGTTTTGAAAGAGGCTCCTGAGGAAGGCCTGCAACCAGCATAAGAGAGTCCCACTTTCCACTGATATAAGTATTTTTAAAATAACAGATGCTTGCTCCAGTCTTCCACAGGTGTAGCATCTGTGTATGGAGGATTAATTATAGGGCATAGTTGCCCTGTTCTCTCCACTCCCCTTGCATTAACAGTGAGTCTGCAAGCAATATACCAGGCCTTTGCAGGAAGGCCTGTTTGTGCCTCCATCATATTGGAATTTGACAGAATGTGGGGGCTGTGCTGTTGTGTTCTGATCCACAATTCTGTTCCTCGACTAAGCAGAAATACAAGCGGGGGGGGGGGCGGCGGGGGGGAGATATTGGAGACATGCACAGACATACCCTATCTACTACCATCATACACCCAGTGCAGGGTGCATTGCGCAAACCAACCAATACTTTGGGTCGTGGAGGAGCAGAATGGGAATTGCAAAGTGAAAATTCTAATCAAGAAGTCTGAACCGGTGAGTGTGAAGTCAAGAGTACTACTTGAAAGGAGGCAGAAGTAGGAATGAGGGTGGACTAGTTTAGATCAAGAAAGAAAAGGCAAGTTCTCCGCCCCTTGCAGTTCTGTAGTTGGCTAGCCATGCAACTGGTGGCCAGGATGTGTAAGTTGGCTGTCATAAGATGGGTTGACAGTGCATTTGCACATAGCTTGCACAAGTAGTTCAGACCTCTAATTTGTAATCTACATATGCTGGATAAAACAGCATGCAAATGTTCCAAGTATAGCCCCTGGAGTCTTTAGGCAAAAGGCTCACTGATAATAGTGCTGGGGATGACTATGACTTGAGACCTTGGGAAACCCCTGTCAGGATTAGATTGATTGGTTAATTTTATTATTAATTACAAGCGTTTGTGAATCACGCTTCCACTCAAATGCAAGAGATGTGCAACAAAATTCTAAAACAAAATATTTGGCGGTTCTGTATGTCTCCACACACATCTGCTTACTGTTTAATTCTTGAGGCTTACACCTGTGTGTTGCTCCTGTAGTGCCAACATTCCCTGGAATAATAAAATTGTAGAATTGGAAGCGACCCTGAGTATCGTCTAGTCCAACCCCCCGCAATATGGGAATGTGCAGCTACCCCAAATCGGGATCGAACCTGCAACCTTGGTGTTATTAGCACTACCATCAGAGCTTGCAGCCCGATGGCTTCTGCAAATAGATTGCCTCTGCCATCAATAGAGAGGTGCTCCTCCTACACCAGCAGGGGACCCATTTCCTTGATACATAGAATGTAGTATCAAATTATAGCCAAGAAATAAAGCTGTACTGTACTTTGGGTTTATAAAGAGTCACGCATACTGCCAAAGTCTTCTGTACGTGCCTTCTTTTGTTTTCTTTATAAGGATATTCACGAAACAGAATGAGTGGGAACTTGTGGCAGTCTTCATTGTCATGTTTACCCTTTCGGATCTTCCCACTGATGCAAATGGCACTCATTGGAAACAGTATCTTCTAAAGTTACTGATAAGCGACTAGCACTGCATTTTTGTTGTATGTTTTGGGGATACACTCCAAAATGAATTACATTCCCAGGACTTTGAAGACTTGCTCAGCAGAAAAAACAAGTGAATGTTCTTTTTAAAAAAATTAAAGTTGGATTGTTTGAAAGAGAACATGGGGCTTCTTAAAATTCAGCCCAAGTTTAATTTTAACTTTTTAAAAGAATGATTAGGCACAAAATTTTTAGGATTGCCCATACTTTTCCTTGTCTGGATTTACGTATGTAATGATACTCATGAGATGACTCAGTTGCTTGAAGATGCCCTTTCACCATATATAGAAGCAAGCAGCTGGCAAAATCCTTTTTCTCTACTCGTTTTATCTTTTAAGTTAGCTGCTAATTTTAAATACAAAGAAATATAAAGTGCTCTGAAAATGAGATGTCCTGCTAATCTTACTGGGAGTGATACAGTAAACTGTATGTCATGCACAGGTTCTTTAGTGTTAGAAGTCAGTAGTTGCTTACATAGACCCAATGTTGTTTTGTTGTTATTTCTTGCCTTGTATTTCTGTTTGTACAAACTAGGATGGATTCCGATGACCATCAGTTTTTCACATGATGAACCTGGTTGGCTGAAATTTGAATCATGAGTTTAGTAACTGAGTCTGCTTGTTAGTTGCTCTCGCTGAGGGAAACTTCGTGTGTTTTAAACTTCATTTGTGAAAATTGTATTGTATTGAAGTAATCAAGCAGTTGCTGCAACCCTAACCATGTCTGCTGAAAAGTAAATCCCATTGAATTCAATGTGACTTTTACTCCCCAGTAAGTGAAGTCAAGATTGCAGCCTTAGTTTCTCTATTATTTTTGCATTTTGTCTTATTTGGGCAGAGCTTAAGGCAGCATACAATGGCGTTCCACTTCATTTTCAGAACAGGTAGGTTAGGCACAGAGTTCTCATCCCAAGTTCCTCCTGTTAGGTTTATGGCTGAACGGGCTTTTGACACCACTGCTTTTGTAGGATAAGAAATTATTATTGGTGTGTTCTTATTACATTCAGCAATTTTAGCTGCAATCAGCATGTGTTTAGTGTGTTTTGTGGCTGAATTTATGTACATAAACTGAGCATAAAATAACTCCCTATTATACCTACTATTCTCAGCAATTCTTGCCTGTAGTGTGGTGAGACATGATTGTGCTGGCTATATGGCTGTGGCTTACTGCCAAATATGAGGGAGGTCATCCAGGATTATGGCGCTGCACAAAATGCCTTTTGCCTACTCATGAGGCTGCTTTGGCAGATAACTGCACACTCAAAAAATAAATAAATAAAAATCAGCCCAAGAATACCCCTCTGTGTTTGGGTTTCCTCCATTTCTCTGAGCTAAAACAATACTATCTAAGCAGAAATGGAGTGCTCCTGTTTTGGTTACAACTTGGGCAAAATACTCTTTTGACAGCTGCCTCATATACCTCTGAGGAATCTGATAGTCAAGCTTTAGCCTGAGGGTGGCATTTCTCCCAAAGCAAGGCTCAGTGACTATTGAAATTGGTTAAAATCCAATTTATACATACTTAGTGATGTGAAAAGATTCATTAATTGTCTCTGTCTGAGTCAGAAAGGATAAGTGTGTTCATAGCTTTCTGGCTCACTGTGATGAAATTGTTTTTTGTTTTTGCTTTTTTGAGCTGTTTAATGTGCTTTATTTATTTGCAGCATTTATACCTCCTGCCCTTTGGGTAAAAAGGCTGTCAGAGTAGCTTACAGAAAATCAGTCCTAAGACTGTCCCTGCTCTCCGACTCACAATCTAAAAAGATAGGACATACTAGAAAAAAGGGATAGGAGAGAGGAGAGAAAAGCAAGTTCAAGCACAATTTCTTAAAGTTTCATTTATTACAGTTCCATACAATGTCTTTGGCGGTTCTGGGTATCTTGCCCTTGACAAAGAGCAGTCTGTCCCCTGAAGTAGCCCCTACCCCACTCAACACATCAGATCCACAACCAAAGCAGATGACAAATTCCAGACTGGGAGGACAACACAACTCCTGTCATATAGTCCTTTCTTCAGACAGCTGACTTGAGGGAAATTAGAATAATCACATGAGGTAGCTTGATAGTGGCTTACTCTAAAACTTGTGCATTAAGGTATAATTTATCCCTCCAGGCTATACTTACCTGTCCCCCAGGAAAAACCTTGTGGTTTTGGGCCAGTGTTTCAGAATGTGTTGTGTTCTCATTTTGTATTTTTATGTTGTGAACCACCCTATGATCTTTGGGTGAAGGGTGGTATACAAATTTTAACAACAGCATATAGTGGTTTTCAATCAGTGTCTACCTCATAATTTATACAGTGGTACCTCGGGTTACATACGCTTCAGGTTACATACGCTTCAGGTTACAGACTCTGCTAACCCAGAAATAGTACCTCGGGTTAAGAACTTTGCTTCAGGATGAGAACAGAAATCGTGCTCTGGCGGCGCGGCGGCAGCAGCAGGCCCCATTAGCTAAAATGGTGCTTCAGGTTAAGAACAGTTTCAGGTTAAGAACGGACCTCTGGAACCAATTAAGTACTTAACCCGAGGTACCACTGTATTTGTGTTGTGGTGCCTATTGAATTTGGTGGTATATTTCAGTAATGGGGAACCCCTGGCCTTCTGGATGCTGTTTTAAGGTAAAGGGACCCCTGACCATTAGGTCCAGTCGTGACTGACTCTGGGGTTGCAGCGCTCATCTCGCTTTATTGGCCGAGGGAGCTGGGGTACAGCTTCCAGGTCATGTGGCCAGCATGACTAAGCCGCTTCTGGCGAACCAGAGCAGCGCACGGAAACACCGTTTACCTTCCTGCCGGAGCGGTACCTATTTATCTACTTACACTTTGACGTGCTTTTGAACTGCTAGGTTGGCAGGAGCAGGGACCAAGCAACGGGAGCTCACTCCGTCGCAGGGATTCGAACCGCCAACCTTCTGATCGGCAAGTCCTAGGCTCTGTGGTTTAACCCACAGCGCCACCTGTGTCCCTGCTCCAGCTAAAATCATCCCTCACCATTAGCCATGCTTGGAGGAGCTTCTGCAGCAGGGAATCCATCAACTCCTCAAGAGCTACATGTTCCTCATTTACTAAATCAATGAAGATAGTAACTTTTCAATTAGGGAAACAACATCAAAGTTAGTTAGAAGTGAGTGTTCCAGTTTGCGAGTGTTCTTTGGAACCCGAAAGTCCGACAGGGCTTCCATGGCTTCCGATTGGCTGCAGGAGCTTCCAATCTCGACAGGAATAGCCAAACCTCTGTGGCCCATGCTCTGGTAACCTCTAAGTTGGATTACTGCAAAGTGTTATGCATGAAGCTGCCTCTGAAGACTGTTTGGTAACTTCAGCTGGTGCAAAATTTGATGGCCAAGTTGCTCACCAGAGCATGATTATTTGAGCATATAACACCGATCCTGGCCCGACTACACAGGCTGCCAGTTAATTTATGGGCCCAGTTCAAAGTGCTGGCGCTGATCTATAAAGGCTTACACTAATCAGGACATTAATACCTTAAGAACTGCCCCCGCCATACAAACTGACCTGGAACCTGTGATTGTCATCCAAGGCCCTTCTGCATGTTAATGATAATAATAATTATTAATAATTATTAATATAAATTTGTATGCCACACATCTGACTGGGTTTCCCCAGCCACTCTGGACAGCTCCCAACAGAATATTAAAAACACAACAAAGTACCAGACATTAAAAACTTCCCTAAACAGGGCTGCCTTCAGATGTTTCCTCTCCCTGAGGAGGTTCCTGGGGTGACAATACAAGAACAGGCGCTTTCTGTGGTGGCTCCCTGTCTGTGGAATGCTCTCATCAGAGAAGCTTGCCTAGTAATTTAATATAAATATCATATATAAAAAGAGAGAAGCTTGCCTGGCACCATCATTACATATAGGTGCCAGGTGAAAGCATTCCTCTTTACCCAGGCCTTCTGCCATTACATAACATATAGCCTGTTAAATTGGGGGGCGGGGGCAGAGAGAGACTGTTATAATCATTATTTTATTATGCTGTGTATTTTGTTTTTATTATTATGCTACGTAAATTATGTTCTTAATGTTGTACACTTCCCTGGGATCTTTGGATAAAGGGCAGTTTCTAAATAAGATATACATTAATAATAGCATTTACTTATTTAACAGTTCATTGAATGTAGCTTGTAGAGCAGCAGTAGATCTCTGCGTGTAGATGTACACACACATACAAAGCTACCTGTGTCCACATTTCATAACCTTTACCTGGGACATTTTTAGCGTAAGAATAGTTTCTAACAGGAATCTATATGTTAATTCCTGCCCAGTGTACCAAGAAAGAAAGAATGGAGTATTTTCTGTATGTATGTCTTTTCTGGAAATGTAATAATCAGACAAGAGGGAAATCGAATCCACTGTATCTTGAACTTTTTCCTTCCATTTTATTTTCATTTATATTCACGCTCAGGTAATACGGATTGTGAATATGGTTCAAATTTTATTAGGATTTATTTATGTTGCATCCCTGTCTAATTGCAAAATGGCCTTGCGTCCTAGTTTCAGGGTAGTGGCTCTAGCCTATAATTGTTGCTGTTTGCTGCTTTGGGTGGGGTGAGAGAAATGTTGTTATACTCAATCTTGTTGGACAGCATTCTCTGGTTCCAGAGAAGGACTCCCTTAGTCTTTTTCTTCAACTTGCATTTCTCCTTAGGGTTGTATCCCCTCCCACAGTGTCCCAGTTCTTAGTAATAATTTGGCCTGAATTCTGTTACAACTTGGACTCCGAGGGGAGCTGGCTATTCAAATATCAGTGCAGCGTTATCAACTGAGCAAATTCCACCTATTTGAATTATTCATTAGCTTGATCGAAGCATCTTTTTACATCGTGGCTCCCACCCCTTCCCAGTTGACTGCTTAACACTGTTTTCTTTAACTCTTAAATCATTTGTCTTGTTTTCCTCCTTGATTGTGTAAATAAAAGGTTTTAAGATTTTGATTGTGCCTAGTTTTGATTCTGCACAACCATGTTCTGGAACTGAAAGTGATGAGCAATTTTCCAGGCCAATGTGCCTTGCACTACAGCTTCATTTCTCTTCTTTCTTCATAGATTTCAAAACCTCGGGAAAAGAGAGAGAGGTCATGCAGATCTGTGTTTGCTTTTGACTTGAACATTTTTCTTTTTCTTTCGTAAGTGGAGTGGTTTCATATTCATGCTTTTTCCTCCAAAAACTAAAACAAGTGGCACACAATTTATTCCCAGAGGTGAGTTTAAACCTGTTTGTTACCTTTTTGTTCTATAGTAAATATCTTCAGAGTTGGATCTAAGTTTGAACTAGGTCAGGAAAATGACGACTGCTTTTTTGCTTATACAAAGTCTGGTCGTCTGAAATGTTTTTTCTGTTCTTAGGCAAACAAAACTGGTGCACAAGTTCTCTTGCTTCAAAATTTATGTGAAAGTATAGAGAGCAAAGTGAGGAGTACTGGGTTGTTTCAGGAATATAATGGAATCATGAAGTTATTGTGAAAAGTGTCATTGTGGAATTGTTTTTAGATTCATTTGTGGTTTGAAGTAAGCAAAAATAGCTTCACTATTTTGGATTTCATTTTCAATGAAATATTTATAGTAAATGTTTATCTGGGTCAAGCATCAGCTTTTTGATGTGAAACGTGACATCACCAGATATGTAGTTTGCTCTCTTATTAATACTTTCAGTGCTTCCTGACCAGTGAGTTTTCCTGTCAAGCTGCAAGGCAATTCTTGTTAGCTGTTCAGTTTTTTTTAGTACTGTTGGGTATGTGGATATGCAGATCACATTTCCTGTCAACTGTTTTTCCTTTGAGAAGTGTTTTGTTTAACCTTTCCCTAGTGGCAAAAATACCATTTGTGCTCTATCATGTTGCTGGTTGCAAGTTCCATACACTCTACATCTTGAATGGGGCAATAAAACATGAACTTGTTCAATGCTATACTTTGTGGTTTAAAACAAAACTGAAAATGCTTCTAGCATGATTACCCACACGTTGTCCTTTAATCTAGTAACCTCTAAAGATGCAAAAGTTAATTTGAGATAATATAAATCAATGGCTTCTTCAACTTCAACTTGGTGTTGACGAAGGCATTGGTTTTTTTCCCCTAGTGGTTGATTGTACAATTCCCTTTGTAGTTCTCTGAAAAAATAGGCTTCATGCTAAGGTGCTGCTGCTAACAGATTGCAAGCTATTGCTACATAGTCCGCCTACACAAGGCTGTTGGTATCGGAATTATTACAGGACAGGTTTTGACGCCCAGCCTGCCTCTGGTCCCAGTAGACCTAACAAGTGAAAATGATATTCTGATTTTACTTTCCTTAACATAAATACAACGCAGTCTGCATAATTGAGTACATAATCCTGGGGTGTATTGGTGGCCCCCTCTCTATTCTTGTGATAATAAGCAATATAAATGCATATACTAGAGAATTCTATATGTGTTCATTTCTTTGTCCCTTTAAAGATGGAGCAGAGAATAAGTGTTGCTAAGACAGAGGGGAAGAATTTGGGCTGGCTGTGACACTGGCTAGTGTTGATGGTTAAACTATGCTGCCAAATTCTGAGGTTGCTAACTGCCATGATGCCCCCCCCCCCCTGCAATACTGGTGTGGAGTACTTGCCCTACTTTAGAAAGTAGTGAACAATATCATGTGACTTAATCACTGGCTATTATATATTACATTATTAATATCTGAACAAACCATGCTAATTACTATTTGACCTGAATTAGGAACTCTCTAGCCGTTTCTTTAGCTCTTTTCTATCACACGGAGATTGCACTGAGCCCGTCAAATTGCATAGAGAGTGTTGACAGCATTTTTACTTTGTGGCGTTTTGCTGGCTTACATTTGAAGATTGTGATGATGAACAAATAGGTACCATGAACTCTACAAAAGCAAAGAGCCAAAAAAACCGAGGAAGATCTGAAAGCTGACATTTCAGCCTCCTCTTGCAGCATGGGTCTTGTGTACTTCAGAATATTTACATAGTATGAGCATTCCTAAATGTTTGAATCCATATGCATTCCTTTCCTGTGCGACGTGTTCTATTTTTATATTATTATTTTTTGCAGTAATACAGTTTCTTTTAATTTGTAAATTTTACTTGGATCAGCATGCAATATGGTAATGCTGAGATATACAATGTGTGCATTAGTACTCTTCTCCAGGTTGTGTACTTCAACAGTTCAGTTTTTTCCTTTAGAATATATTCTGGAGAGGTCTTTAAGGAGCTGTTTGAAAACAATACTAATACTATTTTATCAATCCATTGTGGTACAAATGACTCTTAGAATTCATTCAGATATAATGTGAACAGCACTCTCTCCAACTGGAATTTCTAACAACTGATATTCAGAGGCATGCTGACCCTGACATCAGTAGTTTTGTGGCAGTGCTCTACATGACCCATTTAATTGTGAATGTTTGCCTGGATGAGCACATAGATGAACTTGGGGGCACTGCAAGTATTCCACGACCATTTAGGAACTTTATGCATACTCAGTAGATTGTCTGGTAGAGAATGGCACACCAATTACTTGGGGTTCCTGTACTGTGTGCCACAGATACATAGAGGATCATGGGGGTTAACTTGGATTGAGTAATAATCTGCAAGGAGAATGCTTGTAGTTGCTCACATTCTCATGATCATTAATACATCCACACAACTTACCAGTGAGAGTGATGTTCACTACCACCTGTGATATTCTGTGGAAATAGATGATTTGTTTTAAAACAGTTGTGGTCCCTTTGTTATCTGGATTCTTATGACATTTATTTGTGCCATTGGCTGTTGTAGACAGGAGTGGAAAAAGGTGCAGTGTAATAATGTCAGGATGTATGTAGGTTTTTGGCACAGTCCTGTGTTTTATACACAACACTTAGTTTTACCCGCTGGTTCATAAACATAGACCATCATTGATTTAGAAAATAAAAGATTCAATAAAACTCCCTTGGGCGGGTCCTGGGATCCCAAAGTCCGAGCTGGACCCATTCTGTAGTGTAATTTGGGCCCCATGCACTGGGTGGCTGGATCTGATCCACCCTTTAAATTTGCTATAATGCTCTCAATGTAGCATAACACTGGAGTATTGTAGAAAATGGATCAGATGCCCATTTCTGATTCCCACTAGTCTCCTATTAGCAGTTAAGGCTTCAGGGACCCACCTGTACAAAAGGGGAGATCATGAGAGGAACTTTGAGAGACAGGGTTTATTTTTCTTCTTTGAATTGCTCTGCTCAACTATACACATCACTAAACAGCAAACATATGGAGCTACCGTATTTTTCCCTCTATAACACGCAGATTTTTTCTCCTAAAAAGTAAGGGGAAATGTCTATGCGTGTTATTGAGCGAATGTGTGGTCCCTGGAGCCAACTGGCCCGAGTGCATCACACATTTTCTTCGAGGGTCGTCTTCGTTGCGGTTTGCAGAAGCCAGGGAAGTGCTTGCTAGGAGGTTTGGCCACTCTGATCGCTTTGATTGTGTGTGCAGTGCGACTGTGTGTTTGCTAGTGTGTGTGCTTTGTGAGTGTGTGGTTGCCTGTGTGAGTGTGAGTGTGTGGTTGCTAGCGTGGGTGCTTGGAGGGAGTGAGAGAGTGACTGACTGCTGCATCTTCTCCTGCAATTTGCCTTTTAAAAAATTGGAAGCAGCGGGGCAGTAAAAACCACCTCCAAAAGCCCCATTTTCCCCTTCTAAGGCTGCAGCTCGGCTTTGGGAGCCCTGAACCCCTTCCTTGTTCTTGAGGGATCTTTGAGGTTTTCCCTTTAGCTTTAACCCAGCCCCCTTATTTTACCAGTTTATCTTCATTCTCGGTGTGGTAAACTGATTGCAGGCAGCCACACGTGTGTTCGAGCCTCCCGAGAGAGAAAGCTGTTGCTTTCCTGCATTCTGCCTCAGGGTCTTACTGCCCACCCCCTTCTGTTTCGTTACTGTGTTTGCTCAAACGGAACAAAGAGCAGAGAAAACCCCTCCCCTCCAGGCAAGCAGAGGGGAAAGCAGAGCGTCCTTGCTTGTAATTCCTCTCCGTGCTCCGGTGCTGCTGCTGCTGCTGCGTCTAGGGACTCGCAGGCAACATGCAGGTGGCGGGGAGAGAGAGAGATAGAGAGAGCTAGCTAGCTGGCTGGCTTGGGTGGGTGGGTGGGTGGGGGAACTTTTGCCTTCCTTTCCTCCCTTCGGTAAAACCCCTCTCCTGCATTCTTAGCCAGCTGCTTCTCCGCACACCCCTCTCGGTGCTCCTTGTCCCTTCTATGTTTTTCCTTCCCTCCCCACTTAAAACATGGTTACAAAACGTGGATCCTCAGGATCTTTGCATTGGGTCACCCCAAATTCACCATCAGATCACATAGCAATGATCTGATGCAAAAACAGGGCTGCAATGGTGCAAAAACGTGGTTACAAAGCACGGATCCACATGGATCCTCAGGATCTTTGCATTGGGTCACCCCAAATTCACCATCAGATCACATAGCATGTCCATGGCTACAGCCTGTTCCAAAAAAATCACGCACCCACTGTTGCCTGGGGCTCCAATGGTACAAAAATGTTGCTACAAAGCATGGATCCACATGGATCCTCAGGATCTTTGCATAGGGTCACCCCAAATTCAACATCAGATCACATAGCATATTCATGGCTACAGCCTGCACCAAAGAAATCACGCACCCACTGTTGCCTGGGGCTGCAATGGTGCAAAAACGTGGTTACAAAGCACAGATCCACATGGATACTCAGGATTTTTGCATTGGGCTACCCCAAACTCACCGTCAAATCACATGTCTGTGGCCACAGCATGAAGCACAAAAATGATACATCCACTGTTTCATACAGATTTTTTTTTCTTGTTTTCTTCCTCTAAAAACTATGTGCGTGTTATGGTCAGGAGCGTGTTATCGAGCGAAAAATACGGTACTTAAGCTCCTAGTATGTTAAGGGGAGAGGATGACAAGTAGTTACTCCATTGTACCACCCAGTTCACTCTCTTGGAATGTAAAGTCAGTCCGGTGATTGGACATGGAATTACAACATAAAAACACAACTACTACTAACTCACAAGGTATGTATTCTTAAACTGTGTGGGATTTTTCTGCATAACAATCCGACTCTTAACAAAAAAAAATATGCTTTGAGAGTTGGTAAAATATTAAACATAGTAACACACACACCCCGGCTTGGTTATGATAGGAGCAGTACTGTAAACTTATGGCTTGATATTAGCAAATGGAACTATATAAAGCACCTACAGATGGCATGATTTAACATACCACCAGCCTCTCACCCTTTCAAAACTATTATGATTATATTACACCATGTGCTCAGGAGACATCAGTAATACAGCATGCATTTTCAAGTAGGTTGTTCTAATTTTTGTCTGACCATTAAGAGGTTTAGCAAACAAACAAACAAACAAGCAAAAAACCTACACTTCTGTAGAATGAATTATTTCCTGGCCACTTTGCCAAGCTAACCTTTGAACAGAAGATCATTCTGAACTGAATGAATGGACAACTAACATTTACTGTATACTGTATTCCAACTCTGATTCTATGATTTGAAAACATCGGTAGTCTTCTCTAATCCTAGTGATTTGCAAGTCCAGGAGTTGTTTTGATTCTCTTTTATCAAGAGATCTGAGAAATTACTGTGCCTTACTTACAGCTGGTTAATAACCTTGCTTTCACCTGCTCATGTAACTGTTGTAGGAGAACACTTGTGAAAGATCCAGGGTGGTTTCTTTGAGCAATAGGTGAAACCATAAATCAATACTCGTAGAAGCTGAGCTGTGACTTTCTTCCACTGTTACACTGTTCGCATGAATAGACCATTGTAGGAGTGTGTATACGTGCAAGACGGCTGCTAAAAATAACACACAACTAATTTTGCAGCCAAAATTTTAAGCAAATTGTGGATTTCAAGTGCATTTTCTTCCAGAAGACTTCTTCTTTTATAAATGTGTCTGGCATCTAGATGTTACTATCATTAGTGGGTGCTTCTTGGTGTAATGTTGGGACCATCTGAAAAGACAAACCATGCTAAAGTGTTTGAGTAAGTTAATTATATATTTGGCAAATGTGACTAGTAATGTACATGCTCTGCATTTTATCTTC
Organism: Podarcis muralis; assembly: GCF_964188315.1. Classification (NCBI taxonomy): domain Eukaryota; kingdom Metazoa; phylum Chordata; class Lepidosauria; order Squamata; family Lacertidae; genus Podarcis; species Podarcis muralis. Next base: position 33,420,699 of record NC_135662.1, read on the forward strand.
ATGTATTTATTAGGCTGTTAGTGCATAGAAGAGAAAATATTGCAATAATTGTCCTTCTCCCATGCAAGCTTTTATTTATTATTTAAGGGGATGCCCACACATTTTTAATTATCTTGACTAGTCTGGTTATATGTTCTGTTCTGTTTATGAGTCAGCTGGTTTCACCTTCACTCTCCCAACTGCGTTGTAATCAGAAGTGGGGGGAATGTATTGACTGTTGGCTAATTACATCTGTAGTTGTAATTTCTACTGGAAGTTCTGTTTTAGCCTCAGAATGGGCCTCATTTCACACACCAAAGGATTTTTTTTATTTTTTTGAAAAAAAAATCATGCTGAAGCCTGTACTAAGATTAATTTAATTCCTGTAAACACGTCTCCTGAGACAAATCACTGCTTTTTGGCCATGTTTGTACCTGTCCCAGAAAGTTGCTGCTGAAAGCTTTCAGGCAGTTGCCTTAAAGGCTTATCATAGGAACATGAGTACAGTCTCAAAAGTATTCTGCATTCTTCTGTACACTCAAAATCTACAAAAGTGGAGGGAAACAGATGTGATGGAGGCTTAAGCAGAAATTACTGATAATGATTTTGCTGACAAACTTCTACATAATAATTTTAAAGATCTTTATTGTTATTTTTCCACAAGAAACATGTTACAGACCTATGCAAATGCGGAATATAGTATGAGTGATACATAACCCCCCCCATATATATGAAAAAAATGAGGGGAACTAGGATTTAAATGTGTAATGCAGCTTAGTACAATGAAAGCAGGGGAAGGTTAACAAAAAAATTTTTTTTTTTTAGAAATTTCATGAAAATTGGAAATTCTCTGAGGGATTAAGTAATTAGTCACAAGATGGAAAATGAATCTTTGAAATCCTTGAAAGTGAAATTTAGTAGTAAAGCATTGTTAATGTCCTTCCTATGCACATGTAGCCTTTCTGTAGCAGTTGCTCTGAATATGTGCGTTGAACCGGTTTGTGTGTATTGATTTGGGAAGTTGCAGGTACAGTGTTTGGAGAAATTGAAAATGTTGTAGTTCTGTAGTCAAAATGGTTCATGCTGAGAAACCTTTAAGGATGCCATCCTGTATGCCACTGGTTCTCAAACTTTTTTTATCTGGGCCACAGTATCAGAATAAAAAAATTGCTCATTCAACACTAAAAATTTTTATTGATAAGAAATAACAGTACAAAACAAAAATAACTCCCAGCAGTGCTTGATTTATAACATAGAACACAGCTACTTTATAATACGATCATGGGATCCCCAAAAAGTATAAAATAATGAAGGTACATAAGAACACGAATCAATCCCAAAATATAATATTGATTGTCCTTGAGTCTTTCCACCACACTTGCCAACATCTCTTGCCACATCCATGTGGCATGCCTCACCTTTGAGAACCACTGCTGTGTATGTACTTACTTGGGAACAAGTCCTATTGAACTCAGCAGGTCTTGCTTCTGAGTAGAGAAGTATAGGACTGTTCTGCTGCTAGAGTACAACCATTGGTTAAAGCCCATGACCTGTTTTGCAGAGAGGTAAACCACAAGCCTGGGTTCAGACATTATTCTTAATTGTGGTTTAAAGTAGTGTGTGAGTGTTGGCTCTGTTCTTTTCTAATTGTATAAAACTCATGCTGTAGGATTATGAGCTCAAAATCATGGCTTGTATCATATAGGATGCAAGGCTTTCTTCCACCTGTCTTGCTCCAACGTCTAGTATCTGCTTCTCAATTTCTGTTGTATTATTTTATGTACTGTGGCTTGCCATTGTTTTATTGATTATAGTTTAGAAATTATTTATCATAACTGTTAAGGGTGAATTTCTGTTTAACTTTTATATGCTGATAATATTATTTCATACTATTCTAATGATTGTTGAATGTTACTTTTTTGATGTAGGTTTGCTTTGTTACTTTTTTGATGTAGGTTACTTTTTTGATGTAGGTTGCTTATTTTAAAGTTATGTTTTATTATCACATTTTTGTATTGCATTAGATTGTTATAAGATGTACATTTTTTTGTTTCTTCAGCTTCTAAACCGCCTTGAGTATTGTAAGATAGAAAGACGGTATACAAATTAAAAATGATAATGATGATGATGACCAAAGTCTCATCTAGTCCAGCACCCTTTTCTCACACTGGCCAAGCAAGTTGATAGAGGAGCCTACAAGCAGCACATGAGCACAATAGCACTCTTCCTCAGGTTCTCAAGAAACTTGTATTCACAGGCATACGTTTTATAATACTGGTTCTGTTCTTTCCTTACTCTCTAAGATCAATCTGAAGCCTTGTGAAAGACTCAGTGGAGTTTTTAAATGTGCCATGATAATGAGAATTCTGGTTTTCAGTGAAGATCATATATGGGAACAGCAACTTTGGTTCTTAAGCAGTGCCTGGAAGATCTTGTTGGGGACAGTGTTAGTTTCAGGCAAAACAGAAGTGATATGGTTGGGAAATCCAACTTCAGAAGTAGATAGTCAGCTGATGATTGCTGATGTGGTTTTCTAAGGTTTTTGCATCTCAAGACTACTTCTGAATGCGCTATTAATAAGCTGCATATAATTGTGCCTTCATCTGGAGAGAATGGGTTTAGTGTCAGTAACCTGCACCTCACAACTCTTCAGTTGACTACTATAGTATTCCTATTTGAGAAGTTTTTAGAATAGCTATTGGTGCAGAGTACAGCAACCTATCTAATTCCCTATAGATTTTGTGGATTTTCCTGAGACAGTACCTATATTCTTTAAGCATGTGTGTGTATATGTACATGTGTGTGTGTGTGTGTGTGTGTGTGTGTGTGTGTATCTGTAACAATAAATCCCTGTTCTCCCCATTTCCAGAGCAAGCCAAGGCATATGTTTCTAGGTTACATGCATGCAATACTATGCATGTTTATTCAGAAGTAAACCCTACTCAACTGAGCTACCATCTAGTAAGTGTGTAAAAGATTAGCCTCAGACTGTAGTCCAAAGGAATACACTTATTCCAAATAGACACAGTAGTAATTACTGCTGAATAAACATACATAACATTATGCTTCTTTAACCTAGCATTCTATTCCATGGCTTGCTCAGTGTTAACATACGGCAAATGCCATATTCTTAGTGCAAGGTAGAAAATAAAAAGTATTTGATTTTCAGACTTTTGTAGTAATCCAGGCATGTAGGACCACACATCTTTTACTTTCTATCAGTCTTGAAAGTTGACAAGCATCAACCTGAAGCCGTCAATTATCATCTGAGGCCCTACTTCATGCGCCCCCTCTATTGGAGGGTGGCAACATAATATTGGCTCTTTTCATTGGTGGCGCCTCACATGTGGAATGCTCTTCCCTGGGAGGCATGTTTGTTGCCTTATTTAATAATAATGTAATAATTTACTAGTATTTCCTTAAAACATATAGTGAAAGTAATGCGGTACTTTAGCAGTTTTGCATTAAAGGTTGGGCAAATGTTCCTCATGTCTAATGACAGAAAGTCTTGAAAAGCATGCTGAAGTTCCTTGATGCTTACGTTTCTGTTTGTGCTGGTATTTCATGCTGATATTGCATGTTTACACACTCCATCCATATGATTATCAAAGTCTGAGCTCTTCTGAGAAGTGTTACTTGCTCCGTTCATTACACTTGAATATTTTAGTAGTTCAGTATATATTTCAATAGCTTGACAGCTCCTTATGCAGTCCGTAAGGAATTTTGATGAGACAAACGCTCATTTTTTTTTGACTGGAAGACCTGACTTACACAAAGGAACACTGTCTGAAGAAGTGTGCATGCACACTGAAGCTTATACCCAGAACAAACTTAGTTGGTCTCTAAGGTGCTAGTGGACAATTTTTTAATTTTTGAAATTTATTTCGACTGCGTCAGACCAACACGGCTACCTACCTAAACAAAGGAATACTAATTAGTGTTTAGAATTAATTTACACTTGGAAAGCAGCTCAAGTATGTATTTATATGATACCGCTAAAAAGGGAACAAAACTGTTCAGTACCAGGTTTATACTTTCTCTAGATTATATTAATTTCAATAGTTTCTCAGGTGTAAGGCCAAATCATTTTCAATGGGACTTGTGCTGCTTAAGCACAAGTGGTGATTATGACATTAGATTGTGGGGCATAATGAGGGAAAGAAAGCATGTGACTATCTATCTACATCTACAAAGTCTAGTATCCTACTAGTTTTCCTGTAAGTGCATCCCTCTGTCCCTCATGTTCCTTATCCAAAATACAAGTAGCAGTTTCATCTTGTCCTTCATTGTACAGTGGTACCTCGGGTTACATACGCTTCAGGTTACAGACTCCGTTAACCCAGAAATAGTACCTTGGGTTAAGAACTTTGCTTCAGGATGAGAACAGAAATCACGCGGCAGCAGCGGGAGGCCCCATTCGCTAAAGTGGTGTTTCAGGTTAAGAACGGACCTCTGGAACGAATTAAGTACATAACCAGAGGTACCACTGTACTGCTGAAGATTTTAAAATATGTTTTTTCTGCTCCTCCCCAAACCATTTTTGTTTGTTTGTTTTGTGTTTGCCTTTTTATACTTTCTCTACCCTGGCACATATAGAATGTGATTTTTGTTCCTCACGTTTACTATTACTGGAATCTTTTGCTAGCTTTCAGTAATAATACTCCCATCTTTTAAAGTAATGCTCTTTAATGAAGTAATCTTGCTACCAGACCTATTTCAAGGCCGCCTTAGCAATGCTTTGTTTAGATAGTAAGTAATTTTTTTTCAGTTTCTCATAGTGTGTGTTTTTGAAATGAAATGGAGTCATACTTAGACACTAGAAGTTTGTACAGATACATTCTCAGAAACATAGAGGCATTTTTGTTCTGCATACAATAACAGCAAGTTTTCTTTCCCCTCTGGAAAAGTGAATTGATGCCAAAATGAGACCCCATCCCTGAGAAGAGTTCCAGAATTATTATTATTATTAATTGAATTTGTATACCACTCTTCATCTGCTTCGCAACATAAAATACAAGATAAAAACTCAAAATACACAATAAAATCAAGAACAAGCCCCCTCCAAGCCAATAACTCTCCCACACAAAATAATAATTATTAATCATATTTATCGATGAAAATGCCACCTGCAACAAACAAATGTTGTATTTTTTTTGTTCCAATAAACTTTCCCAGGACAGTTTTATAGTAGAAACAGAAATACAGTAATAGTAAAATAAAATAAAACATATACTATAAAACAACAGCAATAGAATCTAAAGCAGCACATTATGGTTATGATTATATTTATAAACCATGGAAAACACAAAAGCAGTTTACATAAAACACAGTAAAAAAAAATCAAGAAGAAAAAACTTTAAATGATTACAAAGAAATACATTAGTAAAAACAGAAAACCTATCAATTAATTTTTTTAAATTAAAAACCAAATGTTAAAACAGATCAATGGGATAAATCTTACAAGTAGCAGTGGGGTGTGTGTGTGCTACTATGATTATTTTATCATTACACTATCTGTTGTTATTATTATGCTATCTAATCTGTTTCTTGCTAGCAAAGGGAACAATCCATGGAGTTTCCAAGCTAGTAGTTCCATCTCCTTTTGTAGTCTGCAAATTATTGTCAACTATGTACGGTATCCTTTGCAAATCTCTAAAGAGTCAAAGGATTCCTGCGAAAGGATTTCAAATCGAATACAGATCTGAGTTTGAATTGGATCGTTCCTAACAACCAGCGCTGCTTCTTTTTTGCAGAAGTAGTCTTGTCATAACTAGAGAGAATTACAACACCAGAAACACTCCCACCCACTCAAAACATAGTAAACAGACCTTCTGAACTTAGGGAAAACAAAGCACAAAGTCCACTATGGACGTGTCTGTGCAAATTTTTGTTAACTATTTAGTTGCTTTTAAATACAGAGTGAGTAATGTTCAAGCAATTGTCTGATGTTAGCAGATACTTGAAACGACTTTTTGTTTTAATATATCAAGTGGCTGAATGCAGTTGTTCCTTGACAGAAGCATCTTCTTGCAACTGTTGATTAGTATTGGGGACTATTTGATGGGACCATGTGAGGACTCTACAGCTCCTCAATGTCATTGGCTTGTTTAAAATACTCATGTCACCACCATAATTTTTTAGGTATCTTTTGACTAGTGAGGGCAGATACTCCATTTCAACTTACGATAGCCACATTTCTGCACTTCCACTGCTGCGTTACTCAGGTTGCAAATGTCAGGCATTCTAAGATTTGTGTGACTAGCAGGCTCAAACGATACATACTTATAAGGTTGAACTTGACATTGGCTTTCTAGTGTAAATTTAATGGCAAAGAACTCCCGTGTTATGGAATAAAGGTTAAAAAAAAATGGTGGCTCCATGTTTTGATAGCGTATGAACTTCTTTTGTAGTGTATGTCTTTGCTAGATTTTTAAAGTGACTGTAAGACAAGTTTCTAGCATTTTTGCCTTCATTTTTAGACTCTAGGTGCAACTCAAACTTACAAATAATATTTATTAAATATCCTTTCTGATGTTTACCATTTCAAATAATATCAAATTCTCAGAAGGGAGAAAAACCTGACTTATCCAAGACTGTAGACTTTTCCAGAAGCTGAATATTTACAGAGTTAGGTGGAAAGTTTATATTAATTGTAGTCACTTTAAATTGTTAGTTTAAAAATAATTTGCGGATGAATTTAAAAGCCCCTTTCAATATTCTGTGTCAATATAAAATAGTTTCCATTTTCAAGTGGAACTATGTATACATTATTTCTCACCACCACCCCCATTATCTTATTTGTGTAAAAATAACAGTAAGATCCGAATACCATTGGCACTGTGTAACAAAGTTTGCCTGTGCTGCATTTATCTCCCCCCCCCCTTTATTTACTATGAATGATATTTTTGCTTAGTGTTGGCCTACATAGTGAGCTAAAATGAAACTATTAACTATTCCATCTCTTTGGAGCAGTGAGATGTATGGTTGTATTACACGCTTCAAATATACATTTTACAGATACATATTGTGATGGACACATCCCAGCCACCCTGGGTCCCGTACTGCCTGGGAAAGGAGACCTGGTAACAACAGAGTGTACCCTCTCCTGTACTCTCAATTGAGGTAATCTCCACTACCAAATACAGTGGTACCTCGGGTTACATATGCTTCAGGTTACATACGCTTCAGGTTACAGACTCCGCTAACCCAGAAATAATACCTCGGGTTAAGAACTTTGCTTCAGGATGAGAACAGAAATCGTGCTCCGGCGGCGTGGCAGCAGCAGGAGGCCCCATTAGCTAAAGTGGTGCTTCAGGTTAAGTACAGTTTCAGGTTAAGAACGGAACTCCGGAACGAATTGAGTACTTAACCCGAGGTACCACTGTAAGCGAATAATTATTTGCCAGGCAGCCCCATAGCAAACAACACCCCAAAGTTCCCTAGAGTATCTCTGGAGCCTCCTTGGATAGTGTGAGGTTAAATCTAAAGGCATGGGAGTGTTTGGAATAAGCTGAGAGAACAACAGACATAAAAATGTGAAAAAGAGAGAGAAAATGATACCCCAAAATTACTGAAACCCAACATACTGCTTTTGCAGCAAAACCCAACCAAAATTGGATAAACATGATCCTGTAGCCTATTCTACAATATTTTGGCGGCTTATTAGGCTAGTGTTAACAACAGATTGTAGTTTTACTAGTATTCCTTACTCACAAGTAGACTTTATCCTTCATGCCCTTCTCTCAGACACCCCAAAACACGATATATTCTTGCTCTACCCACCTCCTCACTCTCTCTTTTGATAGACCCCTCTAGTCAGTCATGCTGTTCCCATTGAGGTACCTACTCAAAGCTTTTAAATTTCCCACCCTAGGAGAGAGATGTGCTGTTAGACACATCAGCAATGACAAATGCCTAATGAACCTCAGGGCATCTGGTAAGACTCCAGGTTAACCTTATAATAATCCACATACAAGTTGTAACAAGGCATACAGGCAAGACACATTTCCATTACAAGCAATCCAGTAACTAGCTCAGTTCCTTCATACATATCCTGCACATATCTAAGAGAAGAATCTGCTGTATGGTTTCAGAAATGCTTTTTTAGCCAGGCATTGACATTGCAGTAATGCAGGATATTAAACCCTTATGGGAGGAAATGGGTAATCAAGACTTTGTCATAGTGGTTTGATGTATGGAACGGAACAGTAAATGAATGAATGGAATAGGGTTTGTTTGTTTGCTTACAGAGTGCCCTCTAATTATTACATGTCCATGAAGGATAGTTTAGTCGGTAGAGCATGAGACTCTTAATCTCAGAGTTGTGGTCTTGGGCGAAAGATTCTTGCATTGTAGGGGATTGGACAAGATGAACATTGTACCAATTCTATAATTCTATTATTCTATTCTGTATAGAACCATGCTTTGAGAGTATTTTAGTCAGTTCTGACCATGGTATTCACTGGTCTTTGCCAACCATCCTTAAAAATGGAGATTTTGAAGAAACCTCAAAGGGTATCTAGTCCAACCAGTTGTTGCATCTCCTTACACCTTTATCCTTTACACATACATGCACAAACTGTGGGTGTCTCAGTGTAGAAATGAGACTACCTGGCCCTGGGCTATTCTGGGAGGAAGGGCAGCTATAAATTAGAAAATATAATAATACCCTGATCTGCACTGTTCTGTGGTTTGATTTAGGTTCTCTTGTAAACTGTGTTAGTTTGTCTTCTACCTCTATCTGACGTCAAAAACTCTTTTGAGTTTTTGATACCGCACCTGAACTTAGATTATCTTGGGCCTAGATTATGGTTCCTCAATTACTATATTCCCATAAATGCCTTATTCTATCACTAATAGCAGGCCCCTTCAGAGGCAGTGGCAGACTATAGTTTTAGGAGAGAGGAAATGGAACCATGCAAGCCTTAGACTTGCATGGTTCCATTTCCTCTCTCCTAAATTCACACCCCACATTTCCAAACTTCTTATCCTTGTTTGTAGCAAACCATACTTTGCTTGTTCAAACAAACTAGGAAGTAAGAATCAGAAGCTGAGCAGACGTCAAAGAGGTTTTGTGCAAACCTGAGTCTGCCCAGGACTCAGTCACATGGCTTGGTCACATAACACCAAACCATGGTTTGACATTGTGACTGAATGGTCCCAGTGTTCTACTTAACTGCAGTTTTTGCTTTTGAGCCAAAATTGCTGCTTCTTAGGCTACATCAAATAGAGCAGTGGACCCCAGTATCCTATAGTCATTGTCACTGAGCTGATGAGAACCATATTCATTGCTACTGGTTTTTCACTGAGACACTAAATATGACATCGCTGGAACTCTGATGGGTGCTATATTCATGTGGCAACTTCACCAAATGTTGATATGGGTTAGTAATTTCTTCTGCATCTGCGTTCCCCCAGTCCTATTTGCTGTTATTCTATCAGCTGTGCATTGTTGAAGGCTCTTTATTTTATGTTCTATTGGCATTTAGGGCTTTCTTTTTATTTACGGTATTTCTGCTCCCTTTATTTTTCATTGCGATACTGCCAGTATGCCTTTTACCACTGTATTGTAGTGTCTGCCTTAGATCTACAGCCGCTGTTAACTCAACATCTGTCTGCAGTTCAGTACCACTGTCTAGCCAACATGCTCTCATTTTGTACATGCTCCTTTAATTTTAACTTCCCAAGCGGGTTACTTTGCATTTATCCTTGTGGAAGCTCATTTTATTTTTCACTGCCTTTCTGTTCTTGAATATTAGATCTGCCTCAGCAGTGCTCACTATTCCTCCCATGTTCATATCATCTGCAAATTTAATCAGAGTGCTTGCCACCCTTTTCTCTGGAAAAGAAATTAAAGGGGGGTGGGGGGCTCTACAGCAAGTGATCTGCATGGATAAAAGAAATGTGACAGCTAATATTGCTATGCATCCCATCCATTAGACTTTTATTCTTCAGGACTGTAGGGGTATCATGCATGGCACTCTCACCTTTAAATATAAAATACGTACTGCAAATTTTAGTACAACATAAGGGAAAACAATTTTATTTTTAATTTATCGAAGGCATAGGGTGTTTAAGCAGTCTGATTATATACTCTCCTGCAAGAAGGTATCTTAAACCAGAACTTCAGAAAGCCAAAACATGTCAATACCTAGCAATTTTAAATATTTCCCCCCTCTGAACAAGGTTGGTACCTGAGAATTAAAGCAATTTTTCAAACCTGGCCCTAGAGCTGGTGAGGCATAGTGGATGAGAATCTAAACTACAATTGGTAATGTTCCCTGTTAGGAATCTTGTCTGTGCTGTGGCTGGATATTAAGAGTAATATCATTACTATGACCACTTCATATTTATATTTAGTAAAATTATATAAACTATATTTTTCCCTGATAACACTGTTTTGCTGAAATGTAGCTTTACTGCAAAGTTTTCACACTTCTAGTCTGTGCACATAAATAGAATTTCGTGTTTTAAAAGGTTTACAAAATATTACATACAGATATTGGCTATATTCTTCTGTATTCTGGCCCATCTTATTCTCAAACCAAGATTCCTTCACACTGTTTCTTTGTAGCAGTGTGACAACAAAAAAACTCCTAAAATATGAAATTTGCACTACGCTTTCAATACACATGACTTTCTGATACTACAAGACTTCAAAAATCATCTGTATTTGATTTTTGTTTATTGGGGAGTTGTTTATTGAGTAGTTAGAGAGTCTGACTAGGATCTAGGAGACCAGGGTTCAAACCCTTTAAGTTCATGGGTGACCTCGGCCCCCTCACGGCATCAGCCTAGCCTACCTCAGGGAGTTGTGGGGATTAAACAAGGAGGCAGAGAACCATGTAACTTGAGAAATTGCTGGAAAAGGTAGGATATAAATGCAATAATTAAAAATTGAGTAGATGAACCTTCCAAATCCTCACTTTTGTAAGAAAACACATACAGTGGTACCTCGGGTTACAGACGCTTCAGGTTACAGACTAACCCAGAAATAGTACCTCGGGTTAATAAATTTGCTTCAGGATGAGAACAGAAATCTGGCGGTGCTCTGGCGGCGCGGCAGCAGCAGCAGGAGGCTCCATTAGCTAAAGTGGTACCTCAGGTTAAGAACAGTTTCAGGTTAAGAACGGACCTCCAGAACGAATTAAGTTCTTAACCTGAGGTACCACTGTACTCTTGAATTTGAAGCAAACTGCCTCAGTGATCTGGATTTCAACTGGAAAGTTAGTTAGGTTTGCAAAACTTTCACCGCCGTAAGGGGAGGGGAACTGAAGAAATATCACGGCTAGTGCAGAACCGAAAACATATTTATTGTTTTTACAGTGTGCGTATAGGAGCAAATTTACAAAAGGTTTATGTGTTAAGTGTTACAGAGGAAAAAATAAATATGGTTAAACTTAAATCAAGGCTGGAAATCTAGAGTTCATAAACTAAATAATTACTTATGCCTAATAAACATCATGCGTAATATTTGTTTTCAGTCTGTATTAAGTGTTTATAGTTATGGTGTATGCATTATTGAGAAGACATAGCATCAGAATGCTTTCATTGTGTGTGTGTTTTTCCCAAGGAGATATACAATGTTGGCACTTCACTCTGCAAAATGTTTTAAGTGGGTTTTTAGAAGAGATGCCCTCCTTAATAGCAGTAGAAAGTGTGTGGGGGGGTGAGGTCTATTATCATAACGCTGTGCTAATGTAGGTTCTGAGTCATGTGACTGCAGAAAAGGCTATTATCTCAATGAAAAGGAAACTGCTTTTTAGAGCAGCAGTAGAACAGAAGCCGGAGGAATTTTCGAGTGCTCCACCATACTGGATTGTCTATTTGATCACCAGCTAGAAAAGGATTAGTTGTGGCTAGTTTATCAGCTGTCATTAGAAGCAGATGAGAGAGGAGATAAGCTGCTATGTGCGCACATCCTCACTCAGCATGTGTTTTGGTTTACATCAAGGCAATGTTGGTTTAAGTTAACGCAGAGCAGATATTCTAATATGTTATCTCTGCTCATTGCTGCTTGCTTTCGTAAAACAGCCAGTATGCAGGGTGTGGGTTTTACTTATATTACAGGCTGAAGATAAAAGAAGAACTGATGAGATTTTACATTGAACTGCAGAGTCTGTGGAAGATTGCAAGGTGTGTTTCAGAAGTGCAATGACTTCATATTTGGTATGTTCATGTTTTCTGTGTAATGTGAAAGATGCAGAGCATGACAATTGAGCAACAGCATTCCTTAGCAGATAGAGTGAGGATTTCAAGCATATTCTTATTCCCCTCCTTTTTGAAAGTGACTACTGATAACCTTGCAGTTGCCTTGTAACAGTTATATATATATATATATATATATATATATATATATATATATATGCGCATACATAGTGTGTAGTAGAAAATGTCGAACACTAAGAATTTTGTGAAGCACAGCAAAATAATCTAAGCAATATATATATGCTCTATTTTCAGGAGGAGGAAGAGCTCAGGGGGGTATGCATTGTTCTTGCAATGCTGTAATTACAATGCAGTATCTAGTGAGGCTCTTAAAAAAAGAAAATTAAAAAGCCTACTAATTACAAATCTAAGGGAAAAGGAAGGTTCCCTCTCTTGGTTTTTGTGCTTGCTAGCCTAGTGCTTAAAATAGGTCAAATACTATAGTGGTAAACACAATTACACCTGATAACTTCATTTTCTAATACTTAGAGCTGTCTGTTCTAATACTTAGAGTCTGTCTAGTTCTCTTTGTACAAGGACATGCACTTAAACTTCATCTTGTGTATTTGTCTGATGTTGCACATTTTGATGCATTTAGGCTATTGTTACCTTTCTCTTAACCTTGAAGGAAGAAACACTTAGAATTCTCAGCTTGATACATATCGATAGGCTTCCTCTGTTATTTAATCCAATATATCTGTAACTGTGAAAATGGTATTCTTTGCCCTTTTTCTTCCTTGTAAGTGTTTGAAGGTGGGCGTTGTCAAGTTGGCATTTTCTGCTGCTGAACACTGTTACTATTGTTTAAGGGGAAAATGTATACAACAACAATCTTTTCTATAGCATTGTACTCATGAATGTGATCAATACTTTCAAATACAACTAAACCTAACTTATGCAATCTCCGCCCCCGCGCTTTTAAGTTAAGGGTGGGGACATAGCTGTTACTGTAGTGCAAATAGGCACATTGTAGGTTATCCTGCATATAGATTAAGATGAAGATAGTGGCTCTGATGCTTAGCATCTCCTTAATAATTTATTTCTATGGAGGCAGGAAATGCTTTTATTATGTTAAGACTTTGGTGTGGGGTGTGGGTTTGAGTGAGAGTGTGTGTATTCTCTTGTAAATCTGAGAAAGTTGAGAAATAATGATTGAAACATTAATACAGTGCACATTGGAAGTTATTATATTTTGAATTGGCAGAAAATAATTATTGGATGCTGGTTGGTGTGTCTTGAACCTGAATGTTTTATTTGCATAGGCCCATAGATCTGGGCCACACAACAAATACAATGCCTCAGAACAATGAAAATTACCGTATTTTTTTGCACCATAACACTCACTTTTTTCCTCCTAGAAAGTAAGGGGAAATGTCTGTGCGTGTTATGGAGCCAATGCCTGCGGGTGGGATCTGCTGCAGTCGTGAGCAGAGGATCCATGGTTCCCCTTCCTTCCCTCCTCCGTGGTTACAAAGCATGGATCCACATGGATCCTCAGGATTTTTGCATTGGGCTACTCCAAACTCACTGTCAGATCACATGTCTGTGGCCACAGCATGAACCACAAAAATCATATATCCACTATTTCGTTTAGAATATTTTTTTTTCTTGTTTTCCTCCTCTAAAAACTATGTGCGTGTTATGATCTGGTGCGTGTTATAGAGCGAAAAATACGGTATATTACGCTTGTTGAGTGGGCTGTTTTCTTTGTTTTTGTGACAGGACATGTAGTTTATATTCAGCATACCTTGTTAATGGACTCAGCTACATTGGCAAAGAAAAAGCACTTTGTATGCATTGTTTATGCATTCTAACACTGTGACACCAGTTGGTGCTGTGGAGTTCTGTTTTTGCTGACTTGATTTCTCATACAAAGTTTGCAATGCTACTTTGATGTCTCTAGATCCAGCCAATGTTTTTGGAAAATGTTGGTTGGTTTCCACATGGTAATTAACTCATCTAATATTAAAGGTTTTTCCCTTTGGGACTAAAAGCAAGATATTTTATTAGCTTTACATATTACTGTATTTCCAGGGTTTAGGGCAGAGCTGAAGTATATACACTATTTCTTACTTTAAAAAAGCATGTCTCTGAAGAGTTCACAATTAAGAAACATTAATTTATGAATCTTGAAGTTATTCATTTTCCCCTTAAAATGTCACTATGGCCTGAGATCAATTTCCTTAGATGTTTTGCTTGAAAACTTAAGTTAATCTAGTTATATTTACTTAAGTTGTATTGTGTCCTGACAAATATTCTGCAACATGTCTCATTTCATGTTTAGAATATTTTTGCAAAGAAACAGTGAACAAAATAGTGTTAGGACTAGTCACAGGTTTTTCTGTGTGCATCCCTATCCATGGTAAATGATAGATCTGGGACTCTGCCATCTTTCCTCCACCACTCACCCAATGTCTACACATAGTGACCATTACACAAAATGGGAGGCCCATGCATGCCTCCCACAGTTTATAGTGGGTTTGAGTATTGGCTGCTTGACCACTCCAGAAGGCAGCACAAAGCTGGGTGAATATATGGGAGGTCTTGTGTAATAGCAGGTGTGCACTGCTTAGTGCAATGTCTTTAACAGTACATAGGCAAGGCAAGGTTTCCATGAAGAGATCAGATTGAAAAGTCCCATTAGAACAGAGCTCAGATGTTGCTCTCGTGACAGTCATGCTTAGATGGAGCTGCAGCTCCTTTTTAAGATTCAGTATTGGTTGCTACTTCTACTTTCATTGAGAGGAGACTCTTGCTTTAAAAGGGGCAACTGCTCTAGCAATCTGATGTAGTAGGGGAGACTATGGTTCCACTAAGGCTTCTGAGCTGGAATCGTCGTGAGTCAGAGGCAGATGACAGGACATCCTCTAGCCAGAAAGGTACTGGAACAACAGGCTCCTCTTGCACAAGTGCTTCAGGTTAGTTATGTACATCTGGATCTGTCCCTGAGGGCAATTTCCTCTCCATTCCAAGCCCTTGGACTCATTCCCTGAAGAAGGGGAGTCAGAGGCCATAGGCATGATATGCACAGAGGGTCATTCAGGGTTGCATCTAGGTGATCAGGCAGAGAAGGTTGATCAAACATGGTTCTTCCCTCCATCATCACCTTCTAGGCTGACTACTAAAAATGTTGTGAGGTAATAACTGCCCTGGACTTACTTGAAAGGTTGTACTCTATTCAGCACCTTTGCTAAAATGTCTGGTGTAATTCTCTACCTACTGGTTTCACTGCATTGTGAAGTGCTCCTTGAGATTTAGTCATGGGATTCTGAAGGATAATGTGATTTACCATGCATTCCTAGCTTTATATATGTTAACATTGTTTGCATTTCTCCTGTGCAAGAATCTTGAGCTTTCTTCCTTGCATGCCTATTAGAATATATATTATAACATGTTACATTTATGTAATAAAGGTAAGGTACAATTAAGTATTGTTAGTGTAGATAAATGGTACATGCAAGTGTAGGATAAATTTCACTCTATCAAATAATCATTTAGAGTTCACTTTTAAGAAATCAGGCCATCATATGATTGCTTCTCCGTATGTCAAACTTGCAAGCCAGACAATGATCATGATACTTCTCAACATACTTTCAATAGCTGTGGGGTCTGTATGTTATATAGGTGATTGGGTTGTGGACTGCAAAGTAGCATCAATTTTAAAACTGATTCTCAGCACGCTGGTCTAGTTGTTCATGGGCCTTATCCTTAGAGATCTTAAGAAAACCACAGACTTAGAGGGATACAAGTTTCAGTCATACCTCAGGTTACAGACGCTTCAGGTTGTGCGTTTTCGGGTTATGGACGCGCCAAAACCTGGAAGTACCGGAACGGGTTACTTCCGGTTTTCGGCGCTCACGCATCTGCAAAAGCACAAAATCGCGCTTTGCACATGCGCAGAAGCGCCGAATCGCGACCTGTGCAGACGTGGCACTGCGGGTTGCGAACGCTGCGGGTTGCGAACGTGCCCCACCCCCACAGATCATGTTCGCAACCCGAGCGTCCACTGTAATGTCTTCAGTTGCAGTCTCTGATAATAAATATATTACTTATGGTTAAGAATGAATGAAACCTCTGGCCTTTAGAAATAGACACACTCCAAGTTCTGTGACTGCCCTCCTTCTTTGCCCATATATTTTGAGGCCTGGTATTATTCCGTTCTTAGGTGGTATGTGAGTCAAAGGCTCTGGTTCTGAGTACACTTATTGAAAGGTTCCATTACTTGGGGGTCCTACTGAGTCAAACAGGCTTATGATCAGGTTGTTTATTCTTATAAGTGCTGTTTTGTATCAGATTACTATTGTATCCCAAGATTTCAGCTATGTTCTACCAAAAAAAGAGGCATTTCTAAAAGTATTTTATACAGTGGTTTATGCATTCTTCCACTTTTATTTGAGATTAGACTCAGATAGCTTTAAAGCCTATCAAGAGTGGGAAACAATAAATAGGCACAGGCTAGGACTGCAACCCTAGTCATTCAGTGGGCTAAAGATAAAAAGCCTTATCATGGTTGAGGAAGAGTATATGCCAATATTGTTGCTGTGTGGGTCAGTGCTTGGGCATTTATCTTAAAGATAAAGGGGTAAGATATGTCATTAAGAGCTGGGAAACAACTACAATTGCAACAAAGGCAATAGCATTGTGCTAGGATCTTAAGTGAGCCAAGCCAGGTGGTTCACCTGGTTAGCCAGATTTGGAGCAATGTTCCCCATGGAGTTGCAGAGGCTTCTGATATATGTAGTATTATCAGTAGCCTCTGCATAATAAATGTGCATATTCTTTTAGGGCTCTTCTGGCAATGTTAGGTTAAGTCCCCCCCCCCCCCCCCAGAAATGAAGGGGAAAGTGGTGTAGATGGGGGTGGCAAGAAACAGACATGGCTTTTGTTTTGTTTCTTTGTTTGTTTTAAATTGCTTATCATGAGAGATCTTGAATCTGCAATGGTGGAACCTAGTGCTTGCTTCTTCAGAATCTATTCTGCCACTACACTTTTTGGGATATAGGCCAATAGTGCCCATGGGAGAGGGCAGTTTTTTGCCTTGGATTCTGTCCTATATAGTTGGGTGATACTCTGTCCTATATAGTTGGGTGATCTAGAGGATGAAACTTGGAGGTTATTAAAACAATGTAAATTGGAAAATCTTCCTGAACATTTTAGTTCGGGAATTTGCACTGGACACTTTTCAGTTTGCATCTAGTGAGTGATGTAATTTAACACATTTATGTATATGACACCGTTGAGAGAGATCATCCAGAGTTGGGTGTCAGTCATATGTTCATAACACTCATAGATTGGATGTGGGATAACCAGCTGGACTTAATTCAAACAGGATAGACTCAATTCAGGCTAGTGGTCAGTGGACATATTGATTCAGGAGTTGAAACATAGCCTGTTTGGATAGGATTGTACTCTCTCTGAAGGGTCAGCTTCACTGGCCCCCCCAACTGGATGTCATGGAGAAGAGTTCCAGAATTTTAGAAATTTTTTGTCAGTTCTGCGGGTATACTGATAACAGAATTTCCCTAATTCCTATTTTCACATCATGCATTTTTCAGGGATTGTGGAAATGTAATATAGCAAATAGTAATTTTGAAAAGACAATTCATAGTCTAGAGCTAAATTTAGCAATATTTTATAGGTTCTATATCTTTAAGAAGTTTGACAGCATGCTTAAGAGTCATGGTAACTTATTTACAAACCCCTTTATTAGGAGATTAAAAAGAGCTAGTGCTATTTTCCCCACCCCCAAGGGGCTTGACAGATTTAATGCTTATCACATCTTGATCTAAACAATGATATGCAATTTGAAGTCCATAGACATTTTATTAGCTTCCATGGATGGTGGAGGGTTTATCTTTCTTTTGCTCCTTACAATTGCCAAGAAGTTTTTCTATGAGACAGGAGTCTTATCAGTTCAGTGTCAAAGAACTCATGTACTTGGATCTAGCTGATTTTCCATTAGTGGTTAGAAATACATTTTCCCAGGAGTGACAGAATGGTGATCCTATAGACTTCTTAATTTACATTTCCCCCTTTCATTATACCATATGACATGTGGCTGCACTTTCATTTTTGCCTCTGCAGGCTGTGTTTGATGAACCTTCTTTGCTTTTTTACTCTAAAAATGTGGCACATGATTATGTGGTTAGGGATGTCTTATTAGATTGCTTTGTAAGCCTGCATGACAGTGCTCAATGATGTTTGTTTTCTATGTACCAGTAAATTTCCTAAAGCATGCTAGGCTTCATGTAAAATCTGAATAACAATGCTTGCAGTGAAAGTACAGCTTTGCCCCAATTTTTAGAAGTTCAGGCTCTGATAAATTTGTATCTTATCTCTTTATTAAGAACTATGGTATGTTTCCGATTTTAGTTTTAAGATGATACAGTGTATTCCACATTTTATTCGAAAATACAGTGGTACCTCTAGTGGCGGACATGATTTATTCCGGGGTGCCGTTTGCACCCCAAAAAGCCCGCAACTAGAGCGGTGCTTCTGCACAAACACGGAGCGCAATAGAGTGCTTCTGTGCATGTGCAAAGCACGCAGAACGCTTCTGCGCATTCAGCAAAACCCGGAAGTATACACCGTGTTCGCAAGCCGAAAAGAATGGTAATGTCACAAAAATATGGTATTTTTGTCTGTGTTATGTAAAACAAATACAAATGTACATTGTGTTGAGCTTCATCTCTGTTCAATTTTAATCTAATTCATGAAGAGACATAAAATAAAATGAAAATCATATAATTTGTTAGCCTCCGTCTCAGCTGAAATTCATTGGTTGTGGTTTTGTTGCAAAAGGTTTTGTGTACTTTGGACTGTGGTTGATATTTGGACTTGCTCTGTTACAAATAGGTATCTGCACCAAGAAAGGTTTAATCGCAACAGATTTGTAGCTTAAGTTCCATTTTGTAAATCATGCTGTGATTTCATTCTGTGCCAATTCAGTAGCTGATGGGAAGTTGTTAAGAACCCCCAAAACAGTTGGGGTGGGGGGAGCCCTGTTGCGTAAACAGGTTGTTCTGCTCACAAAAGGAGCTACTCAACATTGCTTTGAATGAGTATCAAAACTTTGAACCTATATAGACATTACAGGTGTTGCATACTGTCATAAAGTTACTCCCATCAGCAGCTGAACTGCTGCAACTGAAGTTAATGGTTCAGACCTAAGGGTAGCCCCACATAAAGTACAGCGCAGTGACATTTTGGATTTGTTTCGGAAGCTGCAGAATATGTTTCTACCTTGCTACTACCTTGGGTAACATTTGGGCAAAATTGTAATAAGACTCCAGTTTTTAATGTGTACAGATTGCGTCCTAACTTGACTTCGCAAAGTGTAGGGGTGTGCTGTTTTCCTGCTCTCCACATCCTGGCAGTTTGCAGACTAGAATGAATGTCTCCTGTTTGTTTGCAAAAGAAATACAAAATATCACATTGAAAAGATGTTTAGCAAGTGCCATAGCTCATGAATTACAACTGATTAATTTATTATTTTTATTGGATTTCTGAAGAGAACTTTTTAGCCAGATGATATTATACTTTTGCATGCAGCATTTTTATATGTTCAGCATTAAGGATTTCCTCTTCATAATTCAAATTTCTCTGCGACGGGTCTATATTTTGTATAGCAATTGGGGTAGGCTGAGTTGTATATTTAAAGCAACAACTGTCCTGAAAACACTTCAGTATTACTTCAGTCAAATGCTACTTGAAGTTGATGGCCATAGAGAACTTAATTCTACTTATAGTTTGTAGCGTATTGCATATTTTGTAGCATATTGCATTTTATCTCATTTTCATGCTCAGCAAAACCTAGATGAAATAACACATCAGTTAACAGTACTTCTATCCCCTTTTCTTCCTGACCCTATGGAATTCTTTCTTTCTTTCTTTCTTTCTTTCTTTCTTTCTTTCTTTCTTTCTTTCTTTCTTTCTTTCTGTAGTCTTGACGTATTAATACAGTGTACATGTTTATAATGTGGTTAAGAAACAGGATTTTGTTCTCACAATAATCTCTGTAGTGCTCCTGGCTTCTCAGTGGAAGACTTGCGATAATTCAGCTGTTGTTTATTGTCATTTTGTAAAACAAGTATCTGAAATGGCTGTCAGCAATAGCAGTAGATTTTTAAAAAAGAAGTTATGTGACTTAACATCGATTGTGTTGGTCCCTTCCTCAGACCTCACTTTTCTTTTTAAAAGCATTCAGGCTTTTTGCTGTGATTTTTGATCAAGCAAAAATGCCTTGCATCAGTTGCAGAATGAGTGAAGACTGAATCAAAATTCCTGTACATTACTCAAAGAATGCAACTTTCTTTTCTGTTGTGGTGTTAAAACCTTCTCCTGCTATTTTGGGGCTTATTAGAGGGGCTTATTAGAGGTGGCTGACGTAGTCTAATATGTAAGCAGCTCAGTGAACAGCTATATTAAGAACCTTAGTGTATGGGAATACAGATACTAGAAGCCATTTTGTGTTGATGTCAGACTAGCTAATTTTTTCCCTGGTTGTAGTTATAGCTTAAAGTAGAAAAAAAAAACGCTATTTGGATTTGCCAGAGCTGAAGTTCTCAGTATTTGAAAGGAAGCCTTTTATTGTAGAGACAGAGATGCTAAGGCATGTGCTTTTAAGTACCAGTAATCATGATCATGAATCTTAGTCATGTATCTGATGGTTACAATCTGTGGTAAAGAGCTCCTGCTGCCCATTTGCTGCCTAATGTGTTTATTACATTGTCTTCCCAGTGGCATCTGTGTGTTAGCTAAAAAATTCATGAGCATTATTGGCTTTCAGTCAGACAGCGGAAGGCACATTCCCTTTTCTAATACATTGCTTTAAGGTTGTTTATATAAAAATCAGTGTGGGAGAAGTATAGTGAATTGAAACGAATCTTTAACATTTTGCTGTCTTTTACAGCATTCGATCGCTGATCACTCACACCTTTTCCTGGGGAATGGTCATGCTATGGCCATCTTTTGGTCAGAGGAGGGGCAAGACTAATGAAGAAGGGAAAGGAAAATGAGGGTATTTAGAACTGAGATACTTAAGTATAATAAAAAGAATATGTAATTTAAAAAAGATGGGCCCATCTTGCCTGATAAGTTACAAATATATTTACATGGCATTGTGAAATCATAGAATTGTAGAGTTGGAAGAGACCATGTGAGTCGTCTAGTCCATCCCCTGCAATGCAGGAATCCTTTGTCCAATGTGGGGCTCAAACGCACGACTCTGAAATGAAGAGTCTCATGCTTTACCAGCAGAGCTATCTAACAGGTGGGATAAATGACAGAATGGGATAAATGACAGTAATGACATCGGTGTGGGTACCAGACAGTCTGCTGTGGGGAGGGCAATCTGTAGTGGGGATGCAACCTCTGTGAAGGGCTTTCCTTCTGTAGATGCCTGATGCCTGGTGGAGCATCCAAGGAAGGGCCTGAGAAGATCTTCAAGGTCTGGATAAGTACATATGGTGGCAATCGATCCTTCAACATAGCTTCGTTTCAAGCTGTGAATGGACTTACAAGTAAAAACACAGCAATTTGAATCGGAGCTAGAAAAAGACTAGGAACCTATGAAGCTTTTACAGGTTTAGTGAGATATACCTTCCTGTTCCATTTAGCAATCTTGCAGCTGTGTTCTGAACTAACTGAAACTTCCACGCTATATTTAAAAACTGTCCTATGTACAACATATTGTTGTAGTTCAGATAGGAGGTGACTGGTGTATGATAGATAACAAAAACCAGGCTAATTCAGTGTAAATCAGGTTTGGGTAACTTTTGTATTCTTGTGGGGGATGATTTGTTTCCTGGCAAATTGTATTTTTTAAAAATTTAAATCTTTATTGTAAAAAAAGTTTATTGTAAGTAATAACTAGGTTAATTTTACATAAACCTGTTTACCATACAGTTAATCACTAAACCATGGTTGGCAAACTAAGGCCCAGGGGCTGGATCCGGCCCAGTTGCCTTCTAAATCCAGTCCGCAGATGGTCCAGGAATCAGCGTGTTTTTACATGAGTAGAATGTGTCCTTTCATTTAAAATGCATCTCTGGGTTATTTGTGGGGCCTGCTTAGTGTTTTTACATGAGTAGAATGTGTGCTTTTATTTAGAATGCATCTCTGGGTTATTTGTGGGGCGTAGGAATTCGTTCTCTTCCCCCCCCCCCCAATATAGTCCAGCCCCCCACAAGGTCTGAGGGACAGCGGACCGGCCTCCTGCTGAAAAAGTTTGCTGACCCCTGCACTAAACAGAATCAATGCCCCTACCAGATACATTGAATTAAATAGTGCCTTTCTATATAAATGAAGAACCAATTGGATCATTTCTCAAATTGAAACATTGGCATTTCATTTTCATCTGATGAAAATAAATTGCTCTAGCATGCTCAGTAAATGCCATACCTTACTTCTGCCTCTGCCATGGGATTTCGTTTTTGGTTGCTGCTTTGCTTTTGTGAGAGTGGGGCTGGGCCAAGGCAGAGTGAAAACTTTCTTTTCAGGAACACTGGGAGAGAAGACAACATTATCCAAATATATGCAAATTTCTGCATTCCCATGCTTAACCCTATGGGTTAAGTAACTCTCATGGGTGCTGACATAAGAATAAGGATCTCTCAGCTGTGAAGAGAGGCTTCGTGCTGCCTATCGGAGCAGCCCCGATCCCAACTCCTACTTGCGTGCAAGCAGGAGGGGGCAGGGATCTCTCAGGCAGTGCGAAGCCTCCCTTCCCAGTTGAGGGATCCCTGCCCCCTCCTGCTTGCACGCAAGTAGGAATGGGATTGGGGCTGCTCCAATGGGAAGGGAGGCATCGCGCTGCCTATTGAAGCAGAACAAAGTGCCTTTGTGCAGTGGCAGCTCTGCCGCCGCCGCTCTCGGCCCTCCTTCTCCGCCTTCCATGCCTGACCCACTGCCCACTGCTTTCCCCCCACCGCCACTGCCAAAGAACCAACAACCCAGGGGGCTGCCCAGGCTCATGGAGGAAGGAAAGAGAAGCCTTGGAGGATGGGAAAATGTGGCGGTACCCCTGAACATCGGTTTGTACACAAAAAAAACACAACCGCAACCCGAAACACTCATTTCCGGGTTTGAAGTGGTCATTATCCAAAATGTTCGTTAACTAGGCTGTTCATAACCCGAGGTACCACTGTATAACAAACATTTCTTTGGTGGAACGATGTAGCCCAAAGCCAGTGTTGGCTCTTTTGGGCCTAGATACAGTTGTCAAAATATACGTAGATTGTATTATTTACTTACCTAACCTCTTTATTATTTTTATGCTTGCATTTCTTCAGCAACCTTTAGTAAATGCACAGCCTTAATTTATCAACTGTGATAGAGTGTCTGTCTGTCTATAGCTGTGTCTCTTCAGAGGTACCTAATCATTTACTAAATTCATGCTCTGACTTTCGTATTAAACTTTTTTACTTTCAATGCAGGGTACAGTAGGCTTTGTGTACTTAGATATCTGTTACCAATGAACCTTTATTTCATTCAATGAATAGTGATGATTGTGTAGAGTGGAGGCTTTGAGTAGTTACAGATGTTGCAAAAACAGTAAAGTTTTCAGGAAATTCATAGACTGTTCTTTATGAAACATTAAATAATCATCCTGGGATATGAAGGGAAATTCTAGTAACTTTGCTTTCGGATATTATGCTTATATTGGCAGGATTACATCTCAAATTGGAGAATTCAACTTAACTGGCATTCATTTACTGTTGCCATAGATAGTAGAAAGGAATTCGGTATGGTGAGATTTGTATAATACAGTTGTGCAAAGAAAGACACACTTAGCAAAGCCAAGTCTCTTATTTTATGTAAAGTTTTAGTAATGTAGCAGTTGGATTGTTTTGTTTTATTTTACTTTATTCACTTGGCCATAACAGTGGCTTGTTTTGGCTTTATCTATTTTTGTAACTCAACAGATATTAAATCTTGCCGCACTGATTTGTATAAAATTGTGCAGTTGTGGGCAGAACCTGGCATTCAAAGATGTGTCTCCTAATATTCTCTCTGCTGGTAATGTCTAGAGAGAGCTTAAGAGAAACTCTGATGTGATATCATTGTGTTGAGAATCCCACCTTCCCACCTTAATTGGATGTGGCTTGCAGAAGTGAGGCACTCATCAATGTGATGACATTATGTGCTTTGTTTTATTTCCTTTCTAGAAGGGACGTGGGTGGTGCTGTGGTCTAAACCACTGAGCCTAGGGCTTGCTGATCAGAAGGTCAGCGGTTCAAATCCCCACGACGGGGTGAGCTCCCATTGCTCGGTTCCAGCTCCTGCCAACCTAGCAGTTCGAAAGTACATCAAAGTGCAAGTAGATAAATAGGTACCACTCTGGCGGGAAGGTAAACAGCATTTCCATGTACTGCTCTGGTTTTGCCAGAAGTGGCTTAGTCATGCTGGCCATATGACCCAGAAAAACTGTCTGCGGACAAACGTTGGCTCTCTCGGCCAGTAAAGCGAGAAGAGCACCGCAACCCCAAAGTCGTTCGCAACTGGACTTACCTTTTTTAGAAGGGAAGGGAGGAGAAGGAGGTATGAGACTACTAGTTAGCACCAGTATATATTATATTTGTAACTTTAAAGTCACAGGTTGTGCTTTCAGCCCAGTCCGGTTGTTGCTGTGCATATGGATGAACTATTTATTGCTAGGGAATACTTACCATAAAGGTTTTATTATAAAAGTATGCTCAGAGCAGGAATTGCATAGTTGAAACTGTTGTGCTCAATTAACTTTTAGGTACAAGAGTATTTTCTCCTGTCCATGAGGATGCTTTTTGAACATTTTTGCGTCATTTAATTTACAATGTATAAACTCATTTTTCCAAGGCCTTTCCTTTAGCCAATGAATTTCCAATTACCTCTCTTTAACCAGTTCAGCCATAGAGATAGCAAAAGGTACACAGATAGTACCTTCAGCATAATACATATTTCCCTTTCATAGGCCAGCTTTCCCGCACATCAGCTGAGCAAGCCACGTTGTCCCTCCGGCTCACACAGCTGATATGCAGGAAAGTGGCTGCTACACTACCCCCAGGTCAGCTGTTAGACAGGAGGCCTCTGCAAAGCCCTGCTTGTGCTTCCAGCTCGTGAGGAGACTCTTCACAGAACCCAAAAAGGGCATCCTCTATGGGCTCTGGGGAGGGTCTCCACATGAGCCAGGAAGGCTCTCCAGGGTGCTCTCCATTTCTGGGATCCACTTCTGGGTTCCTGGCACTGTATGTGTGGTCACACTCAAATAGAACGTGTGTAAATGGAGAGTTGCCTGTACAAACTTCTAGCAGGGGTACGAAAGATGAGGAAGTAGTAGAATGCTATATTTGCATCATTGATCCATTCTGCTTTTTCATGTGTGTGTGTGTGTGATTATTTATTTCCTTGCATTTTATGCACTTAAAAATGGAAGATTATCTGCAAGATTATCATTGCTTCTATTACATACTTAGGTTCAGGCCTCTTCTGTTATACTGTTCTGCAGTGTAGAGGATGTGAATAAGGGTTTGCTTGTCACAATGAAAACAGAAACTATTGTTTTGATACTGATAACAAGAGAAAATGGAAACAGTTTTCTTGCTCTGTTCTTTTACCCAACATCTGGTAGAAACCAGAGTGTTCTCAATAATTGTAATTACATCCCGAGAATTTACTCAGAAAACGTTTGTGTTATGGTTCCCATTTTAACATTCAGGGGGAAAAGAGGCATTACTTTTTAAAAAAAAAAAAAAAATTAAACTTGTGCATCGGAAAACTTCAGTCATCGGTTAAAAGCTCCGCTGAAATGCTTTTCTAAGCTCTGTTTTTGAGAAAAAGGTGTGTGAAATAGTAGAAAGGTGTTAAATGTATTAGGGTTATTTTCTTTGGTGCCAGTCTACATAGCCTTAAATCCTATCTTCATACCATTATTTAGCTAATGATTTCTACTGTCTGCTTCTGTTTGGTGGAAAACAGCATATAAAAAGCTTGGAAGGTGTACTTAATTGGATATACTACTTGAATGCCTCATTGAATCCTAGATCAACAGAAAATTAAAATATTTCAAGTGCAAAGGCTACTGTGGTTATATTTTATCAGACCATCCTCTTGTTTGTTTATTTGAATAATTTATTTATATATTTGTTATCCACACTTCCACAAAAAATACATCAAGGCCGTATACAGCATATAAGAATGAAATCCAGAAAACTTCAGCAAATACTTATTTGATTAAAAAGAGAAAATTCAAATTGTAGAGGCCTCACTAAAACATAGAGTTTTCAGAAGATGTCTGAACTAAGGGAGGGATAGTTCCTGCTGAACATCTACTAGTAGGGTGAGCCATAAGGCACAGCCTGCTACAGTTACTAGCCCTAGTGAAGGTCACCTAACCCTAATGAGTGTGGGGAACCACCACAGGATTGTAACCTTAGGCCAGGCATCCCCAAACTCGGCCCTCCAGATGTTTTTTGGTACTACAATTCCCATCATCCCTGACCACTGGTCCTGTTAGCTAGGGATGATGGGAGTTGTAGTCCCAAAAATCTGACATGTCAAAGTGCAAGTAGATAAATAGGTACCGCTCCGGAGGGAAGGTAAACTATTTTTCTGTGCGCTGCTCTGGTTCGCCAGAAGCAGCTTAGTCATGCTGGCCACATGGCCCGGAAGCTGTCTGTGGACAAACCCCAGCTCCCTCAGCCTATAGAGCAAGATGAGCGCCACAACCCCAGAGTCGTCCGCAACTAGACCTAATGGTCAGGGGTACCTTTACCTTTACCTTTACCTTACCTTAGGTACTCCCTGCTGTTTTCATTTCTGCAATTAATGCAATATGTCAAATTTTTTTGTTTAAATAATCCTGAACTTTAGGTGTTTTATTAAATTGTACAATGAGCCTTAACAGCCAATTGTCAAATTTAAGTTGAAGATGCTGATATACACTGCTTCTAAATAAATCACTATGTTTTTTGGGGGAGATTGATCAGCATAGAACAACTGGGGGTGTAAAGCAAGTTAACGTCTAGTAGCAATACAGCTACTGGAAGTGACCCTAAATGAATTTGAAGAACAGAGCTATAGATTAATTACTATGTTAGTTTTATTTTGTTGAAAAATTGAGAATGAATTACTGTTCCATGGTTGGAATCAGTATTGAATTATTCTAGAATATTTGTATACAACGTTTCAATAAAGAAAAATCTCAATAACTCAAAAATCTCAAATGTATGTATGTATGTATGTATGTATTTATTTCCGTGCTCATCCATTTATCTAAAGTTGCCAGTAGAGGGGGACAACATTTGCCTGCTTCCAGTCTGCTGGGACCCCACCTGTTCTCCATGAGTTGTATGAGGGCAGAGTGGGATGGCGGTTTCACTCAGCGATATATCGCTGGTGAAACCGCCACCACTCTTGAGTCCCTCTGCTAGCAACGTCTGCTGGAGGAAGGAACTCTAGCCGCCGGACTCAGGAGTGGTGGCAGTTTCACAAGAGATATACAGCTGAGTGAAGCCAACATTGCGGTCTGCTCCTCATAGCGGTCCTGAGTGATATATTGATATATTGTCCAGGCCTACTTAGCTCATCTGTAAGCTTCTTATGCAGCCACACTTGGCCTTCAGTATTTCACTTATAAGAAACTCCCATCCATCTTCGACTCCCTTCTCTTTGCGTATTTCTGACCATGGGATCTCATCCAGTAGCTCCCAAAGCTTTTTGAAATTAGTCTTCTTAAAGTCCAGAGTGCATGCCTGGCTAACTTGCATCTGTATAATGAAACACAAGAGGACATGATCATTTTCTCCCAAGGTTTCAAACACTTCCACTTGGATCAAATCCTCCCTATTTGTGAGGACCAGGTCCAAGATATATGATCCCACCTTTTGGGAATGGAAAATGAAATTGCCAGAGAGGCAATGGAGGAATTTGTTGGACCTTGCATTCTTGGCAGAGCTTGAGTTCCAATAGGTGTTGAGGTAGTTGAAGTTTCCCATGACTACTATGTCTCTCTCTTTAGAATGTTTTGTAATCTGCTGTAGGAAGGCATCATCCTTGGAGGTCTGAATTCTTTATCACTGCTCCTTGTGGGGGAAAATATGGTCTAACTAACTTTTGTCTGTTACAAATCTTCCAACATTCTGCTTCATTGAGTGGCCCCAATTTGTAGTACTATGAGAGGAGAAAAACTTTTTCTATGCACTTTCTCCATATCATGCAGCATTTTGTACATCTTCATCATGTCGCCTCCTACTCTCATTTTCTCTAAATGAAAATGTTCCAAATCTACGTTTCCTCATGGGAGATTTGATCCATCCCCTTTATATTGCTATGGATCTGTTAGTTTTGCTGTTGTTTCCTTTTGCCATTTTTTAAAATGTTAATTTCTTTGGAAAGGAAGTATATTTATAAAATAGCAATGACATTGTGACCTTAGGCTTGTGGAATTAACAGGGAGAATGTTTGTTTTCCAAAAGGCTGGTGGAGCTCGCATATTACAACTCTTCAAGAGCCTATTGAGCCTAACATTTCTTAATATATTGAAAAAGTGTTGTAGAGTAACAAGGTTTTACTGAAGAAAGCAAATCTTTAAAGCGCCTCCCCCCAATGCACACACGATCTCAAACTCCCTCCCTCCCTCCCTCCCTTCTCATTTGTGATCCTTTTCTATTTTTACAGTCAGCCTGTAAGTTATCTTAAGTGTCACCTTTGTTTCATTCCGTTATCATAGTGGTGCTTAGAAACTTTCTTGGTAGCTGATCCTCAAGTGCGGAACTTGCTCCCCTCGAAAACTTGGCAGAGTTTGAGCTTTAATAATGCCTGGAGGTTTTCTTCAAAACTTTTCTTATTTAGCTTTGATGCTCATGGCTAGGGGTACACATAAATTAGGTAACAATTACACACACACACACACACAAATAAAACCTTTATAATAATAATTTCCTATCAATAAGTACCGTATTTTTCAGCCCATAGGGCGCAACGGCCCATAGGGCGCACCTAGTTTTTTTTTGGGGGGGGGGGATAAATAAAAAAAAAATTTCCCCCAGGTGTGGGGCTGGGGCGGGGGAAGCCCGAGCTTCCCCCGACCCCAGCCCCCAGAACAGGCAGCTCTCCACAAGCCGTGGGAGAGCTGCGCGAAACCCGAAGCCTGGGGGGCGCTGAGCTCAGTGCGCCCCCAGGCTTCGGGGTGCAGGCAGCTCTCCAAAAGCCGTGGGAGAGCTGTGTGACTTCGTGCAGCTCTCCCACGGCTTGCGGATAGCTTCCTGCGCACCGACCCCTCTCGCTCTCCAGGCTTCAGCGAAAGCCTGCATTCGCCCCATAGGACGCACACACATTTCCCCTTCATTTTGGGAGGGGGGAAAGTGCGTCCTATAGGGCGAAAAATACGGTAGTTATATTGGATTGGTTCATTGTTGCTACCTTTCTTATGCCCTTGGAACAGACTAGAAATGTAAATAAAATGACCACCTTTTGGGAAGCTAAGATGCTATAAGGTGTTAGGTGATAACTGCACTTTCAATAATTTAGCAAATGACATTTTCAGTAGCTCTTTAAGGAGCTTTATACTTGTTCAGATGCATACTGATCTATATATCTTGTATATAGATATCTATATACAAACTCCCATTGTTCTAGGCACATTTTGCGACAGGGAATTTCATTAGCACGAGCAGTTTCTGATGTCTGAGCGCAGTACTGCACCGAAGATTTCATATTAAAACTGCAGAGTGGAAGGAAAGGAGGACCTTTTTCTGCCTCCCTACTTCCAGTCACTCTCTAAAGCCTGGAGATAAGATCCTCTTAAGAATATTAGGGGTGTGGGCAGGGGAAGCATGGCTTTGTTTTTTGCAGTCTTCGGATGAGGACTAGACCATGTGAAAAATGAACATAAGATTTTAGCAGCAGTTCATTCATTTTCAGCTTTTGTATTCTTGTTATAAAAAAGTGCACCTAGACATTCCGTTGTTGCGCCCATAACCTAGGTTTAAGGTGCCATTTAGCTCATAGCTTTCATATATCAGTTTCTAACACTGCTTTGTATCTTACTCAAAACAAAATAAAAAAAAATTCCTTCCAGTAGCACCTTAGAGACCAACTAAGTTTGTTATTGGTATGAGCTTTGTGTGCACGCACACTTCTTCCGATACGAGTTGTATCTTACTGTCCTCCATGTTGCTCAATGGCTCATGTTTTAGCCTCAGAACAACTATGTGATGTTGGCTGGACTGAGAGAGAGCAACTTTCCCAAGGTTACCAGAAGAAAAATTAGCAAAGGAAAATAGCAAGCATGTGTGTTTGTGCACAAAGAAAATCAGCTTAACAAATATTCCAAAGGGCAGTGGGGTTGACAGCAGCTTGAAAGGGAAAAAGCTAGAGTTCAGGTCCAAAGTACCGAATAAAAGCCGCACCTGAATATAAGCCGCACCTTTAAAATTCAAGGGGGGAAAAGAAAAAAGACAGTACCCTAATATAATCCTCTCCCTTAAAATTCCGATCTGGAAAAGGGCATGGGAGAAAGGGTTAAATACTACTTCCCCTAGAGCCATTGCCATCATCTATTTCACCATCCCCAGGACTCTTTAACTTAAAAGAAAACCATAAACCGAGAAAATCTGATCATGGCAGAGTTGCAGTCTTAATCAGGTCAGTGAGTCCAAAATCAGGTCAGGGGATCAGTTATACACTACACCTATTTGGCAACAGCTTTCATGCTATTATCACCGTTAAAAGCTACTGTTTGGAGCATACCCTGAATTTTGGTTACTCAAACATAAGGAAATATTTTCTCAGAATGTTCAACAAGTGCTTTTATTTTGAAAAATATATATTCAGGTATCTTGAAGAGCTTGAAGTTAGTTGTTTAATGTTCAGTAATCTCCAACCCTATATTTAAATGTTATTTTAGACAAAAATTGTTGGCTAGCTACTAAATGATGTGAACGTATCAAATGTATTGAATGTTGCATCACTGTAAACTTTCAGTAGCTCTATGTAATTGGATTTGTAAATTGTTCTTTTTTTAAAATTTATTTTCCCATTTTTAATCTGTCATTTAATGCCAAGCTTTTTGGTTGAGAATATTTAACTCATTAAAAATGTCAGACTGATAAGCCTTCTTCATGACATGCTCGCTAGGAGGTAATATGATTTGTGTTTTTTGAAAGATCAGATATGTTCTGAAAGGAAAATGAAACAATAACTCCAACATTTGGGAATTTGAAAAAGAAGAAAAGTCTGCCTCATTTTATAGCAGATGGTAGACTATCCCCAAAGTCTTCAGAAACTGCCCACCTGTGCCACATACACTGGAAATCCAGACTGTGTACACTCCTACATGAAGGATAATGTGATAATTAGTTATAACAGCAATGTGAATTTTTCACAGTAGACTGTAGAATTGTTATGCAGAACTAAACGAAAACAAAATGCCTCTTCTGGGAAGTTTTAAGGAGGAGGAGAGTTTTAGAGAAAAACTCTACTGTAAGCAATTAAATTTACAACTGTGCACAAATTTCATGTTGGGTCATAAGTAGTCTTGCTTTAGAAGGATGTTGTTGTTGGCATCATCCATCTATCTCTAGAAACAATGGAGAAATGCGCCTTTGGGGTGAAATCAAACCGTTGGAGAGTTCCTTAGGATTGGTTTAATATTAAATAAGCCTGCCAACTAGGATGCAGTTTATTGTACACTTTGTTATATATAACACAGTTGGTTGCTTCCTCAGCTCAACTATGACGTTGGATAGACCTTTTTCTATTTATGTTGCTAAATGATGCTTAGGACTACTAAGAGAGCTTCCTATCTTTGGGGGTGTGTGTGTGTGTGATTGAGACTGTATGATTCATTCATTCCCTCTTTCTCACTCTCTCTCTCTCTCTAACACACACACACCTCCTCCATCCCTCCCACGATTTAGAACACATGGAAGCCTATAAAGAAATGACTAAGAATGATTTATATTTGCTACAAACCATTGTGCTTTAGTTCTTCCTAAAACCTGCAAGTGTTGGTATTTTGTATAGATTTAAGTCATTCCCTTGTAAAAATGGCAATGTGTACATATCTTTCTGGTGTAATTTAGATTTACGTATTTCCATAGTGCATAAAACTTACACAGATGTACATCACCCCAATCAGTAGACTGCAAATATTTGTTTTAAATAGCTTAGTAGAGTCAGGTGGAAAGATGGCTTTCTTTTGACCAGAGAGTGTATCTCTTTAACTCCCTGGGGGCACTAAAGCAATGGAAGTGTCCCTCCCTTATTTTTTGAAGCTTTGCTGTGTGGTTAATACTACAAGGATAAGAGCTTGTAAACATATAATCTGTGTAGAAGACCTTAGAATAGCTGATTTCAGTTAAGGCAGGTCCCAAGATTCAGGTAAATATATAAGCAGCTGAAAGACCACATTAGTTGGTCCCATATTTACTTATTTATAAACTGTTACATCCTAGGAGAAATAGCTTAGAAGATTTTCCAAGGTTCAGAAACAGTGTATAATGAGATCCTGGTTACCAAATTGCTTTAATTTTATCAGAGAGAAAGAAAAACTGTTCATTAATTGTTTTCTGATAGAACACCTCTGGAAGTTTAATGGAAATTTAAGGGGGAAATGTACGTTGTTTATTGAAACAAGCGGATTATAAAAGTGGTGGGGTACAAAGACTATCGAAAGCTCAAGTACTGTGAGACTTATGGAATACTGTCTCTTTATTCTAACTGTTTTATTATGCTTTGTCTCTTTCAGTTGCTGATATGTGTTTAAGATGAGTGGGATTGGTGAAAATTCCTCTGACCCAGCCCGGGCAGAGTCAAGAAAACGCAAGGAATGTCCTGATCAACTTGGACCCAGGTTAGTTAGAATACTTTATAGAACCCCGGGAGCTAAAGGATTTACAGAAAAATATATTATTTGATTGGTTGGGTGCATATATTCACTTTGCCTTACCACTCTTTTAAGTCACTACTATAGATGACAAGTTATTTCATTTTATTGTCATTTCAAATTATAATACCATTTATTCTTTGCATTTTGTTTCTGGGGAAAGAAAAAAACAGTTTTGAGTCATCATCTTCCTGCTGAGGATGTATTAAGTCAGTTGAACCTTAGTTGCAGGGTTTGGTCTTTCAGTTTCTATAAAATTGCAAAGCTATTTGAAGTTGCTAACTAGTGCTCAACTCCTTTATTCAATCCATTTTCCATCGACTGTTTAATATTACTTTCTAAGCACACATAGTCTTAAATGTTTAGCAGGTGTCAATTGAAAAATAATGCACATCTTTCACCATGAAGTCTTGGAAAGTCTTTAGAAGTTACATGGTCAAATTGACTAACTTTTTGTGGTGTGATATATGTTTGCTGCATGTGGGCCGAGTGCGGGTGGTGCTGTGGTCTAAACCACAAAGCCTAGGGCTTGCCAATCGGAAGGTTGGCGGTTCAAATCCTTGTGACAGGGTGAGCTCCCGTTCGAAAGCACGTCAAAGCGCAAGTAGATAAATAGGTACTGCTCCGGCGGGAAGGTAAACGACATTTCTGTGCGCTGCTCTGGTTTTGCCGAAAGCAGCTTAGTCATGCTGGCCACATGACCCGGAAAAACTGTCTGTGGACAAACGTCGGCTCCCTCGGCCTATAAAGCGAGATGAGCACCACAACCCCAGAGTCGTTCGCAACTGGACTTAACTGTCAGGGGTCCTTACCTTTACCTTTATATACACTGCATACAGCCCATATTTTTGTCATCCTAAGCTAGACAATGGGGTGTTAGAATAAACTTGTCTCTCAATTAAAAAATTCTGTCGGAAGTACATGTAGTTTCAGGACTAGGAAGGAAGCATGTCTCCCTATGCAACATACTCTGTCAAAAGCTGAAAATCCCAGAGGTGCTTAGTTCTTACTGGCCATTCCTGTGAGGAGGCACCTCTTGTGATGAGGGTGTAATAATGGGCTGGCAGCAAGAGAGAGGAATGTTCAGGTTGCTGGGTCAGTGGAAGCACAGCTGCTCTCATAGTATTTACAGGCATCAGAATATATGTGAGTTAATGGCTTAGGCTTCTTGGCTCCTTAGGGAAAAATATATTTAAAGCCAGGGCATACATAAAGAAAACAATGAATAATAGAGGAACTGATGGTAGATCCCAGGATCAAGAAACAGTGTCTAAAGGACATTTTGTCACTTGCATATAATAAATATATGCGCCTGCTATGCAACCTTGTCTGAATGTAAATACAAATAATGCAGCCAGAAAGGTATGAAGCTTAGAGAAAGGGAACTAAATAAGCTAAAGTACACTAATCAGTGCACCCAGTTTTCCAAAATGGGATAACGGGGCTGTTACAAGTTTATCCCAGGCTCAGAAAATAATCTCCGTAAAACACCATGTGTGTAAATGGCAATAAAACATCTGATAGTTACAGCAAACTCATTTTCCCAAGTGGTATCTGCCTTTATGTAGAAGAGCAAGGGGAGAGCTCAAAGGTTTGCAGATAAACAAACTTTGTGGGTGGAACTTTAGAGGGAAGATGCACCAAAACAAGCTGAATTGAATTCTGAGCATGTTCAATGGGCACCCAGCACTGTGTGTCTGTTTAGGGGGGAGAGAGTGGGAGTATCATGGGAAAGGTTGTGGCTGGCTGGAACCCTGAGCAGGAAGATGGGAGACTGGGTTTTTTAAAATTTTTGACTGTTAAATAGCCCTTGAAGACTGAATGGTTGATGATTGGCCATGGAATGCAGAGTGTTTGCTGTGGGCAGGAACGGAAAATCAGGGGTGGAGTGGAATATATTGAAAGAAGGCAAGGATAAGTGGATGGAATACTGAACTGAACAAGAGCCTTGCACTCTGCAATATTTTGTTGCTGGTTCCACTTGTAAATAAAGAGTTAAGACCAGATTCACTAATGATCCTGGAGATCTTTGCTTTCATCAGCATCATGTGACTTAACTCACAACAACTCTAGGAAATGAGTGATCTATTTTGTAGTCAGCTTTGGCGCTGTACACCTTGCTGCTCTGGTTTCCTTATAACACTTGCTCTCGTTTGGTTTATATGGTAAATTTTGAGAGAGAGAGAGAGAGAGAGAGAGAGAGAGAGAGAGAGAGAGATTGTGTGTGAGAATCTGTTAGGACAGGTGGCCAAACCTTTTGTTCCTACATCTTTTCTTTCCCTGTAAGCAACACTGTGTGTATGCTACCCCCCCCCCCAAAGTTAAAATCTGTGTCTAGAAAAGCTAAATTCTCAGATGCATGTAAGTTATGTCAATCAAGCAAGTTATGATACCTTTAGCCTGCATAATCTGCAAATCTTGAGTAAATAAAAAAAGAGAGCCATTTTGAACTCTTCACCCTGCAGCTACTGGGATTCGGATTCCACCACTACTTTTGATTTTTGTCCCTATCATTGCTTGCGGATTCTAAATTCTTTGCAGCTATGATATGGTTGTGGAATTGTAGCCTTGCCTTAGAAGTATATGTAATACTGTACAATGGTTTAATATTCCCAATTTGCAATTGAAATATAATCTTGGTTATTCTAGTTTAAATCATCTCCAACCCCAATTTGATTGTAAGTAGTGGATTCAAGAATCAACACATTTAGAGCTACCTTCTGTCCCTGATATTTGGTGGATTGTTTGTGAATTATTCAGGTGATGGTGTGAAGAGGGTATCATCTTTGGGGACTCCAGAATCACCATATATAAACCTGTCAGCTGGACAAGCAGTAAAGGAGCTTGGACAACTTTACAGTGATGTTGAACATTATTCCATAATTCAACGGTTACCCTTAAAAGCTGTATATGTGCTAAGAAGTAAAACTTTTGAGTAGCATGGATGTGTGGTTAATTCTTTCCATATTTCCATATTTCCATATTTGAAAGTGTGCTCTAAAATGAAATATATCTATCTGAGAAATGGAAGTTGGTTGTTTTTCTGCTTTTTGCCACTTTAAATTAAAATGTATGTTTTCCACATTTAAAAAAGGTGCCAGTTTTAAAAAGTCTGACCTTTTTTTATTTCCAGTCCTAAAAGAAGCACTGAAAAACGTAATCGCGAACAAGAGAATAAATACATAGAAGAGCTTGCAGAGCTGATCTTTGCTAATTTTAATGATATTGACAATTTTAACTTCAAACCTGACAAATGTGCAATCTTGAAAGAAACTGTGAAGCAGATTCGTCAAATAAAAGAACAAGGTAAGAAGAATGTTTTCAAGTGTCCGCTTTTATAAACACATGAAGTGGCCAAAAGGGGTAACAGTATGTCTGTGACATTTCTGTGCAGAAACAAAATGTATACAAAATAAAATCAGAGTGACCCATTCACAACAACAATCATTGTGATAACACTCCGTCTAACTGCCCTGTGCTAATTAGTAGTAATAGCTAGATACTACGGTTACAGTAGGGACGCGGGTGGCGCTGTGGGTTAAACCACAGAGCCTAGGGCTTGCTGATCAGAAGGTTGGCGGTTTGAATCCCCGCGATTGGGTGAGCTCCCGTTGTTCAGTCCCAGCACCTGCCAACTTAGCAGTTTGAAAGCATGAAGTTCAAGTAGATAAATAGGTGTTGCTCCGGCAGGAAGGTAAACAGAGTTTCTGTCCGCTGCTCTGGTTTCGCCAGAAGCGGCTTAGTCATGCTGGCCACATGACCCAGAAAAACTGGACAAATGTTGGCTCCCTTGGCCAATAAAGCAAGATGATTGCTGCAACCCCAGAGTCGTCCACGACTGGACCTAATGGTCAGGGGTCCCTTTACCTTTTACGGTTACAGTGACAATGATTCATTGGTATGAATATGATGCTCTGCATAGAATTGTCACTGCTCTGCTACCCCTTGTATTTCAAGACCTTTTGGGCCCATTATTTATTTATTTTTATGTTTGTAGGTAGACGCGCATGTCCCAACTAAGGCATATTAGTGCAAACTAAGGGCAAAGAAATAGGCTCTATATGGATAGTTTGGGTCCAAAATGGTTTTCCTTTGCTGTCAATGAAATTTGGAATTAACAACCCATATATGTATGAAGACTTCCGTAGAAGGTTGAAGCTATTGCAAAGGTGAAAACTCAGGCATGTCACAATCTGTGTAGCAACTGTGTAGCAACTAGTGCTGTGTAGAATCTGTGTAGCAACTAGTGCTTTATATTTCATTTAAAAATCTGAACCCAGGTGACAGATATGGTTTGCAGAGAAATAGCTTCAAAGTAGCTGAAAGTAGCATATAATGCATGTTGTGGGACAAATAAATGCTTTCTTCCACATACGCAACAATAAGTTCCGGAATGTTGTTGTTGTTGTTGTTGTTGTTGTTGTTGTTGTTGTTGTTGTTGTTGTTATTAAATTTCTATACTGCCCTTCATCCAAGGATCACAGTGTGGGTTACAATATTTAAAACACAAAAATACACAACATAGTAGCAAACAAAAACAATGATGTAGGTTACTGGAAGTGGAATTCAAAAGGCAGAGTTATTTGGAGACAGGTCTCCTCCACTAATAGTCATTCCCTGTTCCTTCTTTTTTCTTTCTTTCTTTTGCCAAGCGTGTGAGGAAATAACCTATTGCTGCAACAGGGGTGCTTGCCTGTGCTCCTTTATTTATGATAAAGCTCTTTAGTCCATACAGTAGAAGCCTGTGAAACTTGTGCGGGCTGCTAAACCAGTCATCTTAGTGCTGTCACTGCAAAGCGACATGACAATGATGGTTGTTGGCAGCACTTACTGCCCAGGCTGTACTGTGATGGGGGTCATTGTGCTCAATCCTGTGTATTTTAAAAAGCAGCCACTACCTCTTTAGTAATTGAATTTCCTTTAAGAGAAATCATGGCTGTGGAATAACTTCTTTCTCCTATGTGTTTTGTTCTGCGTTTTAGGAACTGTAGGAGTTGGCCTTTGCCTTCTAGAACCCTGGGTCTTAGAAAATAGACCTTGCTGCTTAGTGCTTTGTGACTATTCATTATACATTTAGATCATCTGCAACCACTAGACTTTTATACCTATTCTTATAAATAGGGGTGGGAACAGAGTAAGAACAGGCTCTCCACTGATTACCTTTCTAGCCCAGCAGAAACCTAATGAAGAATCAGAATTATCCCTCAAATGTACTACATGAGTCAATTGCACATGAATATTTCCTTTGCCCCCCCCCCCCAAGTGTAATCCTGGTAGTGAGGGAAAGTGCGCAGTGCTAGTTCATGGGAGAAAATTGTTGGCTTAGGGGAATTGAGAACACTTCCTTTGCCTTAGCTGGTGCAAGGAGCTACTAGGCAGAATAACACTGGATCCACTGAAAGCCGTTTCTACTGTTTCCCTTCGCAGAAGCTTTTTATTTAAGCACTCCGCCTTTCTTGCCAGGTTCTGGAGCAATTGCATGAGGCTCCCATGAGATCATGCAAGAGCCTCCAGAGCCTGGTAAGCAAGGGTCCCCCATTCCCTTTCTGTTCGTTTATTTATTTATTTAATGGTGGTCTGTATAAATCTGCAGTCAAGTAAGCAAAGGCAGTGTACGTTGTGATTGCCCTGTAGTTCCCCCATTCTTTATTATCATGCTATGTGCTTGACATAGATTGGAAGCATCACAAATATGAATAAACATGTCTGTACAGCATAGTAAGGTCTCTGATGTTGCAGTTATAATCACAGCGTGTAATTCTGGCCTGGAAAATTAATAATACATTTTCTGTATTTACTTGCGTTGTTTTGACTCAGGCCATGAAAGATGTACATCATCTGCTCCATACTCTGTAAATGCAAGTTTGCTTGTCATTCTAGCCTCCCTGACTTTTAAATGTCACAGACTCCATTGCTTTCCTACTAATTCCAAGTCTGCTGATGAGGATCAATGATCAGCATGTTAAACATGCAGCAGGGTACTGCCTGGTTATCAAGAGGGCGATGATGAACAATCTAGCTGTTAATGCTCACATTACAACTGTCAGCTTTCATTTTCAAAATAGGCTTATACATCAAGCACTGAATTATGTTAACCATTGTGCTAATGATGTATATGAACTTGACAAAGAAAAGAAGATGAGCATTAATTGCAAGAAATTATTGGTTTGCACAATTCTAAAAAACGCTTAGTAGTCAAAGCATGCCCCTTGGCTGTGCTGGTGGTTCTAAGGATTTCACAAACCATTCCTGGATACCAGAGGCTTAGGTGGAATCTACACATATATAAAAGATGCTGTGAAAATACTTTTTAAAAAAAGTTTTGAAAAATATATTGAATTTTCCATAGCTCACTGTCTCCATCTAGTGTCATATTTGTATATTGCACTTTACAACACACTTAAAATGTTTTATTTGCAGCTGTATAGCTAAGTCCTTATTTGGGAGAATATTTTCTTCATGCAGAATAAACTTAAGGGTGCTGCAGAAAATAACAAGTTGTGCAACGGAGTAACTTTGCAGGGCAGTGGTGCCCTTTGTATTGATCTTAACCCACTCACCCCTATTAGCTTCTCAGTCCATCTATCACCAGCACTTTGATATTGGGTTGATCAGCTTTATCAGGAGGAATCTGAGAACTACAAGGAACAAAATATCTAGGATTACGTCTGGTATTTTTTAAGTTACATATTCTTTGTGGAATGTCATATATGCATGCCTTTGCGCAATGTCTTACATCCTGACAGAGTTTTGAAACAGCAGGCTACTTCATTCTCTTATATGGAGATAAGAACAATGTTATAAGTTGCAATGTCTTTGGTACTAACATAAAAATTGCTAATGTGTTTATCTCCCCTCCTTCAAAAAATCCTCCCCACTCCTTTCTGGGTCTGTGAAGTTTCTGTGCCTCACCAAATTATGGGATCAACAACCATGTTCATAATTCCGAACTATATGAGTTGTTTATCTCCTTTTCTTTGAAGCACATTTATTCTACTTGTATAACTGAAGTGTTTCTCCATCTTAAAATGTAATGTAGGGAAGACTTTTGTGTCTGCTTTTGAGCCAGAATGCAAAGGACCTAACATGTTTTAGCGTGCTGTTGTTTCTTAGAACCTTTCCTGGGGCTTTTACTATTTATCAGGAGCTTTTGCTGGAGTGACTAAGTGCAATCTGAAACATATTTACTCTGAGGTAAATCCTAGTGAGTTTAATAGGACTTATTGCAAGCAAGCAAGCAAGCGATGGGATGGATGCTTAGGATGGAACTGTTTAAAACGTAATGCATAAATTGCCCTCATCTTGCCAAACCTGGTGTATGTAGAACTTAGGTCCATTTTATTATATCATGTTGAACAGATGCTTACTGTACACATACATGAAGTGGCTTTAATGGATTGTAATTGCTTTAAATAAATAGTTTCAGGGCTTCAGCCATGAGGAAAAAATAATGAAAGAAAACCATGTTTGAATACGAGAGTGTGGTTTTGTTTTCTACTTTCAGGTTGATTGGCTTTTTATTTTAGTTCTCAATTATGATTTTGAGAGAAAATTGTGCTAAAGGTTTTGTGTCAAATATCTAGTTAGGTTGACTTTACAGCTTCCCTGCCTTGAAAGTTGCTAATTTCATAACCATGTAAACTGCATTTCGGAAATACACATTTTCTGTTTTTCTTCTGGAACTGGTAAAATGAAATGTTGCTGTTGTAAGTGTGAAATTATAAGTGGCTTTACTAACATTGGTGGAGTTGTATAACTTGGACACTGGTTGTCTTGTTGGATACCTGAATTCCTTTGTTAGAAGCAATCTCTGAGTTTAGGATAAATGTAGCTTTGTTTCTATATCTGAGGGACCTATTGATTTGCTGCTTAACAAGACCCTCTGCTGTCCCTCAAGAATGGAGAAGGTTCAGTTTCTTCCATGTTGATTCTGGCATCTCTGTAGGCCAAATATTTGGATTTGTGATTCCATACAGCTGCAACAATGGCTGCCTACAAGCTATGGTTTGCAGATTTTGAGCTTCTTCCCCCCACATCAGCTGGGTTCAGAACGTAACTCCTGTGTATACCAGGGAGCCAAGCAGGCTACATGAAGTGGGAAAGGGTGTTAGCGGCAATTGTGTCAACAGTCCAAACCATTCAAAAGTTCCAGAGGTTCGCCAGGGCTTTTAACAGGAGCACCAGTCATATCAGCTGGAAATTCCCTCAGAGCCACCTGGAAACCTCTTGGACCCATGTGAGGTCTCCGTGTGAACTAGAGCTCTCTCTGTGCATGGTTCTAATCCTTGTAGAAGCAACCCAAAGTCAAGATGAGGTCAGCCTTTCAATGCTGACTTCATCCTGACTTTGCTGTAATGCATGAAAATCAGTTACAATTTCAGTTCAGCCTCAGTTTGTTGGTTGCCACTAGCATGTAGTACAGTAATTGCATCCTGATGAGCAGGACTGTTGAATTCATAAATGGAATGCGGTACCACATGGACTGCGTACACAACTGCCCTTGTATCTTAAAGATCCATTTGTGACACGATCCTGGAGTGAGAGGAGCCCTTGTACAGTGGCTGTCATTTTCTTTGGGCCTCTGAGCTTGCAGAGTCCAAAACAAACTGCAGCTAGTCCCTGCACAGGGCTCTGTATGTGGGAAGAGGTGTGCAGAGTACTATTTGTTGCTATTGCTTGCTGTAGGCGCAGAAGACCCCGCGATCTCGCATGAGCACTGGTAGCTCACAGAAGTAAAATTAGGTAAGAGAAGGAGGGATAAGGGAGCAAGCACTGGCAAGGGCAGACAACTGGCTCCTTAGTCTCTGTTCACAAGGATGTTCTGGCCAGTTGCCTTTGTTCAACATGTAGCAAAGTGCTGAGCAATAAAAATGTTCATAGTAGCTGTCACTGACAGTGCTTCCCTGTTGTACAGGCAGCGCTACACTTGAAGGCAGAGCCTACGAGACCTTCCTTTTGCTGCCTGACAAAAGATGCTATGTACTCTGTTCAGTCCGACTCCCTTGTGTTTATTTCTGTTGGCTCTGCTGCATACAGTATTGTTGCTTTCCTTTTGTTCTTGCATTTCTGTGTTTTTTGTAAAAGGAGTAGCAAGTCTTCCAGTGAAGCCAAAGTGAAAGGGACATAATCTTAATGACTCTGAGCTTCTACCAGTCATTTAAGCACCATGATCCTAGTCATCAGTGATTAAAATAGCATTTTCATAGCTTTCTGTTTGATGGTGTGGTGGTCATTTCAAAACAACTCAGGCATTCTGAGGCAAAGTGAAGAAAAACCCTACAGAATTGGGTTTTAAAAGAGCTTCTCTATTCAGCTTACGTTCTGTTTATTCTTAAAAGGTTCTGCCATTGAAGTGATGCCAGAAACTAAGACAATTCACCTATCAATTTGCACAAGAAAATATCAAGAGTAAATTTTATTTTAGCAAGTTACTTTTCAACCATTTCTAGGAGAAATATTTTGAGTTCTATATGGACTGATATGATTGAGGGCCATCTATGAAGATGGAAGTATGCTATGTTGTAGAAAATGGAGGTTTTTGATTTTAAGAAATGTCACATCCTATTATAGAGAAATGGCATAGTAGAAACCAGTCCCAACTTGGTTGCATTCATTTCAGGGTGCTTTTTTTAATTCCTGGAGAAACAAGAAATAAATGTGTTGTACCGTAAGACCTTCTGCTTGCAAAACATGTGATTTATCATTGAGTTGCGATCCATTTCACATGCATACTTGAGTGACAAATGGCCATCAGTTGAGATTTTAAAAATGTGATATACTTCATGGTCACATACTCAAAAAAAATTCCCCTTGTACTTTGCACACCAAAATGTAGCCTTAGGCAAATTAATAATAAAGCACACTTCTTCCACTTTGTAGGGACTGAAGGCTAAAGAAAGAAATATTTTTAAAACTACACATGATGGACGATGTGACTAAACAGCATATACAGTCTAATGATATCATGGTTCATGTTGAGGGGAAAAAATCATATTTAATTAGCTGTGGAACATTTGTATTCATGCCTTCAGTTTCTAAAACTATTCAGAGATCTGATCTGAGGATTAGTGGCTTCATACAGTTCTAACAATGGTTTCCTGCAACCTATGGTTTGCAAATTTGGAGCCAGACACAGAATGTGTGCTCCCCCCTTTCTCTTTTCACCTTCAACCATGGCTTGGT
Organism: Podarcis muralis; assembly: GCF_964188315.1. NCBI lineage: Eukaryota > Metazoa > Chordata > Lepidosauria > Squamata > Lacertidae > Podarcis > Podarcis muralis. The sequence continues at coordinate 33,463,930 of NC_135662.1, forward strand.
ATTATATCTTCACTGATGCTAACCATAGTTGATGATAACGAGGGCCCCCATTCTTATTCACAGTTAAATTCAACATTTCACAGAACTGTAGAGTTGGAAGGGACTGTAAGGATCATCTAGTCCAACCCCGTGCTATGCAAGAATGTGCAGCTGTCCCGTATGGGGATCGAACCTGCAATCTTGGTGTTATCAGTACCATGCTCTAACTGAGCTATCATAGAAACCCTAACTTGACAAAACACTGAGTGAAACAATGTTTTAAACCAATGAATTTTATGTAATCGAATGAGACGTTTCAAATAATGCTCACTATCATTTGTACTGAGTTTAAATGCCTGCCAGAAGAACTAGACACTAATAATAATAATAATAATAATAATAATAATAATAATAATAATAATAATAATAATATTATGCTGGGCATCTGACTGGGCTGCCCCAGCCAATCTGGGCGGCTTCCAGCAAATTATAAAACCACAAATTCTATTATTCTTTCATTTCCTTTGTATAATCTTATATGACACATGCAGTTGTAACAGCAGAAAACAACTTTTCTGACACATTCTGCAAAGCATATAATGTGACATTTGAAACACGGACAGTGTCATAGTTTTAGGGTAAAAAAACTTTCAGCTTTTAGGAATATTTTAGATTAATCTGTTTGTGTACTGTACTACTTCACACAATTCGGCATCCCTACTGATAAAAGTAAGACGGGTCTGCTTTCTGTTCTCAGCCATCAAATGGAGAGAAGGAGGCGGGGAGGGCTGGAAATGTGATGTCATTGGTAGTAGGGGATTGGTTAAAATGGCTGTCACTCCCCGCAGATTGTGAGAAGCTCTCATTTGCTGACAAGGGGGCTGTGTGTTAGGAGGGGAATGAAGCAATCTCTTCACTGTTAGGGCTGATCTCAGTGAGTAAACAAGCTGGGAAATAGTGCAGCTGTGCTCTTTAAATATGCACTGCAGGAGATTTCAGCAAGCTGATGATATATCACGCATTAATGTTGAAAAGATAAACACATTTTGAGAGTGCAGGAAGGGCCTTGTGTTTTTATGTTGGCAGAATGCTTCCTAATGAATAAGAATGTGCTGCTGGCTCACAAAGCCATATGGCAGCTTTTCTAATTTTAGTTCAGTGCAGATGCATAATTCTCCCTTGTTTTACCTCCTAAAACCTTTCTGTGGTGATATGAATGTTTTCCTGTAATATCTTGGTTTTTAGCAGTAAATGTGCCTGTTGCTCTAATGTATCCTCTGCTCTGTTGTAAAATGTAGCCCGAACTTGATATTTTCTCTCTTACTTTTCTAAATAAAAGGCAAACATGGCTACGGATGGCACAGCCTTCCTGCTGAGCCTTAAAATTGGAATGCTAGTTAATTTTATATATTCTTTTGAAAAACTGGTGAAATCTTGCAAGAGTAACTGACAGTTTCCTGCTGACTGAAATAGTGAAATGTGATTACAGTCCATGAGAGCTTCACAGATTTCAGAGTCTGGGCTTTGAATAATAAAACTAAAAGAACCTTCCCAAAAGTTAACAAAGGGTAGGAGCAACTTTTAAACACTTCACTACGCTGGTCCAGCATATGGCATGTTTATAGCTTGCTATCTTTCTGAAACTCCTGTTTTATTGCCAGAACACTGGTTTGTTAAAATGCTTGCAAATTTGAAACTATGCTGTTTCGGGTGCCATTTTGGTTTTTTTTCAGCTGGTACTGTGACTACTTAAGAATATGTAATGTTACAAAACTGACGCCTGTCTAAAGTAAATTTCAAGTAATTCCAGGAACTGTTTCTGCAAAAATCCCCAATATTACATATTTTAAATGATCCGTGCCTCTTATTTTTCTTTGCTTTACAGTTCCAATACTGCTTTAGGCTACCCGTGCAAACTAGGTAAAGATTTAACAGATTTGCCATGGATGCCAGTATCACTGTAGTTGCCCCTGCTTTTTCCTTCCACCAAGGCTAAAAGGAGAGTTACTGGGTACATACAATAACAGGAATAAAACTAAATAGATTTGTGCCTACTTTCTTTATTTAACTCTGATGTCTTCCAGTCATATTATTTCTCTGCTCTGTCTTGCATTCATTAAAAATAGTGTACAAAGTGGCAGGATGCTTTTGTAGTTAGTGGTGTTGGGGCGGGGGGGCGGGCGGGCGGTGCGCCCCAGGTGCCATGTCTGGGGGAGACTGACAAGAAGGCACCCCGCGGGGGCTCGCACTGCTGCAAGCAGACATTGCGCCGCCACAACCGCATGTGGAGCATCCTCTGCGGCTGCAGCCGCGAGCAGAAGATCCAGGCGGCGGCGGCAAACCGCTATGTACAGCACATGTGCAGTGTCACATGCATGCGCTGTATGTAACAATGCCGCACATGCGCTCTACATAGCAGTTTGCCGCTGGCGCCACTTGAGCGCCGTACAGACGGCAGTAGGATCCCTTTGGCGCCGCTACAGCCGTGAACGGAGGATCCTCCAGATCCCTGCACCATCCGTATGTCGCTGGAGCGCTGCCGCCGGCAAACCGCTATGTACGGCGCATGTACAGCGTCGCTACGTATGGCGCATGCGCTGTGCGTAGCAACTCCACACATGAGCTGTACATAGTGGTTTGCCACCCCGGGTGTCACAACGCCTTCATTTGCCCCTGAGTTGAGTTTCTGATTAAATTAGTGGCAAACTGGAGAAACATTGAACATCTTCCAAAGTATAGAAATGGCTGGTTTTCATAATTCAAACATAATCTACTTAGTGAAATATACTAAAGGTATATTGTGTGGTATAGCATAGTTTCATAATGAACATTGCATTTCCTAAGCAACAGTTGTTATACAAGTGTGAGCTGAGCTACATATGTGATTCAGTAATTATCATCAGTGTGGGACTTCTGGTTGTCCACAGATGTAGGAAGTGTAAAACAGTCTTAATAAGCTTTGATTTGTCAGTTATTCTTAAAATGGTGTGTGGGATCTCACATCTATTTTAAGCAGCTGTAGTTTGCTTTTCATAGAAAGAACTTGTTTTTAAACTCCTTTATTTAGGTCTTATCAAAATAGCAATAAAAACAGCCTTTTAGAATTTCAGTATTACAAGATGTTTTAGGATGTACCACTTCATCTTGTTATGTTCACTTAAATCAAAATAGCAAATATAGAATTTATGCATCCCAACCAACTTTCCATGAGATTTCTGCATGGGATGGATTGGCTTCTTTTGAAGTCCTTTCTCCTGGGTCTGGTAAAATCAGGCCAAGAGGGGATGGCTGTTCGGGCCAGTAAGACCACTCTTTCAGAAATCCTTTCTGGTCTCGGAAGATCTGAGCAGCTATAGGTGAGTTTCTATTGTTCCTTGCCTGGGCAAATCACCTTCTCACATATGAACCTTTCCTTCTCAGTTACAGTTTCTTCAACTGTCAAGGCTCCTGTGAATGGCTAATGCAGAATATTGTCTTTTTGGTGGTGATACAAAGCAGTGGAAAATTCTCCCTGGGGAGTTTCATTCTGCTGCCTTGCTTCTGAATTTTGGACTATTTCTTAAAGTGGTTCTCTTTTCTACTCATCGGGTATTTTATCATTGTTTTAATGAGTTATTTGATTTTTAACGGTAAACTAGTAATCTACCTGGTAGACGCTGGGCCAAAAAACTAATATTTTAAGAAAGATACACCAGTCTTTCATCTAGCAAATTACAAGCATTAATGTATTCAGTAGACTACAATTCAGATCTCTCTTCAGAATTTCATTTAAAATGTAATGGTTCAGGAACTATGCTCCATGGCAATTCATTAATAAATGACAGTATTTGCTTGCAAGAATGTTGACTTTAAACATGAGCAATGTCTATTTTTTTCAGTACTGTTATTGTAGGAAAGATGTACAAAGATAGTAATTGCAGTTGTATGTTGGTTGGTTGACATCTGTCCTGGGAGGTAATGGAAGAATGCGCCCACCTTCGAGGTGAATTCAAACCATTGGAGAGTTACAGCACCTGCTGTGGCTGTAGAGACTGATATGGGAGAGACCAGTCTTGTTGCAGCTGGGGCAGATGAAGGCGTCTGGTTATGCTGATGCAAGCGTACCATGGCATTTCTTCTTTATGTGCTCCGCACAGCAGTCATTGTATGTGAAGGTCCTATAATTTAGTTCCATACCCAATAGGCATGTTGTTGAGTTTTTCCTGGTCCTTGTTACATGTCTCAGAACAAACAAACAAAAAACCTAACACAAAGAACTGGTTTTAAATCCTGGATACGAGCGAATATCTGTGAAATTATGCATGGTTAACATCCATGCCACCATAACCCTTATCTATGATGAAGCCTCCTGGGAAAGATTTGTATGTGGGAAGGGATGTCCTTGAGGGACAGAACACAAACCTGCAGCTTGCTTCTGATATCCTTTTTCGTGGTTAAAGAATTGGAACTGTTGCATTTGAACAGGTCTGACAATTGTGACTAGTTCCATCTTGGCTTGCCATGCCTCTTTACTATAATTAGTGGCAAGTATAATCTTCTTAAGCAGCTCTGCTATGTTATTCAGTTCATAGTGTGACTGTGTCGTCCCCCCTCCTTTTTATGTGCAGAAAAAGCAGCGGCAGCCAATGAAGATGAAGTGCAGAAAGCTGATGTATCATCAACAGGTCAGAGCGTCATTGACAAGGATGCACTTGGACCAATGATGCTTGAGGTGAAGTGTTACGAAGTTTTTTTAACCTTTAGAATGAACAGCTATTCTGATGAGATTTGGCTAAATGAAAACAAAACACATTTCAACTCCACATAAGATTGTCAAACAAAGATTGTGCACAAAGCCTTTTTGACCATTCATTGCCACTTTTATGATTCATTGTTGGAGCAATCTGCTTTCTAAGAGTAAATGTATGTTGTTCCTCCACCATTTTATATTAGAGAGTTAAAGCTAAAGAAAGCAGGCATAGTCCATGTTTTTGCTGTCTTTTATACTGTATAATATTAAATAAAAGGAAAGTTCTGAGTTATTCCTAGGCATTTCCGCTCAGTCATGCTTGCATCAGTATAGCTGGTGTTGCTAAGCAACACAACTGCATTTTTTCTATGAAAACTTCATATTGATTTTCAGATATATTCTAATGAGGCTGAACTACTTTCTCACCTCCCCACCCCCAGTCAAGAGAGAAACTAAAGATAGTATGCTACTTGAAGGCTTAACAGGATAGTTAACAAATGAAGTTTATTTTCCTCTCTGCAATGATTCATAGTTAAGGAAGATGAGAATAGCTTAGCTTTTATCTTGGTGCAGATTCTCGACAGCGAACTAAAATGTGTTGTTTTTTAACCTTTCAGGCCCTCGATGGGTTCTTCTTCGTAGTGAACCTGGAAGGTAATGTGGTGTTTGTATCGGAGAATGTGACACAGTACCTGAGGTACAACCAAGAAGAGCTGATGAACACAAGTGTGTACAGCATCCTGCATGTAGGGGACCACAATGAATTTGTCAGAAACCTGCTGCCAAAATCTTTAGGTACAGTTCTCCAAAAACCTATAAATTTTAGTAGTTCCCTTCTCTCTGCCATAAGCTAGTGTTTGTTTGATGTAACTTAATATCCTAATGTGTACATTACCTCTGTTCTGAGCTGTTTCCCCCTCTTCAATTCTGGCCTCTAAATCATCTTCTCAAATGACATTGTAATTACTTTTGTCTTGGACTTTATGCATCACTTTATGTAATAACTGACAGCTGCATCATTCATCTCTCTGTAAGCCAACTAGCTCAGAGGCCACAAGTCCCACCACCTGAGGTTTTCTGTGACTTCCCTAGCCCCTCATTCATAATTTTTATTTAATTTGAAAAAAATATGAGTGTTTTTATGAGTCCCCTGCTATGATTCCATGATGACAAAACGTTTTTTTGGGGCTCCTCGATTTTTTTTCATATTAAGGACTTAAAAAAATAATAATTTCCCCACAGATACCCCAGTGTAATGCCAAAAGGTTTTATATGTGCCCCAAGTTCCTAAAACGTCCTTTGCCACACAGCCTCAGAGGGTTGACCATGGGTTACTGTAACCGTTGGCCTAAAAACGGTTAGCCATCTCTGCTATGACCTCAGTAGTCAAGATTTCTCATGCTATTTTTCCTCTTTTAAATCTTAGTGAAGTTAGGTGCAGATTATGTCTAGAATCAACTTTCTTTTCTTTTCTTCAATTTTTTTTTATTGGTTTTCCAAATTTGTAACAAATAAAACACAAAATGACAAACAAATAACAAAACATATAAAAAAGAAAAACATACATTCAATACTTCTTACAGGTAAAAATCCAAGTTAATTTCCATTATTAAATGACTTCCTCAAATCCTTCCTAACTGATTTTCATTAAATCTCATTTTAGCAATTTTCCAATAGCCACTTTCTAATAAAATCAACTTTCTTATGATAGAAGGTTGAAAGGCTGTAGGACCTTTTTTTATTTTTATTTTTGTCTCCAAAGGTGGTTGTGGGCTTTCCAGCTCCAAAATTTTTTTTTTTTTTACAGCTATTAACATAACAAATCCTGGCATTCCACTTTCTCCCACTTGCTTTCGGAAAGCTGCTTCAACTGTTTTTCTCTCTCCCTACGGTGAGATAATCTTGACATGTGGAAAACGCATGCACTGGCACTTTTGAAGTATGGAGTGAGTGTTTGTTTATTATGTGGCAAGTACATAGGTCAAGAAGTGTATGCTGTGCAACAAAAACATTTGAAGGAGCTCTATAAGTCATCAGCCTTGTTAGTTTATCCCCCTTGTTGGTTATTATTAAAACTGTTTACAGGATTTTCACTCCTCCTCTTCCCAAGAGCTAGATCACCTTTAATATTTTAAAGATGGTCAAACAGAATATCTTGCCCAGCACCTAGTCATTCTGTATTATATTTCTTTTTCTTAGTGAATGGAGGACCTTGGTCTGGTGAAGCTCCTAGACGCAACAGCCATACCTTTAACTGCCGAATGTTGGTAAAACCTTTAACTGATTCTGAAGAAGAAGGCCATGATAACCAGGAAGCACATCAGAAATATGAAACTATGCAGTGCTTTGCTGTTTCTCAACCAAAGTCCATCAAAGAAGAAGGTGAAGGTAATCAGAACATATTTTATGAGATTGTTTTATGTTCAGTCTTTCCTTTAACCCTCCCTGATTGAGGCATCTTTAACCTAAATTAATGGTACTTACATTGTTGTCTTTGTCTCTGCGACAGGCACTCATTGTTTAGGTGGAAATGTGTATTTTTTTCTGACCCTTTGCAAAGTATCTAATTAACAAGTACAGTAGATGAGCCTTCTTTTTTTTGGAACTACATAAACACTGGCAGCATTATGTGTAGATATGCATACATATAGTTTGCTTCTTGCATATCATAAGCATATTTTGGAAGTTAATGCATCTAAACCATTTTGGTGTGACCTTAAACAGGGTCCTACTCTTTTCACTGGCACTCCCTCCAAAATAGGTGTGCATAGAAATTAGGGGAGAAATTGTGGTGGGATTTGCTGCAGTGAATAAAGCATAAGCAGAACTGGCCCACTGATTTTTTTTCTTTGGAAACACTGCACTTCCCCTTCTTTTACTTTCCCGAAATTACGGTTTTACTGTCTGCTAAATTGCTTATTCTTTTCTTTTGGCTTATCTTGAAATATGAGATGCACTTTTGAGGTACTGCAGCTTTGAAATGTTTCAAGTTTATAAATATTCCCAAAGTGTCTTCACACATGGCATGTGTTTTGAATGAAATATTGAAACTGCAGCATTCCAGATGTATGCAGTACCCAGGTGAGAGAGAAAATAAATGCAGCTGCTTATTTTTTATAATGGTCTTTCCAACACACTGAAACTAATCTACACTTTAATGTTATTGTGGTTGGAGTATGAGTGACCCAAGCCAGAATGCTTTCACTATCAGCCAAGAACTGGAGTGGCTTTAACTGGTGTGTAGACCATTTCCTACTTTTCTCTGATCTACTCAGACATCCATTTGGCTCTTGGGCAGCTGCCAGGCAAGGACCCCTCAGGTTTTAATGCTTTGGGGTTGTTCAGGGTGTGCTTGAGAGCTGCTTGTTAGACATCTATACATTTGGCATTGTAGGTGTTTTAAAATTTCCTGTTTGTAATTCATGGAAGTAATAGAAGGGAGCAGGAGCACTAGCTATCAAATGTATGACAGCAGTTATTGTGGTGTGGTTATTACTCATCTTTTGGTTGGGAGTTTTGGGGATTGAATTGTGGGTGTCTGAATGTGAGGCTGTTTATATGACGCTAAGCATGAATAAGATGGCATGAGAGAAAGGACAAAAGATTTGGGAGGCACTTTATCTTATTTGGAGAAGTCCAGGGGGGAGGAATTGCTAGGATCCTCATGTGATGCTATCATGTTTCGAGGTGATAGAATGTTGGATCTAAGGAACCATTTTGGTTCTTGCTATGCCCTATGAGCTTGAGAGGAGATTTGGATTGCCATCCTTATGGATGTGGAGTAGCGGAGAAGGAATGGGTGGCGTGAGATAAGAGGTGTCACAAAAAGGATTAGAGTAAGTTTTTTAGCACTTAGGTTTTATCTCCCACATACATTTAGATCTTCATTGTTGTGTTTTGAATGCAGTGTAGCAAGCAAAGTGAGCAGACTGAAAATCCATTTACGTATTCTTAAGGGGTCTGTCGGATGAAGGTACAATAAGGAAATAATCAGTTCCGCATGTCATATTTTTATCTTTGTTGTTTTAGTGTAAGTTTTTTAAAAATAAATTATATGGTCCAGCATAGATTTAGCAAACCTTTTCCTCCAATTAAAAATAATTTTGTCCCATTTAAGATCTTCAGTCTTGCTTGATTTGTGTGGCAAGAAGAGTTCCAATGAAGGAAAGGCCACTTCTGCCCTCATCAGAGACATTTAGCACTCGTCAAGATCTGCAAGGTACCGTGAAAGCGCAAGTCAAATCTTCTTTTATTAAAACAACAAAAAACAGGTGTAGGTTTCTAATAACAGCCTTATATACCTTCAGGCAAGATAACTTCACTTGACACTAGTACCATGCGAGCAGCTATGAAACCTGGCTGGGAAGATGTGGTGAGAAGGTGCATCCAGAGATTCTATGCACAGCATGAGGGAGATATGTCTTTTGCCAAGAGGCATCACCAGGAGGGTAAGGATCCATTGTTTCTTCAAGCGTGTTTACAACAGAAAGAAAAGCACAAATTCATGGCAAGTCATGATCCAGAAATCATACAGCAGCTCCAATACAGTACAGACATGGAGTGCTAAGAAGTGCAAAGCCTTCCCCATTAGGTGCAATATCAGAAACTGCTCTTATATATATTTTTATTTATCTGAACATTTATATCTCAGTTGTCCATGATAAATTATACTCTAGATGGACTACAAATAAAAATCTGAATCAGCAATTAAAACCAACATTTCAGTGGATGGAGAAGTCTGTCCTAGGTATATTGAAAACCCCATGAGCTGTAGATTGGCCTGCTTGATTCTTTTCAGAATACATCTAAGCACTGTTGTTGATGAAAACACTTTAAATAGATGAAAATACTTTAAATAGAATAGACAACTGAGGAAGAAGGGAATGTGATCAAACGGAATCTGACTGACCCAAATATGAATCTAGAGAGCTTATGTAAATTTTGAACCACCAAATGATGTATCTTTCCCGTCAATGTCTTTTTACTCCTGAGGAATTACTTGGATTAGGCGACGGCACAATTCGGACAAGAGAGCTGTTTTGTGCAATACATTTAATAAGAAAGTACTTTGTGTGTCATGCAGTGACAAATGAAATGGCATGTGACACTTTCCCCGGAGATATTTGAAAAATGCAAATGTATTAATTTATCCTAATTAAAGGTTCCAGTAAAGCGGGGTGAGAAACCTTTTTCAGTTCAAGGTTGCATTCCCTTTTGGCCAGCTCTCTGAGGACTGCATGTCAGTGATAGGCTGGGCCATAACAAGTGTGGAAATGCACAAACTGGTCATGGCCATCCCCCACTTATACCACCCATACACATAGCACATAGATTTCCACTCCCTCCTCCTGCCTCCAAAAAAGAAAGCAGTTGGGCTTGAACAAAGGCTTTTTACATTTGGTCTTTTCCCACCCAAGCTGCAGTTTCCACAAAGATTTTGTTGGTTCCCCATCTCTCCTGTAAATCTGCCCCCTTCTCTGATGGGTTATTTTAATGTTCTGTGCTTCCATAGTGGTCTTTTGAAACAGTTTGGTTCATTCATTATGCTACTCCTATTATCATCTGGGGTAAAATGTGATAAGGTACAAGGCACAAATTATATAGAAAAGAAAGAAATGGTGCCATGCTGATTTAAAGTGTAGTAAGGACTGAATCTTCAGTCCTCAAGAAATCCATCTTGAAAGCACCACTCATTTCTGAAAGGCTGCACTGAAAGAAAGTGTCAAGAATTAGGTCATTAGTTAGTTCATGTGTCTTCTGTGGAGAATAGGGTTAAATTCAACATTAAGGCCTGAAAACATGAGGTTGCCTGGTGAATGCTCTTGAGCATCTTCTTTCCTGAAGTTGCACTTTCCTGTGCTGGCCAAACAGCAATACAAAAATTCAAAAGACCTTTAGAATCTCCACTTGCCACACCATGAGGGGCTGCTTGCTGGGGAGAAAAGATGAAAGCCCTGTCTATATACTGGATTGTGACTTAAAGTTTGGAGGAAATTTAATTATTTTCTTCCATCTTATTAGAACCTCTACAGTAGGCTGCATACTCTTAAGAAGCTAATTTAGCATACATGTTGCAGCTTTGTCATCACTTTAGAAGGATGGATCGCTCTACCTCTTAATGTGGTGTGCACATGAAATTGCTTTGAGCTCCACTGCTGTGAACTCTCAACCCATCGGGTTTATACCCATATTCTGTTGAACCAACAGATGAAGCATTAGGACAGTCATTATGACTCTAGCTTTGTATGTTGGGAAGATGGCATGCACTAACCCTGGGTCAGTGCCAGAAAACACTTTGACATGCCTTCTGAAACTTGACTAAGTGAAGAGCGTCAAGCAAAGTCCTGAGAATCACATTGAGTATTTCCCCCCTTGGTTTTAACAAGAACCTAATTTCATTCATAAATAGGACAGGTAACGTGCTTTTCTGTACACCGCAAGTTCAATGCAAAATGTCGTGCTTATTCCATGTTACACAAAACTAAATCAAAATGCTTTATTTTGTTTTACTGTATTGGTTTAAGCTGCCCAGAGCATATGTCTCTTTTTTTCATTTGGCAAGCTTTAACTTTAATTGGAAGTAATTTGTCACATGACATCTTTTTTTAAAAAAAACCCTAAACAAAATCTGTAGCTGTGGATTTGAATACACACACCCAGTTTTAAAAATGGATTAACTTAAGCGTTTTTAACATCAGAGTTGTTGACAAGGGAGTGTTGGAATTTCCTGCTCTGAACTAAAAGCACTGCTGCTGCTGAGAGTTCTGCCCAAAGGTTAGACTGAAACAATGACATACCTTCAGTGTGAAATTTTACTTTACAGTATGCCACAGTTAACAGGCTTTGTTTTTCTTTGCATTCCTACTCTACATAAACTCTTCTGGCTGTTTAACTTGTGTTTCCTGTTTTCCTGTGCCAAAATAATAATTTAAAATGTAGTAGCACGATAGAAAACTTTGAGGCAGGAACAGGGGAAAATCTTACCATACCAGTGTTGCAAGACTGGGGGAAGGGAAAAACTTGTCTAGCATTGTCAGAGTCTGAATGTTACTTGATCTACTACGTGATTGACACAAAGATGTTGTCAAAGATAAATATTTTAAACCTTAACTCTTGTTTTTCAGCATTATGTGTTCAAAATGTGGAGATGGTTAAGGGAGAGGCATAAATATAATTTCATAGGATAGGCATAAACACAAGTATGAAGGAGTTTTGAGCCAGTTCAGAAAAATCAAGAATTGAAACTAGTTTATCAGGTTTCACAGTGAAGAAAACATTAAAATAAACCAGCTGGTAACTCATTGTTTTCATTTAAAGATGGGGCAAAATTGAAATTCCAGATCTGGAAAAGCACATTTTTTTGCAGTGCAACTTAAAAGTGTCTTGTGTCAGTGTTCAAATCCTGAAAGACAGATTTAAGGGAGGTATGTGCAAAGAAAATCCCATTTTTGTTGAACTAAGTAAAATTATTTAATATGTAGACTCGTGAAAGTAAAAAGGTTTGGCACTAGGCAATATTTCTTCTTCAAAAGACTTGGATGATAGAAATTTACAGGAGAGCATATGGGGCCAGAGTCTGTGGGACTAGGGCATGGGTAGGCAAACTAAGGCCTGGGGGCTGAATCCGGCCCAATCGCCTTCTAAATACGCCCATGGATAGTCCGGGAATCAGCGTGTTTTTACATGAGTAGAATGTGTGCTTTTATTTAAAATGCGTCTCTGGGTTATTTGTGGGGCATAGGAATTTGTTCTTTTTTCTCTCCCCCCCCCCCCCCCAATATAGTTCGGCCCCACACAGGGTCTGAGGGACAGTGGACCGGCCCCCTGCTGAAAAATTTTGCTCACCCCTAGACTAGAGCCTACCTTTTTTCAGTTGGAATTCCAATCCTATTCCATTTCACACTAAATTTATGCCAAAGACTTGGAATCCCCCCCCCCCCGAAATACACGTTACCCAAAGAATGCATCTGCATATTGGTTGCATTAGGTGAGCACACCTTAAGTAAACTGAATTTTGTTGAGGATCACCTGTGATCTCCCACAGGGCAAGAAAGGGGCACTGCTAAGCTCTCAGCACAAAGTAAGCTTGCTACCAAATCTCTTTTGTCAATTTACTTGATAAGCTTGCCAAAATGAAAGCAAGGAAGACGTCATTCAAGTAGATACCTGTCTATTGTAATAAATGACTTTTTGTCTGAATTAGGCAATTGGTTGAGCATTTTTGTTCCAGATTTTAGCGATTGTAAATGATGTTTCTAGAAACCATGATGTTCTGTGATTTCCTCATGTTGGAATGTGAAATGAACATTTTCCATAAAAGTAGGTTAGCCTAGATAAAGAATAAACTATATAATATATATTATGTTGATATTCCTCCCTTTACTTAAATAGGCTGTGTTTTCTACTGAGAGCATTTGGGGGACAGATGTAGGAGGCTGGCCCCAGGTTTTGCTCCAGGTTACCTCACTGCCACGCTGCTCATTTTTCTGCCATCTCCAGCTAATTGCAGGAAGGCCTGATTAAGTTGTAGACAAACTATTCTCTCCTTCCTTGTCATGTCATGGCTCAAATTGGCATATGTTCAGGGAGAATTTTCCATCCCTTGGGATGCTAGTCCGTATATTGTATCATTCTAAGGTATGCTCCTGGTTAACAAATTTATCCCAGTCAGTGTACTTTGCTAGTTTGTCTAAAGCAGAATGGGTTGGAATGCTTTGTAATAATTATCTGGAGACATGTCAGGAAGCTAGCTGTGACTAGCTCTGTCCCTGGCAAGTTAATTTCAGTTGTGAGTCACTGTCTCCTCTGGTTGGAACAGGTGGAAATCATTCTTATTTTAGATTATTCTCCATGAAGAGAAAATTCGCAGGTAAGTGCACTGTTTTTGCAATGCTGGCACCATCTCTAACTCACTCTTTCGGTTAATACTTTACTGCAGTTGCACTTTGGTCTTAATCTGCAAAACATTAGCTTTTCCTTTAACACAGCCTTGCTGATTTTGCAAAAGAAAATGCAGATTTTTCCCTAGCTTTCTAAAGAAGGCAATGAAAACAAGAGTCCACATTTTCATGTGGATTATCCTGCGGCCTGGATTTCTTACTACTTTTTTCTTGTTTCTCCTTGTTTACAGTGCTGAGGCAGGGACTAGCTTTCAGTCCTGTTTATCGATTTTCCTTGTCTGACGGCAACATAGTTGCTGCCCAAACGAAGAGCAAGCTCATCCGTTCTCAGACTACTGGTGAACCTCAGCTTGTAATATCCTTGCATATGCTTCACAGGTAATATATACAATTTTTGCTGCCTTGAAAAATCTTCAACCTCACTTCCTAAGAACAGCTGCAGCAAGAGTACATAATTTATCATGAATTATTGCAGTAGCCCCCTTTAGCTATATTGGGTGTAGCATGACAGTAAAATATAGTTTTGATTTTAATGGTTTCTGTTTTGTAAAGAAAACATCCTAGTCCACTTGTTTGTAAGTAAATACCAATTATTTAAATAGTGCTTCCAACCAACCACATGAATTTGGGACTGCAGTTGAAGATACAGATTGGTGTTTAAAAGCTGTTTTATCACTTTGAGATCCACAATCTACTTTGACCACACTTAATTTTAACGTTCCACATAAGATAAAATTTTAATACTTCATGTAGTACATTTGGTATGTTGAGCCCCTCACTTTGTGTACAGGCATGGAAATCCTTGCAGGACCGGTTGCATTCTCAACTCAGGCTCATTCTGGGGTTTGAAGGGTTTCGCTATTGGGAAATCTGAACAGTTTTCTTCTATGCACTAATGATATTGTTTTGTAAGAAACTTTATAAGCACTTAAGAGAACTGTTTGGACAACACATCCTTGCATGTAAATATCCACCATTGTTCCAGTTCAACATCTCCTTCACTCTTCCAAGAGAGATCATTATGGGATAAAAAAAATGAAGAATGTAGACAAAGGGAAATGACAGTTTTTTCTCCAGAATCTGCAGTTCCCATGCATTAAATATGAAAAGTTCAGTGCTTGGTTATGAGAAGCAATTGCATATTGGTGTCAGACTCAGTTATGAACTATGCATAAGTTTTAATAAGAATTATCTTTCGTTGTTGTTTATCTGTTAGCTGCTGAACATTGTACCAAAAAAAGACTTTACTGACTTTGACTATACCCTCTGAACATTGCTGTTTAAACAATTCAGAACTGTTTTTGTTTGAATTAAGGGGACCTTTTTATATTTTGAAGGTGGCTGATGAGGCAGCAAGCTAAATAAAAACTGCTAGGCTACAGGGCACATACTTATAAGAAAGTTAAGTTTTTCCAGCTTATAATGCAATCTGAGAAACAGTAAATTAACATGAACCTTTGGGAGTTTTGTGCATTTTTAAACAAAGTTTCCCCTTTCGTTTTAGTCATCTCATGCTAACAAGAATTGACTGGACAGTTTCTCTTCCTCCTCAGCTTTTCTTTCTAGTTCTCATGCCACTAGCAGGGCAAAGTTTAAATGTTTCAGCTGTAGAACTTTCAGTGCAAACCCTGCAAAGGAATGTTTAAACCAGTGCCAAAACTCTATTAAATATAGTTAGTTCATAAAGCACTTTTCCTTCAGTGTTCTTTCAGTAATTTAGCAAACTTGTAATTTTTAAGAAACTTTTTTTTGGGGGGGAGGGACCATTGATAGCTCCCATTTTTTAAGTCTGGAGAGAGGAACTGACTACAGATGTTATTCAGTGTAAATTTATAACAGAACAAAAACCTTATGTACAAAAGAAAATCTGCAAAGAAAACTAAACTTGGATAGTCTTCAAAGAGATTTCATGCACATATCTTTGCTCAAGAAATGTATTTTCAAACAGCAATATCTTGTTCCTGAAAAAATGTGATTCTTCCCTAGATAGTGCTACTGTGTAGAATGTGGTTCACCTGTATGCTGTTGCTCTCAGCATGGGGAAGTGATGAGAGAAGCAGTGAAAGGAAGCTATTTTGCTTCCTTAGATGCTCATGTAGGGAATTCAATCCAGGAAAGAGTGGGAAGAAAACGTACCCTGAGATTTTAAGCAGTGGATCTCAAGGCAAATCTTCTTTCTCCAGGTTCCTATGGTAGGCTCCCCTGCATGAGATTTAAGGCATCCCCAAATAGGACTCGCTCGGTTTCTCATACCTGCACGCACTGAAAAGCCCAAATGGTAGAAGATATGGGGACATGTCTCTCTGTTTTTTATAAACTTGATTAGAGATATGCTGCTGCAGTCTCCACACAGCCGCCATCACTGCTTGTCCAGTGGTTTCCTAAAGTAGTGGGTGGAGATCTTTCCCCAAAGCTTCCCTGCTAATTGCCTGATATCTCTCTTCTCCACTGCCGGCAGCCACTAGAATAGTCCGAGTTCCCCACTTCACAGAATATTTGGATTGGAAGATTTGTGGTACCAATGTTCATGCTGCAGTGTACATTTAACAACCTTTTGTTTTTAAACAAATAGTTTTGGGCTGGTAATACATTCTCCCCCTCTTCTCACTCCAAGTCATTTATTGCATACATGTGGAATAACATGCTGTTTACCTGTGGGATTATTCTACAAGGGATAATATTTGGTTGGAGCACACTTTAGTCATCTGGAAAAACCTCCTCCCCCCCCCCAGCCTTCATGCACATTCTTTAGCTTGCATGTACCCACAAAATCTTTCTCTAACTATGCTGATCTCATTCTGAACTTGTTTGCTGTACTGTAGTTTTTTTGGCTTCCATACTTAAAGCAGTGTTGTAATTTTTTTTGGCTGTACTTTGAGATGACTTTTAAAACTTGCTTTTTACTGTAACTCTTGTTGGCAAATGAGGCAGCAGTTTCAAGGCTGTAAAAGGCCTGTTCGTTTACTTTCAGATTGTCAACAAATGCCTATCCTCTTTCTGCTTTCTTTTTTCAGAAGTGGATTTGTCTGATTCTCTCTTATATAATCAAAATAGTGAAAACTTTATTTGCCATCAGAACAAACTTGTAGATATGTTATTGGAGCTTTCTCTCTTATGTGATATTAAGATATCTGTTAAGACAGAAATGAACCCAAGAGCCATGGAATCCATTTCCAGCTGTTAACTCATTTGGGTTCCTTGCCAAAATAAATATATTTCCACAGTCAGTGGTGACTCAGTGAGATGGTTTGTTGAGATGATGGTTCTGTTGTTAGGTGAAGCAAGGGTTGCCTGGATAGCTCTGTGCAGTGCTTAGCCTCAATATTTCATGAGAGCAGAGCTCAGATGTTGCTTCAGCAGCAGGCCTCTTCAGATTGAGCCTTAAGTAGGAGCTGCAGCTATTTCTCTGTTGCTGAGAAGAAACTTAATTTATAGGGGCCCAGGCTGCTTTAGCAGTTAATTTCTCTGAAGAGCAGAGAAGGCTGTGGTTGCTGTAGGAGTTTTGAGGTGGAGCTCTCAAGGGACATGATGTCCTTGGCCAGAGGGATGCTGGCACCAAGGATTCTTCCTGCAGAAGCACTTCCAGTTGGTTAGGGGCTTCTGAATCCACAAGCTCATCCTCTGAAAAAGGCTCAAGTCATGACAGTTACCACTATCTCCTGTTGAGTGTTGTTGCATGGAGGAGGGGACCAGCATTCTTAACTGGAGGGGCTTATAACTCAGTCCTGTGCAGGTGTGTGGCTACTGAGTGTCTAGTTGCATCCACTATAGGTCTCCACATTACCTCAGGGCCTTAGGGTCTGACTCCCTCATGCAGTGGATCTCAGCAATGGATACCAGCAACCTCCAGCAAATTGTCTTTGTTCATCTGTAAAATAGAAAAAGCAATGATCTTTGTCAAAAAGGTAATTGCTTCTGTTTGTTTCTTTTCTCTTTCTTTCATTATGAACAAGATAAAGAAATGTTAGTAGAGGCCCCAGGCTTAGGAATACATCAAGATAAAACAAATGCTATGTCCATCTTTGCGTTTGGGATTGTCAAATCTTTATTTTATCAATTGTGTCTTTTATCAATCATATTTAAAATGTAAATTTTAATAATGTTTTTGTTCTTTTTTACTGTTTCAGGGAACAGAATGTTTGTGGAATGAACCAGGATTTAACTGGACAAGCAATGGGAAAGCCATTGAACCCAATTAGCTCCAGCAGTCCTGCCCATCAGGCCATGTGCAGTGGGAATCCAGGTCAGGATATGACCATCAGTAGCAATATGAATTTTGCCATAAATGGCCCGAAGGAACAAATGGGCATGCCAGCAAGCAGGTTTGGTGGTTCAGGCGGGATGAACCATGTGTCAAGTATACAAGCATCCACTCCTCAGGGTAGTAACTATGCACTAAAAATGAATAGTCCCTCTCAAAACAGCCCTGGCATGACACCAGGTCAGCCAAACTCTATGCTATCCCCACGGCACCGTATGAGTCCGGGAGTGGCAGGCAGTCCTCGGATCCCACCCAGTCAGTTTTCCCCTGCAGGAAGCTTGCATTCACCTGTTGGGGTTTGCAGCAGCACAGGAAATAGCCATAGTTATACCAACAGTTCCCTCAATGCACTTCAGGCTCTCAGCGAGGGGCATGGAGTCTCCCTGGGGTCATCCTTGGCTTCACCTGACGTAAAAATGGGTAATTTGCAAAATTCCCCTGTAAGTATGAATCCTCCTCAGCTAAGCAAAATGGGAAGCCTGGACTCTAAAGATGGCTTTGGACTTCATGGGGAGCAATCGGAAGGTACAGCTGGACAAGCCGAGAGTGTCTGCCATTCAGGAGAACTGAAAGAAAGTAATGATGGCATGCCCCAGGTTGCTGGTGAGAGGCCTGATGGACAGAACAGACTTCATGATGGCAAAAGCCAGACAAAGCTCTTACAGCTGCTGACCACCAAATCTGATCAGATGGAGCCTTCACCTTTGTCTAACGCTATGGGAGATGCTAACAAGGACTCCGCGGGAGGTTTATCTGGTTCTGGTTCAACGCATGGAACCTCGCTCAAGGAGAAGCATAAAATTTTGCACAGGCTCTTGCAGGACAGTAGTTCTCCTGTAGACTTAGCCAAGCTCACAGCAGAGGCCACAGGGAAAGAACCGAGCCAGGAGACCAGTAGCACAGCTCCTGGTTCAGAGGTGACTACAAAACAGGAACCGGTGAGTCCCAAGAAGAAAGAAAATGCACTACTTCGCTACTTGCTAGATAAAGATGATACTAAAGATATTGGTTTACCGGACATTACCCCCAAGCTGGAACGGTCGGACAGTAAGACAGACCCTTCCAGTAGCACAAAGCCAGTAACTATAAAGACAGAAAAAGAAGAGATGCGCTTTGAGCCGAATGAACAGGTAAGAGACTCTTTGTTGTTGTTGTTCATTCAGGAAATTTGTCGTGGAAATGATCCTTACTCATTTGCTTCAATGTCTTCCTTTTATACAGGGTTGTGGGTTGTTTTTTGTTTTGTTTTGGCTAGGGTGGTTGATTATGCTTGTGATTGGAGGCAGTTGCCTTGCTTGTATTGCCAAGACCTGGCTGGCTGAAAGGTCCAATCTAGACCTTGCCAGTTAGTAGCAGTGTGGTTCTTGGTAGAACATCAACCGGGTGTTGGGGAGGAAATGTAGGCGTGAAGAAGCAACAATTTTTAGAGAAAGCCTGCAACATTCAATGCCTGACATCGGCTTTCTGTGAGGAGGGTGCCGAAAGGGAACTTCAGAGGTAGTGAGATGCAAAGCTACTACATTGAGCTGTTTGAAAAAAGCATTCCACAGAGGAAGGACGAAATGGTTCACTGTGCAAACTGCACAAAAGTGTCCTAAAATGACATAGATACTTCTGTGCAAAAAAAAAAAAGGAAAAAAAAGCACACAGCAAAAACTCACTCTAGAGTGAGAAAGTGAAAGAATCATAGCTGGTGCAGGATAAACTTACAGGAAGTATAATCTAAATATAGATCAAAGCTTAACCCATTTGTTGTAATGATAGAACAGAGAATATTATAAATTGTTCTGCTGTCCTCTTGAGTCTTCTTCTCATCCTTTTCTCCTTTCTAGAACAAAAGCGGTAATGTTTTTGCAATACCTACTGGATAGAATTGTTTATGTTTTACTTTTGAAGTGATATCTGTTTAAAGTAATGGCTAATTTGTATGTATGTTTTATTGTAAATATGGCATGGTCATAGTAGAGTAAATATTTTATGAGGAGGAATTTGATGGAAAAAAGAATAACATTTTCCTTTCTAGTGTAACTTTTTCTGAACAGGAAATACTTTGAAGCATGTTATAACACCAAAAATAGCATTATTCCAGGTAGCTTATTTAAATAGTCATCTTCCCAGCATACAGATTTGAGTATTTCAGAATTTTGTTCTATCAAACTCATTTCTAAACAACTCCACCCCTTTTTATGTTTCTGAGTTTTATTACAGCTAGCTACTAGATTTTGGTCAAACATACATTCTAAAAGTACTTGTTTATTACATGTACACCATCAGTTTTTGTATAGGAGGTAATAATGGTCATGTTATCTAAGCATTTCTGACCCCTGTAGCTCAGACCTGTTCTGGTGTCATATTATAAATTTGTGTCGTGTTTACACAGCAGTCCTCTAACTTAGGTTAAAAATTACTGTCCCCCAACTTTGTCAATATGTGTCCCTTTTCTTCCAAAGTTATTAGCAGAGACTGTAGTAGATTTTCATGCTTAAATATCTTCTAAAAACAACAAAGCTTTAAATACAAATGATAGTTCCAAAGAAATCACGAGAAAAACTTTTGGATAAACATGACTCTATAAATCGAGCTTTTTCCTCCTTCCCTCACCCAAGCTATGGAAGGACAAAAGGCAGGTGGCAAGGATATTAGTTGGGGAATTCAATTTATGCTGCATGGAATAGGCAAAAGCAGCTGGAAGGAGCAGAAGGGTAGACCCAGTTTACTGGTGCTGATGTCATTTCCCCCCTCAGTTTAAATATGGACGTTGAGCCCTAACTCACATTCACCCCATGAAAAGCACAGAACACATGAAGTCCCTGCCAAATTTGAACCACACATTCAACTATATATAGGAATGGTGTTATATTGAAATGGTGGCTTTGGAAGCATTCACATTTGAGTTTGCTACGTGGAAAACTGCAAAGAAGCAAGTAGTGTTGAATGCTTCTGGCATGTTTTATAGTTTAAATGTTTAATTTTTTTTATTAAATATGTCCCCCTACCTACAAGTCATGCGCCAGCAGATGTCTCTTAGAATGGTGACTACACTGTGCTATCCCCCTAAATACAATTACAGAATAAGGAGATGGAGGTGGTAGTCTAGATGGTTTGTACTCACTGAAAGATCAGGCAGCTTCTCATTTATACAGGACAATTTTAGCCCAGGGTTCAGCTCTAAATCCTACCTTGAATGTCCTGGAGCTGATGCTCAAATTATGGGAGGAAAGATTAGGGGCCTTAGTGAAATCTAACAGCCCCAGACCTTAAATTGCCTAATTTTAGCCAAATCGTGCCTCCCTCAGCCTTCAATAAAAAAGTAACTGGGGGAAGGGATCCCAAAGTAACGGGGCCTGAAAATGGCTGCCCTGAATCTAATCCTTCACATAACATTTAACCAGACTGTATGTAGCATGTGGTTAATTGCCTTTGTTCCCCATCATTATCTGCTACTTGGAGTGGTGGTAGTGATGGTGGTGAAATGCTGAGAAGCACATCAGTTTGCCCAAATATTGTAGAAGTGGTAGGGGACAACACAGGACTGCTGTATTTTGGTAGCACTTCCAGACAGAGTGTTTCATCTAGTACTCCTCAATATTATTCAGGGAGGTAAAATCCCTAGCTGTCAGTGGATTGTCTAGAATGAGCATGATTCATCTACCCAGTCCCATAAGGACAAGCCCTGCACATTTGGGAGAACCCCCCAGAACAGTGTGCAGGAGAAGAAAAGAGAGATTGTTCTGTCCGGCAAACCGCAATGCTTGCGCTGATGGGACGGATGTTCACTATAGCATGATGTTGAATTTCACCCAGTCATTCCAGAGTCTGAGTCACTAGGGCAAAGAATGGTAGGTGGGATTCAGTGCCTGCAAGTGCAAAGTGATGCACATTAGTTAGGAGAAATATGCATATATTTACAGATAGACAAACAGTTGTCCAAAATAGTTCAAGTTGCTTCTGTATATGCCTGTTGTATATTGAGCTACTTATTTTTCAAGTAGATACTTGCATAAAACTTTTAAAAACATTGATACATCTTTTGTTAATTTTGTATAGTAACATATACAATGGTGCCTCGCATGACGAAATTAATTCGTTCCGCGAGTTTTGTCTTGCGATTTTTTTCGTCTTGCGAAGCACGGTGTCGGGAAAGTTTTGGAAAAGCTTCAAAAATCACCAAAGTCTTTAAAAACCTCAAAAAAGGCTACCACACCGCGTTCTATGAGTTGCTCCTCGAAGTCAAGTCGCAACTGTATTAACGGTGTTAAGAAAAAGGAAACAAACTTGCAAGATGTTTCCGTCTTGCGAAGCAAGCCCATATGGAAAATCGTCTTGCGAAGCAGCTCAAAAAACAAAAAACCCTTTCGTCTAGCGAGTTTTTTGTCTTGCGAGGCATTCGTCTTGCGAGGTACCACTGTACATAATTTATTTATTATTATTATTAATTAAATTTGTATATCGCCCTTCATCAGGGTCGTTCACAACATAAAATATACAAAATAAATGGTAAAAGTACAAATGATAAGGAACTGAACAAGAAAAGTTCATCTAAAATACATAGTACTATCAAAGTGAGCACTCATAAGTTCTGACCTCTGCAGTTATAAGTATCTTGATTGAAAAAAGGAAATTTTAGCAATCTTTAACACTTTGCATTTCTTTGTCAGTCTGTTTAATTAAAAAATTAGCTTACAATTAATTCAACACTTGGGCTTTAACATTTTTTGTCTAACGTTCTATTATAGTAAATGAGTGTCAGTTACTAACAAAGTTAGGCGTGGCATTCATTTTTGAATTTTGTGTGTGTGTTCTATAGTTGTCATGTTTCATAGAAAAATTTATCAGTGCTGCAAAGACTGAAATTGTATTTGTGGAAGGTGGGGATACACTCTTCATTTTGCAAGTGCTCCATGTACCATTTTAAGATAAATTCCCGCAACTATCCAGAGGCAGTATGGAAGATTATAGAATAATCTGGAGTAGTTAACATGTTGCCAGTTTGTTGGATTGTTGCCTGTTCATTCTGTAGAGGGGATTTTATGGCTGTTCCATGTACAAAAATATTTGCATTCATTATAATCTTTTTTGAGTTGTTCGTTCACCTGGTCAGCTTTAATTTTCTTAAGATTTTTTGAGTCCATTAAACTTTCCTCACCCCATAAGATTTTTTTGCATCCTGCGGCATGTACGTTGGTAAATTTCCCTGATTCTCAAACCAGTAATTTCCTGTAAATTGGGAAATTTTACATTCCGTCAAACTAAGATTCCGGCTGTGTAGGCAATTTCTCACTACATGGAGATAACCTGTGTATGTTTTTAAACTATGCTGTACTTTTCTGCCACCAATGAAAAGCCTATGCAAGATGTAAAGCATTTTTAGCCATGTGGAAGTAACTGTTCTATAGAACGTTTTTTAGCCCTGTCATAAACGAGCAGAATTACAATAGTGGCAGAATGCTGATTTTTGCTGAACAAAGATTCTTTGTTTCGTTCATGGAAAGCTACAGCCCTTGGAGATATCTCTTTGCCAATTCATGGTTGGGCTCTGGGGAAAGAATATTAGCAATTTGCTTTAAGGAGAGAACTTTAATTGGTCTGCTTTGTGCTAACAGAAAGCACAGTGGTGGGGAAGCTTGAGGCCTTTGGGTGCAGACACACAGTCAGCCTTTTCTATATGTCAGACTAGCCCACACTAGACTTTGCTTTGTAGGAGTAAATATCAGACAACCCAATTGATAGAAGATACAAGCGCTCGTATTCTTATCTTGTACTTTGACTGCCAGAGAGATTGTTGAAACTATGAAAAATGAATGTTTCCTTGTTTCTGTTTCATCAAAGCCTGCCAGCGAGCTAGATAATTTGGAGGAGATTCTAGATGATCTGCAGAATAGCCAGTTGTCGCAGCTTTTCCCAGATACCCGACCAGGTACTTCAGCAGGATCTGTTGACAAACAAGCCATCATCAATGACCTCATGCAGATCACAGGTGAAAACAGCCCCGGCACACCTGTTGGAGCCCAGAAACCCCAAATGCGGATCTCTCAAAGCAGTGAGTCTGAGTTGTTGCTGGACTGAAATTGTTGTGATAAAAAAAATGTAGGCTTTGCAACAGTGCCTCTGGGTCTTTCAGATTGTCTGCGCCTTTAAAACCCCCCTGCAGTAATCAAACAGCACCACCTGCTGTTCTAATCCATAGGATCAACATTTTGAAATAGATGTAGCATCTCCTGAAACCATGATATTGCACTGCTTAGGAAGTCTAAGTCACTGTCGATTTAAAATATGTACTTCTTGCTGAGAATTTTTTTACTTTATTTCTATCATTAATGCATGAATTGCCACACATTATTGACATGAAATATTACACCATGTAAAGGAGTTGATGTTTTACAGTAAAATAGACATACTTCACAAAACCATGAGGTCACTAGGGAAGTGCATTCCTGTGATCATGGTTTTCACAAAGAGCACTTGATCGTGGAACGTAAAAGCTTTTCAGAATCCTTCCTATAAGCAAAGTATGATGGGATACGTATAGGAGATACTCCCCACCCCCAGACTTGTAATGAAGCCTCTCAAAATCTGTATGACTTAAGTCACGTGTGGGGAACCACTGGTCCTCCAGATGTTGCTGAACTACAGCTCCCATCAGCCCTACATGCATGACCTATGGGCAGGGGTGATGGGAGCTGTAGTTCAGCAAGAACTAGAAGTCCAAAGGTCTCCCAAACCGACTTAAATGAAGAAGTCAGCACCAGACAGTTTGGGCTTCTTCTTGCTTCACTTAACAGGCAAGTGTTGCTGTGAGAACCTTTTCTCAGAAGTTTTTCATAGTGTGAGCTATTAGGACTTTTAACTGCCACCCAGCTTTCCAAATCACTGACTGTTCTCACGTTTCAACATAATGTTTGTGTTTTTTTCTGTTTCTGAACCACACAACCCCATCTGCACCTCCAGGTTTACTCACGGAGGATTTCTCTCTCTCTCTCTCTCTCTCTCTCTCTCTCTCTCTCTCACACACACACACACACACACACACACACACACACACACCCTGCACACCTGCTACAACAGATCTGTGCACAGAAGCCTACATCTGCCTGTAAATCACTGTTCCTTGTTGAATCCAAGCAAGTGAATGTGCATTCAGCTATAAAAAATAGGGAATGGGAGGACATGTGCTTTAAATGAATTTAATTAAATTACTTTTTTTTAAAAAAAAAAGCATTAGTTTTAAATGAAGTGAGTAAATTACAAGGTTAATATCCTGTTAGGCAAAGTTTTGTGCGTGAAAACCAATTTCTAAAAATAAGCAGGTCCCAAAAAGTTGCAGGGAAATCTTTCTTAAAATACTTTGTTTAAATATTTACCTTTCAGCTAGCCACAGATGCTTCCAATATATAGGTGTTGATCTATTTCAGTAAAATAGTGTGTTGAGCGGAAGTATTCTTCATTTATTTTTTAAACTGAATATTGCCCTGTGTAAATATCCACATATGCAAAAAGAGTAATATATTTTTTGAAAGTGTGTGGGGGTGTGTGTGTGGAATATATATTTCTAACCATGACATTCTTGTGTTAGTCTCTCAGAAATAAGACAAAATATTATGAGCCATTCATAAGCCATTCACTCTTCTACATTGGTGTGTGTTTCTGCAAGTTGCTTTTTGAAATATTGTATATAGTGTTTCGAAACATCTCAATTTTAAAAAATAAAAATAAAATAAATTACACTTCCAGTCTCTCAACTATTTTTCATCTGTTTAGCTTTTACCAATGCAAGGCAGGCTCAGCTGGGAAGGATGTTACCAAACCAGAATTTACAACTTGACATCGCATTGCAAAACCCACCAGGTGCTGGAGCTTTCCCACCCATAAGAAACAACAGTCCATATTCAGTCATACCTCAGCCCGGAATGATGGGCAGTCAAGGAATGATGGGAAATCAAGGAAATCTTGGGAATAGTAGCCCAGGTAACTTAAATACTCTCTTTTTGTGTGATGTTTCACGTGGACTGGAATCTGCAGGAGTGACTAGTGGGGAGCGGCATCACTGGACTCCCAGCAATGGCATTATTGTCACTTACCGGAGAGGGGAGGTTGGAGTTATGCGACTGCACCACAGCAGGAGCACTGGATTGCCACAGGACTCACCTCCCCACCCCCTCAGTAAGCAGCAGCAATACTACTGCTGGGAGGCCAGAAGCTTGCCATGCCCCTTCTCACCAGTCCATCTTGAGAACTTTATTATTGGCTTGATTAGAGCAAAAGGTTTCTACTTCTTGTGGGAAGCAAGATCATCCAAACACATATAATCATTCCTTGGATGGATAGATCTCTACAGAAAAGAGCAGGAATAGTGATTGCACCTGGCTCTGATACCGCTCACCCCATCAGTAAATGAAATTTGGGACTGCTACAGTTATTGAGAGTTGGGGATTGAGAACCCAGTCCTGTGCATATTTGTTTGGAAGAAAGTCTTACTGAGTTCAGAAGGATTTGTTCCATGTAAATTGTACATAGGATTGCTTTCTTAAAATGCAATCCTGTTTACTTGGAAACAAGTTCCATTACCTTCTATGAGATTAAACCAGTATTTTTCTCCAAAAGATGTGAAAGTTCTTTATGTCTCATAGATTTATTTTTATTATAGAGATCTCTGAAACATAATGTCTGCCATTAGATTTATGATTAAAGAACTATAGATTATTGGGAATAGTTTTGAAAGAGCATATTCTTTTGCCATCATAAACGGTTCATGCAAATTACAGTTGTGTCAATACAAGGATCTGTTACATGGAATCAGATAATGGGTGTGTCTACTCTTATCAGACTTAGCTCAGGTCAAAAATTTAACCTACAGAGTCGCCATAATCAAAAGACTGTGTTGGAGAGGAGGAGGTTTGGAGGAAGGCATTGCATTTGAAATGCTATCTGATTTAGTATGCTAATTTCTAAAATAGTTTCCAAAGTACTAAACTAAGTTTTGATTGTTCATCTCTCAATACTTGATTTAACCGTTTGTGTTTATTTTAGTAGGGATGATGGGTAGTAATGCTCCTCGGCCTACCATGCCATCAGGAGATTGGGGAACCCAAGGTGCTGCTGTGAGGGTGACCTGTGCTCCAACAACGAGTGCCATGAACAGGCCAATCCAAGGAGGCATGATACGTAACCCAACATCCAGCCTACCTATGAGACCTAACAGTCAACCTGGTCCAAGGCAGATGCTTCAATCTCAAGTCATGAATATGGGTAAGCTGGAGTGTGGTCGTAGTCTGTTCTGCTTTTAATAGGTTTTGCACGATGACATCGTTATCTGAACTGCAATGTTGGGCTCCCATCAAGTCCTGCCACGAGCACAGTATCCACATGCAAAAAGAGATCCTTCAAGGGTATAAAGCGTAAATAGTGTTTTAAGAAAAAGATGGTATGCATGGCGAACTTTACAAGGCTGTTCTTAAAAGAGTTATTACCAGTTCCAGTGAGATGTGATGTATCATTGATTTCCTTTCTTCAGGGGCTTCTGAACTAGAGATGAATATGGGAGGACCCCAGTATACCCAGCAGCAGGCTCCTCCAAATCAGACTGCCCCATGGCCAGACAGCATCTTGCCCATAGATCAGACATCTTTTGGCAATCAGAACCGGTAAGTCTTTTATTTAATGGTTGTCTTTGGTACATCTTTCAATTTATATACTGTATCCAGGTGGAAAGTTTACAGTTTCACATTTGCAAGCACATATTGAATACATTTGTTTATTGTGTCTTGGCCATCCTTGCCTAGCCTTACTTCACCGAATCAGAATAGTGGAAGTGGATGGATGTAGGCACTGTCAGTTAGGTAGACATGTTTAGAGGAGGAAAGCGGTATACTGTACCCTACCTTGCTCCTTTTGGGATTAGCTGTATGAATTTTCCCCTTGATACAAGTTCAGCTTAACTAGGAATTCCAGGTGGTGTTAAAAAGTTGAACTCTACCTGAAGCTGTAGTGGTGTTTTGTTTTGTTTTTAATTTAGCCAGTGCTTTTTCCCCCTGGGGGTACTCAATGGTATGCAGTACCTGCACCTCCCCCCAAATGTTAAAAGTGTGGTACTTACTGTATGTAACAACTTCATGGTGAGTAAAAAGAAAAAAGAGCAGTGTATTTATCTGTAGCAAACGTATAATAAACATAAGATTAATATATATTAATAACTGTTCAGAACTTCTAAAATTCTTACATTACCAGTTTAAAAGTAAAATGGAATTTTGATAATGAAATCAATATAAAATGGAACTTGAGTAAGGCAATATGTAACTAAAATTTTAATAGAATGGAATAAGTAATGCGAGTCTGATTAATTCAAGACATAAGATGTACCTTAAAATAACTTTTGTATAGCAAGAAAATAATACAAATAATCTGTAGTTTTAGTTGCAGTTGTGTGTATGCTCCTTAAAGAAGATTTTCTGAAGGGGACCATACAAGCCTCCTATCAAATTTAGTATCAAAACAATACCAAATTTTAAGAATAAAATTCATCCATATAAACAACACAAAAATAGCACCAGACTAATGAAAAAATTAAGCGAAAGCCTTGGTGAACAGTGGATACTTAACTCGAGATTGAAAGTCAAGACTCTGAGAACCCAAGTCCCTTCTGAATAGCTGCGGAGGGAGAGTGCAGTTTGCAACAGAAAAGTGGCAGGTGGGAGAAGGAATCTTCACTTTCCCTGTGCTTGCCACTTTCATCTTCCCTTCCTTCCTGCAGACCCGTTTGCTGCGTCATTGGAAGAAAAGCAGCTGAAGAGGGTTGCAAGGGAAAAACAGCAAGCAGGGGGGAAATCTGTTTTTCTCTCTTGCCTTCCTTCTCTGCTCCAGATTGTGTTCTCATTCATTTTGCTTTGTGGCTTCTTGATCTGTTGCTGAATATGTGGTCCTATTCCATAACGTAAGAGGCCACAACTGATACAGTTCTGCTTTGTGCCTTCATAAGTGAATGGAAAATAGGCATTTCACAATTACAGGGACACATTATACCAGTGAGCTTTATTGCTTCATTTCATCCATTTCATCATTATATAATACTAACTGAATTTTGCATCACATGTGTGATGCATTTAGTGCTGCTTGTTTCCTTTAATTTTGTTATTCTAATTAATTTTTTACAAAACCTAAATAATTATTCTGTTCATGTGATTACTGCATTGGCATTTATTATTTACCACTCTGTTTTCACACGGGTGGTTTGATTTCATCACCTTTGAGGACAGAGCACGTTAAATTTCACTATCTTTTGTGGGTATGTTATTGGGAACAAGCAGTGATCTGTATATGGTACAGAATAAGGAAAGAAACCATCAGCTTCTGTGTTGTCTGATTTAAATGATCTGATTAGGGTTATCATTAGTCATATAGCTTTTTACAAAATTAAGCTGTCAGAATAGAATAGATGGTCATGCATAAGAACAGAATGTATTGGTGTAAATCAGTACCGTGGCTTAGCACTGCCGTTTCCCTGATTGATTGAGTTTGGCAAGTAGGGCAATCATGTGCTAAAGGCTGGAAAGGAGAAATGGCTTCTTCGCCATAGCTTTGGAATAAATCTGTAAAATCCTAGGTTTATGACTGAGAGAAACTTGGAAATACATGGTTTTGTTTGGTTCTTAAGGTTGGTCTTTGATCAGGCTAAAAGTGATTACTACAGAAAATGGCATCCTGTTTCTAAGCAAGCTTTAGGACAGGGGTAGGGCCCCTGTGACCTGGCAGGTGGCATTAGATTCCTGCTCCCATTAGCCCCAGCCAACGTGGTCAATTGCCCAGGATTATGGGAATTATAATCCAGCAATATTTGGGGATTCTTGGGTTCCCCAAAGCTGCTTTCGAGCCTAAAATTTAGAAAGACTATGTTGCGTACAATTAGCATTGCAGAGCTGACACACATAAAAATGTGTGTATTAAATTCCCTAAATTAATTTGGGCCTTCTGGGTGGTGAGAATTCTTGCCTGAGTTGCTTTCAAGTTGCTTGTTTCTTTTTTCAGGCAACCATTTGGGAACTCTCCGGATGACTTGCTGTGTCAACACCCTGCATCAGAGTCTCCAAACGATGAAGGGACCCTCCTTGACCAGCTTTACTTGGCACTAAGAAATTTTGACGGTCTGGAAGAAATTGACAGAGCTCTTGGGATCCCAGAACTAGTCAGCCAGGTATTGTGCTGCTATTAAGCATTTCTGAAAGTATATGTAGCTAACGTATTCAGTAGTGAGATTTATTTTTTCAAATGGACTTCAAATGCTGACCAGATGTAATAATTATAAATATGCCTCCACATATTAACACTATGGAAATTACAGTATTTCATTGATAATGCAATGTTTCCCTTTAATTTGAGAAGCTTCTGCATGTAATCTCACTCCCACTCCCATCCCTAGGCAAACTGCCTCAGAGAGATGGAGGAGTTTGTTTAGGTCTTAATTGTAGCCTGGCAGCTGGTCCTACCCTATATGTATGGGAACAGCATGCCTTTTGCTACACAATGGAGGGAGCAGGAAGGAAGTTTGGACTCAAGAGCCTGCAAGCAAATACCACTTGATGCAGTGGTAGTGTTAACCTGCGTCACTTACCTCCTGCTTAGTCAGGCTAAAGATAGGATTTCCTGGGGTGTGTTACAGTACAATACTGCTCCCAGGATCCCAAGTGACATTGGTAAAAGATGGCCCAGGAGTCCTTATCTTGAAATATAACCTGAGGTGGGTCAGCAGTGGTACAAGGTATTCCAGACCTAATACAAGGTATTACTTTTGGAAGTCTTTTGTAAAGCAGCTGGTAAGCTGCCTGTTTGCCAAGCTGAAGCCTTGTCTGTCCATTCATGGGGGCAGCCTCTAATCTACCCCCCTCTTCAGTGTCATTCCAATGACAGAAACATCATATATTAGAGTATGGATGAGGAGGTAAGGACTCCTGGGCCATCTTTTACCAATGTTACTTGGGATCCTGGGAGCAATATTATACTTCACCACACCCCGGGGTGCCTCAGGTTATATTTCAACAGCTCCTACAAGTTCTTTTGTCACGTCCATCAACAGAGATGTTCTGGAGTATTATGGTTATGATGCTTTCTTCTTAAAAACCCTCCAAATGCATTTTAGGGGATCTGACCTCCCAAAGATTTTATTTAAATTTAAAAGCACCTGTGAGGTGAGAGGGACTCTTAAGTAACTTTCTTTTTAACCATTTCTTCTGTAAGATTTTCCTTCTAAATCTAAATCCTTCCCCTCCAAAGCTGATTCTAGCTCTGCTGAGAACCTTAGAAGAACTTATTTTCTTGTTTTACCTCAAGCAAAAGAAACTACTGATTCATTTAAATGGGGACAATGGTTCTGGAGTGTGTGTGGAGAGGAGGGTGAGTTAAGCACTCCTCTCTCAGAGTACCATCACTCTGCTTGCTGGAATTCTTCACCAGCTTCTGATCAGAGTTGGAGCACTCCACAACTTCCTTAAAATAGAAAAATGAAAATGTTTGTAGGGCTGATCAGGTATTTCTTGTAGCAGTTCAACCCTGGTTCACCACTGCAATCTGAGGCAAGATTTTAAAAAAATAAATAAAAGAGAAAAGTTATGAATGGTTTAGAGCAGGGGCCTCCTGTATTGAACCAGCTCAAACATGACAGGAAATAGTAGTTTCCCACCATGTGAATGAGCAATGATGAACCTCATCTTCACACAGTCTCCCCTGTCCTCGCACTTGCAAGGAGGGTATCAGAAGCTTAGGCTTCAGTTTTTATACAATCTGTGCTTTGCTGTGGCATCTGAACTTTGGAAACTGCTTATACTTGTGAGGAAATCCAGGATCAAACTGTGGTTTCTTCTGATCTCCATGAGCACAAAATGAAGAGAAGAGGGTAGTGTGCAAGCCCCCAGACTCATCAAGGCTCATCAAGAATAGTTTCCTGTTTGCATCTGAACCAGGACTCTGTTTATCACTTAGTTTTTTCCCTCAATTACAGTCATACCTTGGTTCTTGAACGCCTTGGTACGCGTACAGTTTGGCTCCCGAACACCCGAAACTTAGAAGTATGTGTTCCGGTTTGCGAACATTCTTTGGAAGCCGAATGTCTGGCGTGGCTTCTGCAGCTTCCAATTGAATGCCGGAAGCTCCTGCAGCCAATTGGAAGCCACACCTTGGTTTTCAAATGTTTTTGGAAGTCAAATGGACTTCCAGAACGGATTCCATTCGAGAACCAAGGTACAACTGTAGTTCTGAATGAGTCAC
This sequence comes from Podarcis muralis, assembly GCF_964188315.1. NCBI lineage: Eukaryota > Metazoa > Chordata > Lepidosauria > Squamata > Lacertidae > Podarcis > Podarcis muralis. Next base: position 33,496,049 of record NC_135662.1, read on the forward strand.
AAGTACAGTGGTACCTTGGGTTACATACGCTTCAGGTTACAGACTCCGCTAACCCAGAAATAGTGCTTCAGGTTAAGAACTTTGCTTCAGGATGAGAACAGAAATCGTGCTCCGGCGGCGTGGCAGCAGCAGGAGGCCCCCTTAGCTAAAGTGGTGCTTCAGGTTAAGTACAGTTTCAGGTTAAATACGGACCTCCGGAACGAATTAAGTACTTAACCCGAGGTACCACTGTACTAATAAATGGTAATAGAAGCATAGAATGAGTTAAAGCAAATACAAGTTTATGCTGCTCAGCTTCATACCTGTCTATTCTGCTTTATAAAAACATATATTTCTCAATAAATGTTTAAGCTTTCTATGTTCATGTACATCTTGATGTTTGTTTCAGCAGAGCCAAGCTGTGGAACCAGAGCCATTCTCAAGCCAGGAATCAAACATCATCCTCGAACAAAAGGCACCCATTTTCACACAGCAGTATGCATCTCAGGCTCAAATGGCCCAAGGCAACTACACACCAATGCAGGACCCAAACTTTCACCCAATGGCGCAGCGACCAGGCTATGCATCACTGCGAATGCAGCCTAGGGCTGCCCTGAGGCCTGCTGGCATTGTGCAAAACCAGCCAAATCAGCTAAGGCTACAGCTGCAGCATAGACTTCAAGCACAGCAGGTATTTCATGCTTTTATGCTCTCTGTTGATGCTTTTACCAGCATGCATAGAATCACAGAATTGTAGAGTTCAAAGGTTCCCCAAGGGTCATCTAGTCCAACCCCCTACAATGCAGGAATCTCAGCGTAAAGCATCCATGACAGATGGCCATCCAGCCTCTGCTTAAAAACCTCCAAGGAAGGGGAGTCCACCACTTTCGGGGGAGAACATTCAATCTCGAACAGATCTTACCATAAGAAAGATCTTCAAGAACCACAGTATCGTAAAACTAAAGCTTGCCATCAAAGCAGAATTTTTCTTATACTGCCTTATATGACTGATTTCTTTATTCTGTTTTTCCCCTTGTCCTAGAATCGCCAGCCACTCATGAATCAGATCAGCAATGTTTCCAATATGAATCTGTCTCTGAGACCTGGAGTACCTACACAGGTGAGGGAACAGGTATTGAAACTATTTCTATACTGTCCTTCATTCAAAGATCACAGGACAGTTCAAAATAAGGCCTTTGGATTCCCTCCCATGAAATATTAGGCACCATCTATTTTGTCTTTTTGGTGCCTACCTCGTTCAACAAGCCTTTTAAAGACAAGATCTTTCAGTCTGCCTCCGTGTTTAGCTACTTTAATTGTTCTGTCACTTGTGTGCTCCTTTCAAAAGGAAGAGCAGGAAATGAATTTAATAAATAAAAAAAATGTTCTATAAAACTTAGTAGTTCATGTTTTTTTACTATATTATACTGATGTTACCGATGTTGCAGTCTCTGTCACTGTACACATTGTCGTTGTGCAGCTGTTTCCTTGCTTTCGGTGAAATGACTAATCCATCTCAAAGAATATTATAGTCACAGTTTAATCTGTGAAGCTCTTTCATGCTGTACCAGAAACTGTATGTGTATGCTTCTGGAGAGGCAGAGAATTTCTCTGTGTTCCCTAAGCAGGCCATACGCAAACTGACCACAGACCATGCAGTGAAACCTGCAACTCTTGTTGCATATTAATTTATCCTGAAGAGAAAGAGGTGGCCAATGTGGTTCCCTCCAGGTATTGTTGGGCTAGACATCTTTAAATGAATCCAAATATTCTAAGCAGGGATGACATCGTTTTCTCTGAGTTTTAAAACTTGTTTCATGATATCTGAAACAGCTTGAAATGGTGGAAAGCTTTCAGGATCTTGCAAGAGGTTTTATGCTTTTTGTCAGAAAGGTGCCGCTTATGAATATTTTTAACTTGAGAAAGAAAGTGCGAGAGCTATTTTTAATTTTATTCAAATCAGCATAGCTTGCTTTATTCAATTTACGGATGTTAGAAGTGCACACTCTGATTTTAGGCTGTGGTGTGGATGAGTAAATTTAGATTCTGGACTTAATTGTATTACAGGGTTCACGATTTTTTGATGGTAATATGTTTTACTCCCCGTACTACAAAATGTAGCAATCCTGCCCTGCTGTTTCAGGGGCTCTCCTGCTCACTCTGCCGTGTACAAGCTGGACTGCTGCTCAAAATTCGGGCCTTTGGCAACACCGAATTTAGACATCACTTAGAAAAATTGCCTTATTCTAGGAATTCATGTCAGTCACCTATGGTAATCTGTGTATCTGTTTTAGAATTCATCACCCCAGAATGAGAGATCATAGGCCAACTGAAGAGCACATTTATATGCCTGCTTGCAAAAGTTGCCGCTTCAATCCTTGGCGTTTCTAGTTAAAACTGTGCCTGAGCCCTAATCCAAGTAGAGAGTAGTGAGCTAGGTAGATAAATAATCTGTCTGGCCTGGTATTAAACAGCTTCATATGCCACCCGATTATTGTAAAGTTGCAAGGGTTTTTTTGTTGTTGTTTTTTTAGTAGCCAGGCTGATGGAAATGCCTTGCCAATCATATGTGTTGATGCAGTTTTTTGTTTTTCCCTGCAGGGACCCATCAATTCCCAGATGCTAGCCCAGAGGCAGAGGGAGATACTGAGCCAGCACCTGAGGCATAGGCAGATGCAGCAGCAAGTGCAGCAGCGAACGCTGATGATGCGAGGACAGAGTATGAATATGACGCCAAGTATGGTGGCCTCCGGTGGCATACCAGCAACAATGAGCAACCCGCGGATTCCCCAGGCAAATGCCCAGCAATTTCCATTTCCTCCAAACTATGGTATTGCACTTATTTCAACACCTTTCATCCATCACAATAGTCTCAACTCCTGGATCACAGCTCCTTTCCTACAGTTCTTTATATGGCTCCCAGATGAGACACACCATCTGGAATCTGGAGATACTGGGAATTGGGTCGGGGGGGGGGTGTGATGGTACCATTTGAACTTGTTGGGATTCTCAAAATGCAATACAGTATGTTTCTGGTTTATTACAAAACTACCCCCCCAAAAAAAACATTAGTTTTGCTAAAAAGTCGTATATCACAAAACAAAGTAAACTGTGAACTTTATCCCATTTCTTCGGTACCTCAAAAAAAAGATGATATTAGTCTTCAACAGGGTTTTTTTCACTGTAGTTTATGGTAGCCTTGTTTTGTCCTTGTCCGAAAAAGTCCCCTCAAAATAGATTCCATTACTGCTGTACTCCTAGTGAAGGCCATTCCAAGTCATTACATACTTCTGGCTGAATTGTTGTGTGCAGCATGAGTAAGAATCCTGTTGTGTTTTCCAGGAATAAATCAGCAGGCCGATCCAGGCTTCACTGGAGCTACCACTCCCCAAAGTCCGCTGATGTCCCCAAGAATGGCTCATACCCAGAGTCCCATGATACAGCAGTCTCAGGCCAATCCTGCCTACCAATCCTCTACGGAGATGAATGGATGGGCACAAGGGAATATGGGTGGAAACAGGTAGGTTTGAAATGGGGGTATGACTCACAGTATGTCAGTTTTGGCCATTGTCACATAGCTCATTCACACATTTTTTCAGCAATCATCCTGTTGAACCTGGCCACTCACAGATCACAGCAGTGCTGCAGACTGACACCAGAATCATTATTGGGAAAAGAGAGTGAAATATAACTTGTGACTTTTATACATGAGGCCATGTGATATGAATTGTACATTCTCTTATGGAGCTATAGGGACATATCTAGCACTGCATAGTAGTAGCAGTAGTTGTTATTAAACTTGTATACTCTCCTTCACCCGCAGATATCAGGGCGTTTCACAACATAAAATCACAATATACAAACCACAAAATACATAGTAAAAATAAGGACAACAAACCAATAATCCTCCTTCCCACAACACATTTAAAAGGGCATCAGTGCCAATCAGTCAAAGGCCTGGTTGGAGAGAAAGATTATTGCCTGGCACCTAAAGGTATATCATGAAAACGTCAGCCGGAACTCCCTGGGGAGAGCATTCTACCAACAGGGAGCCATAGCAGAAAAGGCCCATTCTTGCATTGGCACCCTCTAGACCGCTTATGCAATGAGATTTCCCCTTTCTGTCCACTCTCTGCATTCCCCCAACTTCTGGTTAGGGTGGGGGTGGTCTTCCTGAAGCAGATTTTGATGGCGCATGGTTGGTCTGCAGTGGGGAAGAAGAGGAATTTCTGTTATACAAATGGAAGTCTGTTGCTCAAGCAGAGCAACTATGACTAGTTTACACTTTTTTCTTATGGGGCCTCTCATTACTAAGTAGGAATTTCCATATCACCCAGTTTTCAAAAAGATCAAGTAACTACAAAAACATGCGAATTTAAGACAGTGGACAACTAAACTACTTAGTCTTGCAGGGCTTTAAATTTTCTGCCTACTGACAAATAATTAGATAGATATATACACTCACATCTAGGTCACTGCATTGGTTTCTCTTGAATGAGCATGACAACTCTGTTTAGATGGCCCTAAGGTTAGCTCAGAATATTTTAAGTGTCTTTTCATCTTGATATTAAAAGATAAGTAGGAAAAGTTTCTTTTCCAATTTATTACTCTTTTAAAGATGCTATAGATTGTTTAACACATATATTATTTTGACAAATTGGGGCGAGAATTTTTGCAGATCTAATCATCACATTACTTACAAGCTGAGAAAGAAATGCATGCTTTGTGCACTGATAATCAGACTCCATTTATTGAAGGCGTCCCCACATGCACTAACCCTCTGAGGTGTTCAGGAATGTTCAAGGCCTGAAGGATGAACATCTTGATTCTGACGTGCTGGTGTGTATTTCATCCTGCAGCATGTTTTCACAACAATCTCCACCACACTTCGGGCAGCAAGCAAACACCAGCATGTACAATAACAACATGAACATCAATGTATCCATGGTGACCAACACAAGCGGTATGAACAACATGAACCAGATGACAGGACAGATCAGCATGACCTCAGCAACCTCTGTGCCTACATCAGGGTTGTCCTCCATGGGTCCTGAGCAGGTGAGAATTCTCTGCCTGGTGAAATTTGTAACCAGTAGTTGATTTAATACAGCTTTTTCCAACATAAATTACCAATTTTAACATTTGCCTGGAGACACTCCCCCTCTCACAGTAACCAACCCAAATTAGGGCAAGTCAGCAAAAGGTGCATAAGAATGACACTGTAAAGAAGGGAGAGAAGGTGAGCACATGGCACAACACCTTGTATGACATGTGCCTCCTCATTCAGTCTGCTCTCTTACTTTGTTATATTTTTGACTAGAAAGGTGTGTGTGTCTGTGCATGTATGCATGCAGTGTTGTGGTTTATTCAAAGGTGCTTTCTATTTCCCCCAGTGACTTACAAACGAGTCTTCTCCCTGCCGTAGGTTAATGATCCTGCTATGAGAGGAGGCAATCTTTTTCCAAACCAGCTACCTGGAATGGATATGATAAAGCAGGAGGGAGATGCATCACGGGTAAGAAACGGCTCACATTTTGCCTTGAATCTTTTAAGGAATAGATAAAATTTTATCCAATTGCAAGTAATATGATTCTTCCTAAGTGGACTTCTTAGAAAACTATTCTGGCAAATTCATTCTCAAAACTAGTCGAATGAGCCTCTTGTATGGCGCACATATATGTGCTGAGGCTTCTCTCCAAAGCTGTCCCTGTGCAAGTTGAACATACTCCCTTTCCCTGCTCCTACAGCCTCCCCACACCCCTTCAGAATTTGCTCTGGAGGTTTAGACCTTTTGGAGCACATTTCAGGGCAGCTGCAAGGGGAAAGAGAAGGGGAAAGAGAAGGTGACATTGTGTTGTGCAAGTGGGATTCCACCCAGGCGACACTGGATTCCACCAACAATCATGCATTTAACACCAGCTCAGCAAAACGCTTAAAGACAGAAGTGTCCAAAAGCAGGCAAAAGTCTACCATTTCTTTAGCAATCTGTGTTTATGTTTGACTCCATTTTAATCATTCTTCTTTCAAAGTTCCTTATGTCATATATTGACCTGAAAGATCTCTTGTTTGCTCTTGTTTGGAGTACCCAGAAGAGTTAAATAAATAAATTATTATTATTTATTTATACCCCGCCCATCTGGCTGGGTTTCCCCAGCCACTCTGGGCAGCTTCCAACAAAAGATTAAAATACAATAATTCATCAAATAATAAAAACTTCCCTAAACAGGGCTGCCTTCAGATGTCTTCTAAAAGTCTGGTAGTTGTTGTTCTCTTTGACATCTGATGGGAGGGCGTTCCACAGGGCGGGCGCCACTTCTGAGAAGGCCCTCTGCCTGGTTCCCTGTAATCTCAATTCTCGCAATGAGGGAACAGCCAGAAGGCCCTCGGAGCTGGACCTCAGTGTCCAGGCAGAACGATGAGGCTGGAGACGCTCCTTTGGGTATACTGGGCCGAGGCAGTTTAGGGCTTTAAAGGTCAGCACCGACACTTTGAATTGTGCTCGGAAACGTACTGGGAGCCAATGTAGGTCTTTCAGGACCAATGTTATGTGGTCTCTGCGGCCACTCCCAGTCACCAGTCTAGCTGCCGCATTCTGGATTAGTTGTAGTTTCCGGGTCACCTTCAAAGGTTGCCCCACGCAGAGCGCATTGCAGTAGTCCAAGCGGGAGATAACCAGAGCATGCACCACTCTGGCGAGACAGTCCACAGACAGGTAGGGTCTCAGCCTGCATACCAGATGGAGCTGGTAGACAACTGCCCTGGACAAAGAATTGACCTGCGCCTCCATGGACAGCTGTGAGTCCAAAATGACTCCCAGGCTGCGCACCTGGTCCTTCAGAGGCACAGTTACCCCATTCAGGACCAGGGTGTCCCCCACACCCGCCCGCTCCCTGTCCCCCAAAAACAGTACATGCTCAGTTAAGCATTGCTATTAATGCCTCTTTTTCCTTTTTGGTCTTCTAGAAATATTGCTGACCCTGAAGATTGCTAATTTCTTCAACTGACTGGGTTCCCCAGCCCAGACTTCTTACCAGTTTGAAGAGCTGCATATGTTTGGTTTTGCCCCAACTGTTCTGCCAGTCGGTTCTGCTGGAGAAAGTAGAGTTTAGTGCTGCAAACGGAACAACGCCACTTGAGTGGAATCAAAACCATTGTTGGTGGAGGAGCAGCCTCTTCTTTGACAGTCTGAAGCTAGCGTACAGACAGTTGCTCAGTCTGTTCACTGCATTCACCTTAGTGCAACTTAGATCTCTCCTGCAAAGTAAATGTTGATAGCCAGTTTTCATAAACCGTGTCAGATTGAATGTATTTAAATGTATGTATTTAAGGAAAACCAACCATGCTCTCATTCTGTTCTGTTTGTAGATTTAGATCTTTATCTCTTTCTGTTTTCCTTCGCTACACAGTCTGGTGCAAAGGATTCAGTTCCATCTGGAAATAAGTGGTTTAATATTAAAACCTCCACTTTAGGAGGTGGGGCGTTAGCTGGATTACGACTCTCATAGTGCTAAATGACAAAATGTGGAGAACAGACACCTAACTAACTGTTTTGGGGAAAAGGTATCTAGTTGACTAGACATCCCATGCTAGAAAACAAAACCAGTCCGTTTTGAATAGGTTTACATTTGTAAACAGGTTAAAATATCCTGTGAGAGGGCTGTTTTTAAAGTTCTTTTGGTTACTTTGAACAAAATCATGAGTCAAACCAATTTAAGTTCCCATTCAATTGATTTCAGCATCCTAAAAAATTAACTAAAGTTAGCATCCCTTTTCTCCTGCCTTCAGTTGCCCTTTCTCTGTTTCTTTTCTTACAGGATGGAGAAATGAATAACCCTCATTGTATCCCTAGGTTTGTTACCTGAGTTCTAGGTTGCAGGTAACTAGTTGCTGAATAATCATTTTAAATAAGGGTGCATCTTTTGGTGATGGAAGTGGCAGGATTGAGGCATAAAAAATCAGAACTTAAAGGCATCTGATGTAAATGATAAAACTTAATTTCCCCCCCATCTCCACAACTGGGGAAAATAATGACTTAAGCTATGGCAGATATCACTACAGAGTTAACCATCATGTGTTCTAATTATTTTGAAGCAGCGGGGACTGAGGACATTTTGTAAGGTACATAAAAACCAGTTTCTATGTAAACAAGCAATAATTTAAGTTGAAGACTTTAGTGTTTTAATTGTATAATTTTGTGAGGTATACATGTCGTGGAGTTGATTTCCAAATGAGGTACTTCAGTATTAAATTAGATATCTTCATAGCTATGTGTGTCTCCTGGGGAAAAAAGTGTTTTGTAAAGGATCACAATGCCTTGATTAGACCTAATTTGTAGGCTTGAAACTTCATTTTCTAAACCTTGCGATTCTGCTCATAAAGTCATTTATCTAACCTTATATTATATGCAGCCACTGTAGGAGCCAATTCTTGACTTTTTTGTATGTTTATATTCTTTCTTAATGAATCTTAGAAAAACTGTTGTTCAGCAGGCCACTGCTTAAGGTGGTTTTACTCTTACCTGCTATGGTTCCAGTAATGTTTTAGTATAAGCTGGCATCAGTTTCTGTGGACTTAAAATACCAGGAAGCTGGTTGTTTTCGACCTCCTGTTTCTCTCTTCCCCACAATCCACACACTTTCATACCTGGACTCAAAATTTTGGATGTTACTTAAAATGCAATGCATTTTATATTATCTCAATCATCATTCATGTATTTGGGAGAAGGTTTGTTCACCTTGAAATCTTGTTTGCTTGTGATGAGGGTTAAAATATACAAAGAATCTGACTTTCATAGAGTGCTAAGAAAAAAAATAAGTTAAGGAATATATAGAATTCATTTCAAACCATTTGTTTCCTGTTGAGTGGCTCTCCTGTTACACTGGGAGAAACTGCGCTTCTGAGGAGTCACCCACCACTTTGTCGGTTAAACTCAAAAGTAGCTATTCAGACAACTGAGCCATCTGGTGGAAATCTATGATATGTCAGCCCTGAGCTCCATAACATTAAGAAAAGTTTTTTAATTTTAATAATAAAATTATGTCTGGATTAAAATTTGATCATTTTTAACCTCTAGGTTTTGGATTAAATATTTTACCTTTGAAATATTATCTCTCAAAACATTTTTAAGTTTAAAAAGTAGGCAAATAAGTAATTTTTAACTTGGGCCAGTTCAGAATATTTCTTCGTTTGACCATATTTAGTTGAATTTTAAAATAAGTGGTTATATCCATCAGAAATTTTATTGGGGTCAATGAATTGAAAACAATGAGTAGGCATTTTCTGGTTATGTTAATCATGCTAGAGACAAAGGTAACCATGCCAAATCAATTTCTTTTTTATAATCAGTGTTTCTAATTCCATACACAGTAAAATTGATAAAGATAGTAATTGGATTTTATGCTGGAACATAATCAGTGTTCTCTTATAATAAGTGTGAAGAACTTAAGATGTCTTAATTTTTTTTAACAAAATTACACATATATAACCACATGGCATAGGGGGTTGGACTAGATGTCCCTTGATGGTCCCCCCAACTCTACAATTATACAATTATATGAAAGCTCCATTCAACCAAATTCAGGTAAAGTGATATCAGTGAAGTTGATATTTTTCAACATCTAACAGTTAATCAAAGATTTTTTAAAAATGGGGGGCCCCACCAGTCCATTAGTCTATATTAACTGAAAGCAATGTTTTTGCCATTTATATAAAGCATTTTTAATCTATGTGGGTTTTCTTTCTTTCTTTTTTTACAAAAAGGAGTTCATATGGGCTTAACACATGAAAAAGGTGGTTCAGCTCTACTTGCAAAACCCAAAGATACACAATCAGTTTTGAAATGCAACTTAAGCCATTAATTGTTGGTGTGAATTTAAAGTTTTCTAGTATTTGTATGGTAGTATTGCTACCTAAGAGCAAAAGCATTCTCTGCACAAAAGAAAATTACTGTAGTGGCTTTGGTTTTTAATTAGAATTTTCTCCCTGGTGTTTCTTTGTAGACTAAAACAAAATCTTTTTAGTTTCTTTCTACAGGTAAAGCTATGTGCAAGAACCTCAAAATGCTAAAATCTAGCATAATGCCTTAGATCTGTTTTTAAGTCTTGTATATTCCTACATAGCTGTCTGATGTATTATATTTGTATAGTGAATTGTGTACAATTTTGAAATAAGCGCATCATCACTTAGCTTTCAGTCGTTGAATAGAGATGATGGACACATTTCTTCAAGCATTGATTCTTATTTTTTTCCTTTTGTCATTTGTGGGTTTTATTTGTACAGTTCCTCATGAAGTTGCATCTGAGATGTGTATGAGTGTGTGTATATGAAAAGATTATACGAGGGTAAAACTAAGCAATATATAAACTATGGTTCTTCAGGAGAAAGCTTACAGTGTTTTCAGGTTGTGATTTATTTTCAAGACTGAGTTGACTCTGAACATCACTTTGTTCACCTGCATTGATGTTTGTATTTCTAGTGTGAGCAGTTTATGCAAAGGTAGATATATTCAGAGAAATTTTAAATACATTTATGCAAGTTAATATTGCTTTGCTGATGCTATTTGCTTATTTGATGTTAAATAATGCTATTGTAAATAAAGAATTCTGTTATTGCATCATTTAATAAATTTTAATGCCTTCGGGTTTTACATGGCTTTAGACATAGCAACATTTCTTCTGTTGTGCCATTTGTGCGTGCAAAAAGTTGTGCCAGGAGAGTCACAGCATCCCGGTTGGTAGATGGCGCTGAGTTGAATTAAGACAGCAGGCTTCTTCATTGGTCCCCTCAATGTACTGTCTCTAGAGCTGGCATGCTTAAGTCATTCCAGTAATGGACTCTTTAACACCTGGGTTCAAGTGCAGTTAGCACAGCCTGCCATACTAAATGTGTATACCTTGGAAACCTGTGGGCAAAATCTGACCGTTTGCTTGATAAATGATCCTACTAACCAGTGTTCCCTCTCACCTGTGACCTCTTGCAGTACAGGATGAGCAGCAAAAACTGAGGGGAGTGTATGTGTGTGTGTGTGTGTGTTTTCTGGGATATTAAAAAGCAGTGAGGGGGTGAGCCCATACATTCCCCTACTATTCCTTTGAGTACAACTACAGCAAAGAGGATTGCCCTGGCTTTGAATGCTGGATTGGAGTAGGGTGGGTGGTGGAAGAGAGACACAACTTTCAAGAAATGCAGGGCTTTAAAAAAAAAGAGGCTATAGAAGAACTTGACCCACTATGCAAGCCCTTTTTCTATTACTACTGTATTTCAACATTAGTGTCTCAGCTGCTATCTGAGCCATCTTAAAGAGCCTGTATAATGTAAACTGGTTGCAAGAAACACTTGGAAAACCCCAACCACTTTGATGGAGCTGTAATTATAGCATTATAGCACTGTAAGAACAACGCCTACACACAAGTCCATATCAGGGCCCCTAACAGTACTATATCTTTTGCTGAGGAAAACTATGACATGGAAAGGATGGTTAAGTGGTGGGAAATAACCCTTCTGGTGGCATACAAACACAAATACACATTTCTGGGGAGGCATTGCAGCCAAATAGTGCTGCTTAAACTTTGTTCCAGAGTAGAGACTATTCTCATTTGCTTTTTCTTTGAGACACAGGAAGTTGCCTTATACCAAGTCAGACCGCTGCTTCGTTTGGCTCAGCATTGTCTACACTGACTGTAGCTCTCCAGATTTCTAGAAGAGAAGGGTTCCCAGAATCATAGAATCGTAAAAGTTGGAAGGGACCCTTAGGTCCCTTCTAGTCCAACCCTCTGCAATGCAGGAATATGCAGCTGTCCCTTTTGGGGATCATGGCTGCAACCTTGGCATAACCAACCCCATACTCTGACCAACGGAGCTATCTAGCTACCAACTAGATAGCTGGAGATGCCAAGGATTGAACCTGGAAACTCCTGCATACAAAGCCAGGTGCTGTGCTATTGCGCACAGGATCCTTTCCTAAATAAAGACCTCCCCATCTTTTCAGCCCCACCACACCTTACTACATTTCTTTGTGTCACCCAATGAAATTGACTGACAGATTTAAGTGCAAGGGTTGACATTTCGATTTTTGGCAGATTGGAAATAATTTGATTCTGGGTTTCATTAACTATATGCTCACTGAAGAGTATACTGAATTTTCTGGGTTATCTGCTGTGCTGCTACATAGACCTGAGTTACATGCTGCCTATCATTCTGAACAGTGGAGCATATCGGGAGAGACCACTGCCACCTTTGACTGATTCTCCCAGTTCTGTACCTCAGTAGCAAGTTGGTTTATCTTCGGCAGGTGCTTTTACCGCTCGGTCAGCTACATTTTGGGGCTACTGGAAGTTATTTCTAATATCCTTCTGAGGCCTCCTCTTAAGTGGTCGCTGGTGTCATTGGGGCAGGCAGCCTGAGCCCCTTCAACAAAAATCGCAGGAGGGCCTCCAAATTCAAAAGGACTAGTTTTCCATATCTTGTACTAAGTAAACACATTGGTATCTAACAGGGCATTGCTCCTGTTTTCAAAATTCATTCCAAACTGTTTCCAACTCTGATTGCTCTGAAAGGAAACTTAGCAGACACTGATCACTCTGCACATGAGATACTTCAGGCTATAATATATCTATAGCCTCTTTCTTTGGCAATGCACAGTCATTTTGTTGACCTGCTTTCAGCTTTGTACTTATCCTAGGTTTCAAGCCAAATGGGAAGAACCAAAATGGCAAGTGCAAATATTACTAGTCTGGCAACTATTCTAAGTACCACCTGCAGCAGAAAGCCAAGGCTACGTCATCAAACCCCACTGGAAAGGAATGAAGCTCCCTACCTGACGACAAATCAATTTTAAAAATTCTGAGGAAAACTGCTACTTAACCCCAAGAGGTGGGACTAACAACACAAAGCAAAATCTGGGGCAAGGAGCAGGGAAACCACTGCAGAACAAAACCGCAAAGACAAAGGTGGTGTCAGAAAGCAGCTTCAAATGACCCACTGAGCACTTCCAGCACTTTCAGCCTTGCGCTTTCTCCGTCAGTGGGAATGGAAAGGAAGCCACAGGAATGGCATTCACATCTACCACTATCTAGATGGCATTTTGTAGCAGGTGTGTCTGAAAGTACAAATAACACCAAATAAGCTCACACTAATGTTTTATTGCCAACTGGAAAAAAGACTTGGGTGCAGATTATCTAGCATATAGATTCAGTTTTTTACTTGACATTCTTACTTTCTGACAGAGTTATTAAAGTGGTTGTCCATCAATAGGAACTACTCAGCACAGTCAGAATTGAAATCTTGCACAACCTTTGGAGCTCAGTGGTCTCATACTGAAAGGATGGTTTGGCCTGCAAAGTCAACCTTCTGGGTGCTAAACAGGCTGTGCTTGAAAGGGGAACTGCTGTTTCTTGGGATACAGCTTGGGCAGGGCTTTATTTCTCCATTAGTGAAGGATGCAAATAATGGGAAGATCCCCTTTGTGGTCTCCACCAGGAGCCGATCTTAGTTCTGCATATGCAATGCAATTTTGCCTTCCCACTGTGTCCAATGGAGCTTAAAGGTAAAGGTAAAGGTACCCCTGCCCGTACGGGCCAGTCTTGCCAGACTCTAGGGTTGTGCGCTCATCTCACTCTATAGGCCGGGAGCCAGCGCTGTCCGCAGACACTTCCGGGTCACGTGGCCAGCGTGACAAGCTGCATCTGGCGAGCCAGCGCAGCACACGGAACGCCGTTTACCTTCCCGCTGGTAAGCGGTCCCTATTTACCTACTTGCACCCGGAGGTGCTTTCGAACTGCTAGGTTGGCAGGCGCTGGGACCGAAGGACGGGAGCGCACCCCGCCGCGGGGATTCGAACCGCCGACCATGCGATCGGCAAGTCCTAGGCACTGAGGTTTAACCCACAGCGCCACCCGCGTCCCAATGGAGCTTACTCCTTTGTAAACCACTTCCCATGAAACACTGGTAATTGTAGCTCTGAGATGAATAGGAATCCCCCTTAAAATCCAGCCCCGTTAAACTACAGTTCCCAGGATTCTTTGTGGAAAGCCATGATAGTTTAAAGTGCTGTGTTGCTGCTTTAAATGTATAGTGCCTAAGGAAATCAAAGTAAAGAACGGCACACCTTCCTCCCAGGCTTTGTTGTCGGGGAAAACATTGCCAATTCTCAAGAACTAACGGAGGAGGCCATGTTCATCCTAAAGACATGCAGCTGCAAATAGCTCCCTCTAGTGTCAGTGGAATATATTTGCACGCAAGGCAATATTTCAGACAAAGTTAAGTCAGCCGTCTCCTGACTGTATAAGGAACAACTATCGCTGCTCAGGCACCCCAAGAGCGTTTCAGCAGCACCAGGTACCGCCTTGACCACAGTTCTTGTCCTATTAAACATTTCGCACTTACCCGAAGACCCGAGGGATCCAATACTGATTCTGGCATGATGAGTAAAGCACGTATGTGGGGGAAGAATCTGCCCCCAACGCATCCTTGGGCGAACCTGGGTTGCAGCCTGCCGCCAGCTCACGACCAACATCCACTTCTGGACTAGCTTTGCACTCTGTTCCACCTTGCTTTGGGCAGCAAGTCCCTTTTCCTTTGTTTCCCCTTCTTTCTGTCCCTTTCACTCTCCCCCGATAACCTTGTTGAGATCTGCCGGAGTGATAGCTTTGGAGCGGGCTGCATGAAGAAACCGAACAGGCAAGTGGCGAAGGAAAAACTAGGAGACCAGAATTTTCGCAGCTCCTGAAGTTCAGCAGGGAATCTGGAAGCGCAGGCAAGCTGTGCGCCTTCGCTTGCTGCCCTTCGTTTCTCTGAGCCGCTGGAGCCCTGGCTGCATCCTGCACATGGGTCCTTTTTCCAGAGCGAAACCCAAAGCGCTCGTCTCTTTTCTCTGCCGAATTGCAAGTTACTAGCAGGCACACACAGCCGGGCACACACAGCCGACGCTTACACCCCTTCCGTTGATCTCTTTGAAACCAAAGTCAGATTGGCTATAGGACTCTGGTAGCCGTTGCCCATTCATTGACCGCAGTGCAGACTTTAAAACACGTCCTGTGGCTTGGATGTTGGGTTGCTGCACTTCCAGGGTCGTATAAATCGTTGCGGTGAGTTGGAAGCGATGCTCCGCCTCCGCGGATGCTGGCTGGCTGGCTGGCTGGCTTTATTCTCTCCGGTTTGTGCTATCCCGGAGACAAAGCCTTCCCTTAAAAGATCTTACTTAGAAGATCCCCTGAACGGAGGAACTGTGCTCTTCGCTTCCTCCTCCTCACTTTGAAAAAAAAGCGAAGCGCAATACTTGGAGCAGGGCGGCCAGCGGCAAAAGAGGACCAGGCACCCGCGAGCTGCTCCTGCAGAAATTAATCTAAGTTGACGATTCTGGAGCAGTCCAGGCAGCGCTAGTTGGATGTAAAAGTCCCATGGACATTCATTGGGGCCCTGCCTTTCCTTCAGTTTCTCCCCCCCCCCCTTCCGTTTGTAATAATGTTATCACTGGTGAACTTGTCACTAAAATATAGCCTACCGGCAAGAGAATAATTCATTGTTGATAGCAAGCATTGTGCATGTGTGTGTGAGTTTTAAAAATTCATTCTGGCTATTAAAATGCATGTAATTGGCTCCCTCCAAGTAAGCGTACTTGGAAACGGGCGGTGCATAGTATACCATGGATAGTAATAAATATTTCAGCGGCTTGGTAGCGTACAGAAATCTCTTGTCCACAGAGAGATCTCCAGGATACATTTTTTTAAAAAAAAATTATTCAAACAACTACATTTCCAAAAGCAGAGCAGCCTGATCAAAGTGTGTTTTGACTGCATGATTTGGGAGTACTATGAAAAGAAGTTAAATAGGGGATCTACACAGTTCTTAAAAGGACGGGTTTCGATAGAAAAACAACATTTAAAAAATCTCAGTGCGTGTCATGGGGTGCTGCTCTAAAGGGCAGTGGGAAAGTGGGGGTAAGAAATTGACATTGGCTTTCAAAACACACAAAGTTTATAATAAACATTTCGGGCCTGCCACTAATAGCTCTTTGGAAACTCATTCCCGCTGTTGGTGTGCCCGCGTGAAAGTAACGTAGGCCGGGTTGTAGCTGACATCATACTCAGAGTAAATCTACTGGACTCAATGGATTTTAGTCCACATACAACTCCTTAGTCTTTAAATGCTCTTGTATCAGATCTTTGTTTGATTGATGGCAATGCGGGGGTGGGGGGGGGCTTGATTTTTTTGATGCCAACCTTCCTGCGTCTTTCTCTCATTGTGAAAAAGTGGCTGGCCTCCCTAGTCCAAAGTTTCTGAGCCGCATTTTGAGACTTTCACACGCCATTGTTCACAGCTGCCGCCCTAACACATTTGTATGTGTAGAAGAGTTTGTGTTCTTAACGGGCAACGCTCCCTAACGTGATTTCTCCTAATTTTTCCATGACTGTGAACACACCCAAAGCTGATGGGCATTGCCATTAAAATGATGCGCGTGCGCCACTCTTGTGATCAGTTATGTGTGGTGGGGCTTATCTGCACCCCGCCCCAATGTTTTATTCAAGTTGGCACCCCTGGTGGGTGAAAATTACAATGCAAAAGAAAACCTTTTCGCTTTATCTCCCTTCTCGCTTATTTTCCTTCAAGTTATAACCGGCATCAGTTACATTATCAAAGGTTCCCTTACCTTTGCTAGTTTCACCAGAGGGCTGCAAAATTTGGAGGCCGTCGGTGTTTTTTTATTAAATTGATAGGGCTTCCTGTCGCTCAGTCATTTTCGGTTGAAACCAGAGATGAGCCAGGATGAAATGGACAAAGACTTCCTGGACCCTTTAAGGAACAATGGGGAAAACGTAGGCTGTAAATGGTCGCAAAGCACATTAAAAGTCGGGGAATTCTCTTGACAGTTCGTAAAACGCTTAAAAATGCGCGCGTGCTCTTTCTCTTTAAGAAAAAAGCCCCCAATATTTTATTCTGGGCAAACTGATCTATGATTCCAGCCTACCCTCCAGTTAAATAATTCTGAAAGGGAGGGATGTAAATTGGGGGATGTTCCTATTACCTCAACCTGATTCACACGTGGGTGTTTGTGCTACCGGGAGGAAGGCTAAGGAAAATGGGGAGGAACACAATTAACAGTTGTGTTGATTTCAGCAGGTGTAGTAGGTCACGTGGCAAACTACCCCTAATAAAATCCCATCTTCTACAACTCCGCCTCCTTTCTTCCATCTGGCTACACTAGCAGCTGCTGGTAGGTATCTGTGCGTTTTCTCAAACTCAAATGTTCGTAGGGAGAAAAGGGAGAAAACAAGAAGCGCTTCCACGGCCACCTTCCTTTGGAGAATCTCTCGGCAGCTCCTCCTATTCAATAAAACCCCTTTTGCAACATTAAAAGTAGATCAGACACTTCGGAGGCGGGTGCGGGGAATTAAGGGGACAGAACGCGGTTGGGACTTACAGTCAGAGATAATCTCTTCCTCTGTTCCAAATATGTATTATTATTTTTATTTATTTTGGCCGCCGTCTATATTCCCAGGCAATGCCTTTGTCCTTCGCCTCCCTTTTGGGAGGTTCTACTCTTAGGAAACAACGTTTGCCCAGAAAACGCCTCATGCGGCACAATCTTATACAAAACTGCTCAATAAGGAGCCCCGCCGTGTTAAATTGGTTTATTCTCAGGAATATGTTCGCAGAGCAACCGCCGGGAAGTGTGATGGGCGAAACTGGATGCGATCATGTCGCACGGTTTCTTGCATTTCCCAATAAGATTACCGTATTAGCTTATTTTAGGGGGGGGGGCACTTTGAAGGTTATCAGATTTATTCCGGCATAAGATATCGTGGACCATTCAGATGCATGAAATGTTTTCCTCTGTTGAAAGTACAATATGCTTCCATATGCTGTTGCGGGGAGGGGGTGTAAACGGTGAAGTCAGAAGGATACTATGCGGAAAGTACGAACGAGCAAGTGACAGTCACACAAGTACCGGTAACCTTTCTCCTGACATGTCACATAAACGGAATGCGGCACACTGTACTGTAATTTACAGCTAGTTGGTCGTTCTTTACCATCGCTGTCGCGATTCCCGCTTCTCCCATAAGCCTCCAGATAAGGCTTATTAATCTGTGATTCCGAATTTCAGGATCGCCCCCCACCAACTGATGCCAAAGTTTTGTGCTGCGAACCCCGCGTTTTGTGCGGCTCCCCAAACCGAGTAATTGACAAAACAAATCGGAGTCACAAGTTAACGTCAAAAATCCATCCTTGTCCCATTGACTCCAAACCAGTGCCAAAGTTTGGTGCCATTTTGTGCCTCAACACCACCACCACCCCGCTTTCCCAGCCCCCCCCCCTCCAGCTATTGACACTCAAAGATGAGTGGTCCTTGGCTGAGAGAATGGGCTGGGTAGAACTGGATGCTAAGGAGCTCCTCATCTTTGAGAGATCTCGGATGAACGCTCCTTTTCCTTTGGTTCATTTTAACCTTCCCTGGCGAAGGTAGGACTACGGATGTTTTCACAGTACAAGTTGACAAGACCTCCTTTTTTTATTTCTCTTTTTGAGCACTTCATGTAGTAAACGCTGTTGATGTAGGGAGAGCGGAAGAGAGTTGGAAACAAAACTGAGCGCCAGTGCTGGTTGCATCTTGGGCAGTCATTGCTGAGATGTGATGCGGAGCGAAGGCTCTCCACCTTCCTCCTCCTCCTCCCCTCTTAGCAACCTAGTCTTTGACCAATAGCTGGTGCCGTCTAAGGAGGCGGGCGAAGGTGGTGGTCGGAGAGAGACTTGCATCTCCCCGCCCGCCTCCTCCCGGCGAGCATCCTTGGAGCACCATCTGCCCGCAAGGCACACGTGGCTCCTCCTTAAGCAGCCTCTTCTGGTAGGCGCAGCGTCGAGGGGCGGCCAGAAGAACCGTCGCGGAGCAAGTTGAGCAACTCCAGAGTGAGTAGCAGCTGCGGGCAGCAAACTTCCCTTCCTTGCCTGGCTACCTTCCATCCCGGGAGCCTCTGGCGTTGCCGGGGAGCGGGAGGCGTCCAAACACCATAGCTGTCAACGTTTCCCCCCCCCTTTTTAAGGGAAATTCCCTTATTCCGAATAGGATTCCTCGCAAAAAAAGGGGAAAGTTGATAGCTAGCCAAACACCTGCTAGTGTAGATGCCTGCCAAAGAAAATCGGAGTGACTCCAGTTCTAGATCACTTTTGCCAGCAGAATTACTAGGAGAGAAGGGATGCTGCTTTCTGCAGGTGTTTGGGAAGAGTATTGCGACTTTAGCTGCGGGGCGAGGACCGCTCCTTAGTTCAAGGCGTCTCGCCTGCCTCCCACTCGAGCCTGCCGGCCAGCCGGGCCAGATCTGCCCTGCGAGGGCCCGCTTCTGCCCTTGGGAGGTGCTCGTTGCTTAAGCGGAGTAGGAAGCGCACGGCCCCCTCTGTCCCTTGCCAGCGATGGAGAGCCAGATCTGACGGGTAGGACTGGTGCTGGTGCCCTCGCTCCGGAAGAGGAGGTGGCTGGGCTGGCGACACTGGTCCTGGGTCTCTAGGGCAAGAAAGCAGGGAGGTTCTGGGACGACAGCAAGCCCTGCTACTGCGGTGGGCCAGAGCCCAGACGTGGACCACAAGTCCCTTTAAAGATCTCACTGATGGTTAAGTAGGGAGCATCAAGGAGTCTTTAACCCACCGCTGGTCCCTGGAGTCATTTTTATTTCATAGGCATTCCCCGCATGGATTCTGAATAGCATCCCTCGCTTTTTAGTGTCTCTGTTTAGCTTATTCATTCCCAGAAGGGCGCCTCTGCGTGGAGCTCAATGGGACTTATCTCCCAAAGAAGAAAAGGGTGGTCAGGATCGCAGCGCAGGAGGGCCTCCTCTGTGCGCAATCCGACGTCTTTCAGGAGGTTGGGCGGCTGCATCTCTTTTGGGTCCGCTGCAGAAGGGGGCATTTCAGCTGGTCTTGGCCAGCCATGGAAGGTGCAGGAGGAGCCCCCCGAGTGGGGAGCATCGCTGTCAAGTTTGCCCTTTTCTTGCGAGGAATCCTATTCGGAATAAGGGGTTTTCCCTTTTAAAAAGGGAAACGTTGACAGCTATGGTGGGGAGCGCCGCCTCTGCGAGAGCTGCTTGCGGAGGCGCTCCTCGAGGTTTGGTGGAAAGGGAGCACCGTCAGGGCGAGGAGACCTGCGGGAGCAAGACCAGGAAGCGCCGCTTTCCTGGACCAGAGCTTTCCCAAAGTCACAGATCCCTTCCAGTGCAGTCCCTAGGAGTGTTTGCTCGCGAGTAGCTCCATCCGAGTTCAAAGGAGCTTCTTCTTCCAAGATGCGTTTACAGCCTCATCTTAGGTGGCTTTATTCAGAAACAAGCCTAGCATGATATGGGAAACTAAAAAATGAACACTGACAGGCATTTCCTCCCCTTACTTATTCTATCCCATGAAAAGCAGCATGGGGAGATTTTTCTTTCTTTCTTATTACATCCCCTCCCCCCAGTGATTGTTTCTGGTTCCCAAGCACTGTAAATGGTGAAGGGCTGTAATTTAGGAAAGTGGTTTAAAACCACCCTGCAGATGGCAATCATTAAGAGGACGGTGTGGCGGGTCTGTTTTTGTGGTAATGGCGCGATGATGAAAGGTGTCCCGGGATGGATTTTTCGCACGAAGGTTAACATTGCTCTCTGGTCCCCTCGGAAGAAAGTCTCCCTAATCCATGGGGATGGGGCTCCCCCCCCAAAGCACCCCACATTCTCATGTAGAATCGGTAGGTTCACGAATCCACTTGGACACCTGAGGAAAGGTTCAGGCTGCGAGCAAGGAGAGTGACAGACCACAAGCCCGCCAAAAAGCGAAGTTCGAGGGGAGATGGCGGGAAGAAGGTCGCGACCCCGAAACACCTGGGAGTAAGGCCCATTGATATCGGCGAGGCTTACTTCTGAGCAGCCTTTCTGAGAAGCCATGTTTAGGATTAAGATATGGTTGTTTATCTGTATTCTGTCGATAACTGGCGCTCCCTTCCTGGGTGCAGGAAGCGTTCCTGGACTTGTCACAGCTGGGGCTCCTGTTGTTTCGTGTCCATTTGCCTCGCATTAGCCCCTCGTGTTCGCTTTGGGTGTTCCCGCCACACCCCACAGATGACGACCCTCCGGGAGAGTCCTCTGTGGGTGGGGACTTATGAAAGGGTCTCGGGACAATAGGGCGGAGAGCGTTTCCCTGACGGGGAAGTGATCAGGAGGCCTTATATAAGCCTCCGGGGACGGAAACTGACAGTAGCTGAGGTAACCTCAGCTCCACTGTGCCTGAGGAAAAGTGGCCCTTCCTTCGTTCCCTCAGCTCTCTGGCCACAATGCACCCCATGACGAGTCTCCCTGAGCACCTTTTCCTCCAGCAGGTAGCCCCCTCCCCCTCCCTGCCCTCCGTGAGGCGCGCGCTGCCTCTCACGCACGCCCTCCCTTATTATTTCTCCCCACAGGTTCCCGCGCTTTCCGCCGCGCCGAGCTCCTCGATGGCCTCCTCCTCCTCCTCCTCCTTTTCCGCCGAGCCTGGCCGAGGCGAAGGCAGCAGCGAGTCTTTGCTGATGCTCCTAAGGGGCTGCCAGCCCGGGCCCGGCGTCGCCTCCCCCTTCGGCCCGGTCCTGCCAGCGCCGCGCTTCCTCGAGGCGCAGCCTTCCGCTTGCCCCTTCCAGACGCCCCTGGGAGCAGGACTGAGCCCCGGTTCGCCTCGCCTGGCGCCCTTCCCCTTCTCGCGCCTGCCCGCCGCCGCCTTCCTGCCTCCTCAGCTGCTGCCGCCGCCGCCGCCCGGTCCTCCTCTGCCCACGCCCCAGCCGCTGCCGGTGGTCTTCCCGTCGCCCTTGGCTCGGAAGGGCGAGTCGCCTCGCCGGCGCGTCTCCGAGGGAGCGTCGCCCAAGAAGAAGAGCCCCGACGGAGCTCCGGACGCCGAGCAGCGCGCGCC
This sequence comes from Podarcis muralis, assembly GCF_964188315.1. Lineage (NCBI taxonomy): Eukaryota > Metazoa > Chordata > Lepidosauria > Squamata > Lacertidae > Podarcis > Podarcis muralis. The sequence continues at coordinate 33,517,916 of NC_135662.1, forward strand.
CACCTACCGCTTCACCGCCCAGGAGCTGCACGCCGTCCTCTACGGGGCCGGGCCAGGAGGGAGGCAGCAGGGCGCCATGGCGGGAGCCGGGCACCCTCCTCGCAGCCCGGGTAAGGAAGGCTCCCGCGCGGGGTTTCCCCACAGCCTGGAGGGCGGAGGGTGGAGGGCAGGAAGAAGGCGGGCTTGGGGTGAGAGGCTGGCTGCTTCATAGGAAGAAACTTTTCAACAAGGAACGACCAAGTTTGCACAAGAGCTTTTTTTGCGGGGACGTCTCACTGCCCCAACGCGACGCTCCTTGGATAGGAACGTTTCCTCAAATAAAAGTAAAGCGTGGCGTCAAATGAAATGGCACTTTTCCCCACCCCATTAAATCTGCTCCCAGATTTAAGATCGTTATGAAACTCTTGCCCCCGGGGTTAAATAACAGGGGCAAGAAGAACCCTTCCAATACATTGAATTCTGGGGTTTTGGTGCACACACAGAAAGAAAAGTGGCTGGAATTTGCGGGCTGTTTTTATTGGGCAGATGGCAATATCCTAGAAGGACTCTGGTGCAGCCGTGGTCAACTTCTGTCCAAATTTTGCAAAGAAAAGTACACCCCCCTTTTTATATAAAAAACCCCAATGACTGGAATAGGATGGGGGTGGGAGGAGAGAGTGAAGTAGAAATTCAACCATTAATTGCAGGCAAATTTAAACTGGGTTTTTAAAAATCGGAGCAGTTCTGTGGAAAAACTAGATAATGGCACAGCTGGAGTCAATTTCTCTATTCTATTTTAACCCAACAGTATATTTTGGCCATGTGTTTACTGTATATTGCTTAAACTGATGAAAACGATTGTATCTATCGGTGATTTTTAAAAAGCATTGGGTGAGGAACTGGTGTAAGTATTTTATTATCGTCCATGTATTGGTTAAATACGTTTTCAAAGCAAAAATGTTTCTGTGGAAGGAGAAACTCTGAATGCTTCTGGAGAGTCTCTCTTGACTCCCTTTTTTGTTACCTTTAATCCACCCCCAAATAAGAGAATCTAATTTTTTCTCAGAAGGGCTCCTCTTGCGAAAGAAGACCCTGATCATGCTGATCATGCTCCAATGTCTTTGCCAGATAAGAGTCAGGAAATCCTGCACTTTAACAGCAGGGCTATGGAATAAATTACCCGCTCACCCCCACTGTAACCATCCACCCCATATGCTTCAGAGAAGTGGTTAAACTGGGGACAGAGTGGGGACCTTTAGATGTGTCTGTGCCCTTGCGCAGTTCTTTCCTAACTTTATCTTGTTGGCACTGAAGGGTGGAGTAGTTTATTTCGGATGTATTACTCCGGTGTAACAGGGTTTAAGTTTTGTAAAGGCACGAATCCTATGCGTTTCTATTCAAATTCCTATGAGGCAAATATTGATTTCAGCCTATTTTATTGCAGGGTCCGTAGACCCGGTGTAACTGCAACCCTCGCTCTACTTTTATGGGAATCGCCTATTTAATTCGGTGGGACTTACTTCTGAGTAGGCATGGTTGGGATTGCCCTGTTACTCCCAGTTGTCTGATTGCAGTACTAGTTCCCCTTTGCTTTCCCGTTAGGCGCAGTTGATGCTCAGCCGCCGCTCCTGGACAGGTCTTCTCTGCAACTCCCCGAAGGTAGCTGCATTTGTTTGGTTTGGCTTTTGTCAAGGGAGTGGTTGGGGAAGAGGGATCAAGGCTGATCCTTTTGAGTTCTCCTAGTTTTCTGCAACCCAAAGACTAATCCCTCTCCCTTCTTCCTCTCTCCTCCCCCCACCCCGCCCCCGTTTCCTCTCTGTAGGGCTAACGGTGTTGCAGACCGTCTTCGAGGACAGTCCGCAGCTGGGAGTCTTCTGTACCGAGACCATCCCTGTCGGCGTCCGCTTCGGCCCTTTCCAGGGCAAAGTTGTCAACATCAGCGAGATCAAGACTTACGATGACAATTCCCTGATGTGGGAGGTACAATTCGCTGGTGTACTGTCGCTTTCTTTTCTCCGAGGGGAGGTGGGGGGGGGGCTGGATGCCTCAAGCCACGCCTCTGCATAGCTGATCACCGCGCTTACAGTACTTGGGAAACCAGTTTCTCTGGTTCCAAGGGGTCTTACTCCCAGTAAACGCGCATGCGGTTCCAGCTTTCTAAGGGAGATAGCGCATTTCCCTCCTCAGCTGGGTGTTTTAGGAAGAAAGCAGTGTGGAGTAATAGTAGAGTGTTGGACTAGGAAGCCCAGGGTTCAAATTTCCGCTGAGCCATGAAACTCGTAGGGTCAATCAGTCTCTCAGCCTAGCCTACCTCACAGGGTTGTTCTGAGGATAAAATGGGGAGGAAGAGGACCGTGAATGCCGCCTTGAGCTTTCTTGTACGGAAGGCGGAATATAAAAAACACACCCCAAAAAAATACAAAGGGCGTATGATGCTGGACTCGCATCAACCTCGGGCAGCACGGCCAGTGGTTATGTAAGATGAGTGTTTTAGTCCCATCTGGAAGTCCAGAGGTTCCTCCACGGCTGTCTAGAGGAATAGGTGGCTTGGCTATGAAAAGATCCTGCACAGATTGATTTAGAAGCAATCCCCATTGCTAGCTCCTAACTAAGCGTGTCCATGAGGATTGCAGTTTAGTGAACGCCAAACCCCTTCCTTTCAACGTGAGTGGGGCGAGGGAGCAGGAAGGGGCGTTTAGATTCCCCCCCCCCCGCCGCCGCCGCGTTGTCTTCCTGGGTTGCTGCTGTCGCTGGGTGAGCAACCGTGTGTAAAGTTTGTGTGTCCATCCCAACAGATTTTTGAGAACGGCCGCTTGAGCCACTTCATCGACGGCAGGGGCTCCTCCGGCAACTGGATGTCCTTAGTGAACTGCGCCCGCTTCCCCGAGGAGCAGAACTTGACGGCCCTGCAGTGCCAGGGGCAGATATTCTACGAGAGCTGCAAAGAGGTCACGCCCGGCCAGGAGCTGTTGGTCTGGTACGGGGATTGCTACTTGCAGTTCTTGGGCATCCCTATCAGCCTGAAGGGAACGGCGGAAGGGAAGCCTGTCCAGGCGCACAGTGAAGGTCAGTTGGCAACCTTCCAAGGCTCCGTAAGAGTCTCCCTCAGAGCTGTTGCAGCCGGGAATCTGAACGGTCTGCTCTGTTTGCACATTGGCTCTCCCCCCCCCCCCCCAAATACCGCTTGCAAGTTCAAAATAAGTTAAATGCTTCACTTTATAGTCTGGTTTCCCACTTATAAAACTCCCAGTTCATTGCATTTATTCCTCCTCCTCCCTCTTTCAGTTTTTGTGCGCGCGACTGCTTCTGAAACTAGGTGGCTATAAAACAACCAACCACCCCTGACGGTGGCTTTTTCCTTCCCTTTCTCACCCTCAGAGTCTCTGGAGGGCTATAAGTGCGAGCGCTGCGGCAAGGTGTTCGCCTACAAATACTACCGCGACAAGCACCTGAAGTACACCCGGTGCGTGGACCAAGGGGACAGGAAATTCCCGTGCCAGCTTTGCAAGCGGTCTTTTGAGAAAAGGGACCGGCTGAGGATCCACGTCCTGCACGTGCACGAGAAGCACAGGCCTCACAAAGTAAGGGATCGCCAACTGGCGCCGCCGCCTTTCTCTTAGAATCTGGAGTCGGAGAGCCCGCCCTGCCTCGAAGCAGCTGCAGCAGCAGGAAATAAGTGTTTCAAAGAGTGCAGAGTGCCACCCCCCAACCCCCCCACACTTCTCAGGAATGGAAGCAAGACTCGGGGAATGTGGGGGAATGTGTGCGATGGGGGGTGGGGGTGGCATTGCTGGGCAGGGACATCTCAGGCGGTAGATTCAGGATTCCCAAAGGGAATCGTCCTCAATAAGACGATTCAATTAGCCTTGAATCGTGGGCAAGTTGAACGGTCCGTGTATCTTTCTCTCTCTGTGTGTGTGTTCCGTGACTTGCTTTTGCGTGATTGTGGTTTCATCCAACGGTCACTTTACTCTCCTGTTTTTAATTTTAAAAAGGTCTTTTGGTCGTTTTCATAAAGGGCTCCGTGCGTGTAGCCTTACTTGGGAGTAAGTCCCATGGATAGCAATGGGATTTGACTTCCGAGTAAACATTGCTTTGTATGGCATCGGGCTTAAATATGGTGTGTCACTAAGGATGCCCTTGAAAGCCTCTGCAGCTGTTACGTGTTGCATTTGTGTATGTGAATGCGGAGGAGTCTAATGGACTGTGATAGGTTGTTCTCCGTTGGCACTTGCTGATTTCGTTTAAGCTCCGCATAAGTAGGTTGAGGCAGAGACTCAGTGCAGTAGTTATCTATTAAGAGTACGTTTTCTTTGCGGTCTAGTTAGAACAGTGGTTCTCAAAGGGTGTGGCAGGAGAGGGTGGCGGGAGGATTCAAATACAATCAATATTATGTTATTATGTGGCTGCATTTTCCCCCCTGGGTGTCCCATCATCATATTATAAAGCAGCTGTGTTATGAGTTACAAGTCATGCACTGCTAGGAGTTGCTTCCTTTCCCCTCCCAATGTATTTCTTATCGATAAAAAAAAATATATCGGTGCGGCGCCTGCAAATTTTACCTTTGAAAGCGTGGCCCAAAGAAAACAGTCTGAGAACCACTGAGTTAGGGAGTGAAGGAAAACCATGGTGACACTTCCGGGAAGGGGTCCTGATTGTGCCCCCTCCTCCCTCTCTTGGGGAAAAAAACCGCAGAGAGTTCAAGCTACTCTCCTGCTTCACTGCAGGGAGTGATTGCAGCTCCTGGAAACCACAATTGCAAAACGCACCGCCTCTGCTGATTCTCTGCCCTGAAATCTTTTTTCCTCTTGTTTTGTTGCTGTCCCCCCCTTTTTTTTCTTCCTTTTTTAAAACCATGGTTACTTGCGGTTTATTGAAGCAAACGTTCGGCCTCAACTCTGGAGCGCACTTGTCTGAAAGCAGACCCAGTTCATTCAAAGCCAATGAGGTTTGCTTGTGACGGTAGTGATCTTCACACAAAACCCCTAGCAATGAAATCGGGTGGAGCGAATTCCTGAGTTCCTCAAGGTAATGGTTCTGGATAGTTCACCTGTTGTGAAATTTAGAAGCCTGGTGTTGCATTTAGTTGCAATTGCACTACACTTCTGGAAACAATTACAAAATGCAAAGGTTATGGAACTTTTAAATATAGATAAGCGTGCTTTCTGTCTCTCCTCTTCCCTCTTATACCTAAGGATTCCACGGCACTGAAATGTCCTGTAGCCTCTCCAGTATCTTCGGTTGGCTGGAATAATTAAAGATGAACTAGGCAAAGGGGAATTCCCATAAGTGCCATATTTTAAAGAGCAGCTCCTTATTTGAATTGTGTTAGAGCTCCTGGCAGGGGGAGGGGAGAGAAACTGATCTCACCCACTTTTACTTATAAGTAACTGACAGCACAGCCTTTATGTATGTATAGAACTATAGCCCGAGGCTGCAATCCTATACTTACCTAGGAGTACAGTATGTCTGATTAAATTAACTGGGGCTTACTTCTAAGCAGATAGTCTTAGGAATGTGCTCTGAAAAGGTGTCACTTGACTTGATTGCTTTTCCAAACAATAGCTGAGTACTATCTTCCATTTAATAATATACATTCACATCATTATTATCCACTTTACCACCCTGGCTCTTTAGAGTATCAACTTCCTTCCCTCCCACCTCATGGCTTTCAAAATTAACCTTTATATCATTACATTTTGTATGTTTTCCAATTCTAATCACACTCATTACAACATAGCTCAAAATGTAAATAAATAAACTTCTCATTACAAGTCTTCAGATAACCCTGCTAGTGATGTTAATTGCTTACAATAATCTTTCAGATATTGAATAAATTCACTCCAGTCCTTTTGGAATACTTGATGGTGCTTGTTTCGGATTTTTCCTGTCAGCTTCGCCAATTCTGCAAAGTCCATCATCTTCATCTGCCATTCTTCTTTCATTGGTACTTCTTGTTGTTTCCATTTTTGAGCTAAAAGAATTTTTGCCACAGTTGTTGCATACATAAACAGTTTTTTTTATCTTCCCTTCATATCTCTTCACCCACTATACCCAATAAAAAGGCATCTGGTTTTTTAACAAAAGTATTTTTAAATACTTTAACTTCAATCCAACAGACTTAGGACAGCTTTATAACATTCTAGTTTTTTTCTTGATTTGTGCCACTCTGCCGTAAAACCTGCAGAGAACACCCCAGATGTAGAACCTCCCTCGGGTGCTTTGTTCTCCACAAAGGGTGACAGGAATGGGGAGGAGGGAGGAGCTAGCACATTAACTTAGCATCCAACCATGACTTCTGAACTGAGGCCTGTTCACTAACAACCTCTCATGAACTAGCATTACACTTTCTTCAAGCCCAGCTGGCCATATAAACACAACTTCAACTCAGTTGTCTCATTCCCTATCCTTGAAATCTGATTAAGCGGGAGGAGAAAGTGAGACATCTTCCTTCATTTTCATCCCTTGTTACAGGGACAGAAAGAGGCTCAGCTTGGTAGCAATTAAGTGGTAGCAATTAAGTGGTAGCAATTAAGAAGTCCCAGACAATTGACAATGTTAAAATAGTTTTGTAAAATAGTTACAAACTACAAGTGCACCTCCCCTTACATGCATCCCACTCGGAAACCTCATAATGATAGATAGATGATTGATAGATGATAGATAGATAGATAGATAGATAGATAGATAGATAGATAGATAGATAGATTAGATAGATAGATAGACTTCTCCTTGTTTGGGGCTGCTGCCCAGAAGTTGCTGCCTCAGCGAGGGAAGGTGGCCTTTGATTGACTAGTGGCTTCTCCTCACCTCCATTGTAGGTCCATGAACCCATCCTGGTACCAGTTACGTTGGGCGCTCTTCTCTGCCCCTGCCCTCTGTGGTCAGCCACTGCTGCTGCACACACTGGCCCCCCTCAGATAGGCAGGCTCAGTTCAGGCTAGGCAGCTGCCCCAAATAATGAGTCTCTCTCCCTCCCCTTCCTCCCTGCATGCCCTCCTTATTAAAGTTAGCTGCTCCCCACTTTACACGATTTCACTTATGCGTGCGAGGGCCCGGAACACCTGTATATGTGTGTGTGTGATCAGCCTCTGCTTTAACATATCAATGCTTTGAAAATGCGCAAAACTATATAGTAGGCACCGATACTCCAGTATTGGACAAGACTGCAGGCTTATGCCAGAGTGTTTTGTGGGGGATGGGGGGAATCAGACTCTCAGGCCTTGTTATCACTGTGCACCCAAGAGCCCACAAATAGATCAGAGCATCTTTATATGGGAATCTGCAAATCAGTGTGTAGGCTTCAAGCCTACACAGCAAAGGCACATAGTACAGGCAGGGGCTGTGGCTAGAATAATCTTCTTGGCATGATTCATACATATAGGTTGAAACCTTTTATATTTCTACACTCTACATACATTATTTTTTATATATAAAAAAGCACATTATCAATTATGTTTGCCTTGTTTGTCTTGTCTGTATTCCTATCTAAATCTCTTGTCTTGTTATCTAAATGTGCATACATGTTGCATGCCAGCAAAAATGTCTGTAACTGTTGCTGCAGCCACAAAACTGTCCTATGTGTTCTCTTTTTTCAGTGTTCTATATGTGCCAAAAGTTTCTCTCAGTCTTCCAGTCTAAACAAGCACATGAGAGTACACTCTGGAGAAAGGCCCTATAAATGTGTGTATTGCAACAAGGTGAGGACAACCAGACCCTTTGCAGTTCCCTTGAAGTTTTAGTTGCTTGTAGGATGTTGCGTTCTCTGGCATGCTCAGTTTAATCTGTTTTAATTCTGAATTTAACGTTGAGCCCCAACTATGTTAGATGTAATGCAGAAGACACACGGCAGGTCTCCCAACATATGCATTTGTTATTACTGCATCTGGGAAGGCATGGAAATACAATGTTTTCTATTTGCAGTGAACTGGAGTCTCAGCCTCCTTAGGTGAATTTAAGGCTATCTGAGTCCCACACCTGAACAGACTGTTATAAAACAGTGGTGTGTTTGATTAAATTTTAGGTTCTGGATTTAACATTCTTGCAGCCCTCTTCCACTTAGATGATAAATAATTAAAGTGGTAAGGCAGCCCTGCTGGGTCCCCCCCCCCCGGGGGGGGGGTTGCTGAGTGGGACCTTGGATTTCTTCCTCAAAGTCCTCCCTTAACAGCATCACAGACTGCAAAACAAAATATCACCTTTTGATAGCTGCCGTGACTGACTTGTAAGTTGATTTGTCACATGTGTTGCCTGCCGGCCCTTTAGGGGAGCTTGTGGTAATGTATATGGAGCGAGTCCCTTTTTTATTTCCACTACAATCTTGTGAACTAGGCTTGTCTGAGAGATAATGATGACTTGCTCAAGGCTATTTACAGAATGCCATAGCTTGGCTGTGATTTGCAAATAGTTTCCCACATCCTGCCTTCACTGGCTGTGAACATGTGAGGCTGGGATTTTATCTGCCATATATAAGACCCAGCAAAAGCCCAATTGGTTCTCCTGCTGTAGAAACAAGCACCGTAACTTAATTACAATTTTGTGAGTATGTGATTCCTTTAATCTTGTTTGTCACTTGTAGCTTTGTGTGTGAGTGCTGTGTGTCTCTGTGTGTCTGTCTGTCTGTCTGTCTGTCTGTCTGTGTGTGTGTGTGTTTGTGTGTAAAAGCTTTTTATGCCACCTGAAATCTAAAATAATCTTGCTTAATTATTAATGTGTCTAGCCCTGTCTTTTTTAGTTTGGGTGTCTATCTGAGCTACGTTTTTTTATCTATAGGAACTTGCATCTAACAATTTCCTTATCCCTTTCTATTCCCGCCCCACCAACAATTCATTTTGTTCACCATCTCCATAGGCATTCACCGCCTCCAGCATCCTGCGCACCCACATCCGCCAGCATTCAGGAGAGAAGCCTTTTAAATGCAGACATTGTGGCAG